>NC_089494.1:169268184-169580684 GCF_036850765.1 Saccopteryx bilineata
AGTAAGCCCTCAAATAATAGTTTCATTCAACGTTATTTTGTTGTAGTGTTGGTGAGATGCTGTAGAAATTTATATACAGTATATTAAATATATATATATAAATATAAATTTCTCAAAAAAAACCTATTCTATTGTTACTAATTCTACTGTGTTCACCTTGGTCCAAGACACCACAGTCTAGGGCAGGGGTCCCCAAACTACGGCCCGCGGGCCGCATGCGGCCCCCTGAGGCCATTTATCTGGCCCCCGCTGCACTTCTGGAAGGGGCACCTCTTTCATTGGTGGTCAGTGAGAGGAGCATAGTTCCCATTGAAATACTGGTCAGTTTGTTGATTTAAATTTACTTGTTCTTTATTTTAAATATTGTATTTGTTCCCGTTTTGTTTTTTTACTTTAAAATAAGATATGTGCAGTGTGCATAGGGATTTGTTCATAGTTTTTTTTTTATAGTACGGCCCTCCAACAGTCTGAGGGACAGTGAACTGGCCCCCTGTGTAAAAAGTTTGGGGACCCCTGGTCTAGGGCCTGACTTAATTCTGTTCCTGTTTATGGTCTCACAGCTTCTATCCTGGCCACACCGTCTCATCTCAACACAAGGCAAACGATTTTCTTTGCTGGATCCAGTGAAAATTAAAAATGTAAAGCCCCTTGTTTAAAGCTGGAAGAAGAGTACCATTGGAGATATAAAATATATTTTTCTTTCTTTCTTTCATGGTCTTTTTCTTTCAATTTGTTATGGTGTTTTTAATGGCTTTTTAATATTATGGCCCTGGGGGTACAGAGATACTTGCTAGGTATATCCATCTGGAATTCTGATTTCTGAATTAGATTGTGCTTGTGAGTCAAAGTCACCATTGTACTTTCACCTACTTAAGAGTGACCAAAAAAGTCACAGAATCTGTCATAGTTCACATCCAAGACTGAGACAGTGGGAGAATAGAAAAAAAATATGTTCCAGTTATATCGTAAAAGTCATGCTAATTTATGGCTGATTGCCTGTGCTTATCTGTGCTTAGAAACTGATGCAGCATAATGGCAAAAACAAGGAGTTCCAGGTCCAATAGATTAACATTCAAATCCTTTTTCTATCTTAATTAATTGTACAACCTTAGACACACTACTTAGCTACAGCTTTTACTTTTCTGTAAAATGTTGAATCTTGAAATCTGAAGTTATAATCCCTGCTTAGTTATTTCTTTAGTACTTTTAACATAGTGTACGATATAAAATAGAGACTCCATAGGTAAATAATTGTTAAATGGATAAGGAAAAACATGAGCCTAATAGTGAGAAGAAGAAGGAAGAGGAGGAAGAAACTGCTTCCCCATCTATTAAAATTAATTATCACAATGGTTAGCTGTGGCCATACACAGTAGGTAAATAGTTAGGTAGAGAGAGAAGGAGCACAGAATAGGTAGATGGATGGATGCATGCATGCGTACAGGTAGACTTCAAAAAGAACTAAAAGCAACTATGAAGTTTAGTCAAATAAAAATGCCAAAATGTCTTATATAAAAAGCTTAACACTACTCAGAGATATGTTAAAGCTACTGGACACTAAGAAGTCCCCAACAAAAACTGAGAAATGTCAAAATTATTTGGTTTTTAAAAAAAAAGAGTTGGCTGTCTGCAGATTCTGACATTTTAAGGGAAAAAAAGTTGAAAATGATTACAACCCCAGAAAATAATTATTAAAAAGAAACACTCTTATTAAGCCTAGAAAATAAATGGCTACTTGATGACAGAAAGGTTTCATAAAAGTGAAGGCTTTCATAATAGGGTAGATAATGATTTTTATTATATAACTTTATTATAAAACTTTTCTGACTGATGAAAGTGTGTTACCTTCCTTTACCTGCAAACATTTAAAAACATTGTTTATGTATTCAAATGCATACAGTGAGTGGGCATGTAACTGAAATAAGTTCAGCATTAGGCTATACCATTGAGGAAGGGTAAAGATTAGTGCACAGCAGAGAATGCATTTCTCTACAAGTTCAGCTTCTAAGGAACGCTAGGTAATTGTACTCTGTAAGAACTTGTACCCATAATTTCTAGAACTTCCCATTTTAAGAGAATTCTAAAATTAAAATATTTAAAAGTTTCCAAGTTTTAAATGTTAGTAATAAAAAAAAATAAAACCCCACTGTGTAGGCCAAACAAAGCAAACGTTGTCCTGCAAGTGGCAAAAACTCTTAAAGTTTTTGTTTTGTTTTGTCCTATATTTTATAGCTAAATGTTAGTGATATTCAAAGGTAATAAGAGATTAGAATAATCATTCAAAAATCTATTAGTGATTGACCAGGCGGTGGTGCAGTGGATAGAGCGTCAGACTGGGATGCGAAGGACCCAGGTTCGAGACCCCAAGGTCGCTAGCTTGAGCGCAGGTTCATCTGGTTTGAGCAAAGTTCACCAGCTTGAACTCAAGATCGCTGGCTCCAGCAAGGGATTACTCGGTCTGCTGTAGCCCCACGGTCAAGGCACATATGAAAAAGCAATCAGTGAACAACTAAGGTGCCACAACAAAAAATTGATGCTTCTCATCTCTTCCTTCCTGTCTGTCTGTTCCTATTTATCCTTCTCTCTGACTCTCTCTTTCTCTGTCAAAATAAAAAATCTATCAGCAATCATAATGTTGGATTTTCAAAAATATTTGAACAGGGAACACCACAGATAGGTAAACAGCTTCCTTCTTTCCTCTCTCCTATCTTCCTTTCTTCCTTCCTGCTTTCCTTCCATCTCTTTGTTTTTTTCTCTCTTTTTTTTTTATTTTTACTTTTTTAGTTTGGTTTTGCTCCAGTTTTCTGTTAATCTCAAGGTTGGTAAACTTAATTCTATCAAAGTACGCCTAAAGAATCACTAATCCTTTGAGCTAGAGGTTTTCATAATCTGCCCCTTTGCTTCCCTTCCTCTAAGATTTCACCTCTATCTTGGCCCTGTAGCAAGGTGAGTAGAAAATAAACAAGGAAGACAAACCTAAAAAAATCAGCTAAGTTCCTTGCTTCTTGTTCTTTGTTACCTAAACTCCACCTAAAAAGGAGTGTGTGTGTGTGTGTGTGTGTGTGTGTGTGTGTGTGTATTGGAAAGGAAAAGATATCGGAAAACACGGGTAGGAGGGAGACACATCCAGATCCTATCCAAAACACCAGCCCCAGAAAGAAGTGAAATATCAAAACACTGGCCATCAAAGAGAGAGAACAAAAACACTAGAGAAAAACATTTGTCCCAATTTAATCAATCTTATTTACATCCTTTTATTTCCCAAAATAAAACCTCTGTCATTAAGGATACTACTTGAGTCTTTAATTCACATCAGAGCTCTTCTTCCATGAGGGATGTATTTGGGAGAAGACGACAAGAAGAGAAAGACCTTTGGATGTTCCCAAATGTTATGGGCAATGTTAGGCATAGTCACTTTCATGGAGGAAATCCTAAGCATGTTAAAATAACTTGCTAGAGATCTCACCAGGACCACCACAACTTTACACCAGCCCAATCAGAGTTCAAAGGATTTCTATTATCTGTTTAAATGTGTCCCTTTTGGGAATGCTAGATGTACCAGGCATTGTCTTTTTTTTTTTTTTTTTTTTTTTCTTTCTGAATCTGGAAACGGGGAGAGACAGTCAGACAGACTCCCGCATGCGGCCCACCGGGATCCACCCGGCACGCCTACCAGGGGGCTCTGCCCACCAGGGGGCGATGCTCTGCCCCTCGGGGGGGGGGGGAGGTCGCTCTGCCGCGACCAGAGCCACTCTAGCGCCTGGGGCAGAGGCCAAGGAGCCATCCCCAGTGCCCGGGCCATCTTTGCTCCAATGGAGCCTCGGCTGCAGGAGGGGAAGAGAGAGACAGAGAAGAAGGAGGGGTGGGGGGTGGAGAAGCAAATGGGTGCTTCTCCTATGTGCCCTGGCCGGGAATCGAACCCACGTCCCCCGCACGCCAGGCCGGCGCTCTACCGCTGAGCCAACGGGCCAGGGCTCCAGGCATTGTCTTGATGACACTGTAGTCCTTTGTTTGCATTTCCAGTCAAGCAATGTGTCCACATGTAACAGCTCCTGTTTATAGCGTTTGCTTCTCTTAGTCAATTAAATATATATGTGGAAATATATATATATGGAAATATACATATATATGGAAAGCACTGTAAGTTTGCAATTAAATGGGTTTGGAAAATATTCATGAAAAGACAAATCTGAAATGATATGTCATGCCGTATGATTGTACATCCACTCAAACAACTTCTATACATGTTCTCCAAAAAAGAAAAAGAAAATTGTTTTCTTAGAATGAAGACCAAGATTCTTTATTAATACAATATTGTAGACAAAGGAGCCTTAACTTTTGGAGAAAAGAGGTAAGTGTAAGAAAATAAAGCAAAGGTTATGTCACAGGATTTTTCACTAAAGTTAAATTGTCTTTGCTTCTGTTAGATACAAATAAAAATCAGAGAAAAAGTCAAGTAGATTGTTGCTTGTTGTCTTTTCTTATATGTATATAATAGATAAGTGTTTGCTGGTTAATTTCTGGAAGTGAGCATTATGTTAGGTAATCTACAAAATAGAGAAATGGTAAGATATTGCTATTTCCCACAAAGATCTCACTATCAATTTAGGACAGTCAGAACAAGACATGAATCATAAACATTTTAAGCAAATGAAGTTTAGTCCTTCAACTTATGGTAGGGAAAATTCCAGAGAAGCTGGGTCCTAGGGTTACTGAACTAACAGAACAAGGCTAGAACCCAGCTTCTTAAATCCAAATGTCCTCTTCACTTAGTGTTATATGAAACACTCTATACAATGCATTGCAAAAGAGTAGTTTCTTCAAGAAACAGGGCTTCTGTTGGATTTTAAAGGATTTATCAGAGGTTCTTATCCTGAGGGTTGGGGACCAAAATTAACTTTACAGATTTTTGAAAGCCCTATGATTGCATGCAAAGTTTTTAATATAATTGTGTTTTCTGGGAAAAGATTATAACTTTGTTATCAAAGTCTCAAAAGAGCTCTTGGAGCAAAAAGGAAAAATAATAAGAATTATAAGTCAAAGAACCACAGACAGTCTACTGTGAGAGGAGAAGATAAGTAACCAGTAAGGGTTGGGTTGAAGAAGTTATGTTTATTAGAGGGAGCCAGATTATAGAGGGTCTGCAAAGGCTGAAGGAGGAGGTTTGGATTGGTTAAGAGAAAACCCCTTTATCAGTGTGGTTCTTCTACTAGTATAATTCAGTACACATATGACTACTTTGGTAAGTAAGGGGCGGTGTTCTTAATGAATTAGCTATAAAAAGAACTCTGACATACACAGTTTTCACCCTGCAGCAACATGATTACTTACAGGTTTAAGAGAGTCATTTCTTTGTGTTAGGTTCTAATATTTTGAATTTTTACATTGCTCGTCCAACATTGAAACATGCCTGGTCCTATCATCCAAATTAATAGGTTGACAAGAGACATTTTAAAGAGTCATTTTATAAGGCATTGGCCTACCTAAAAACACAACTGTGAACGATTCTTACTTAAGTAGCATGAAAACGGTGTATGTGCTGGAACCAGAACCAGGGCACATGCTCCGAAGTGAGCATTTCAGTATCATTTACTGGATACTCATTCAGATGTTTAGTAAATTAATTATTTTCTCCACTGAATGCTAATTTTTCACTTAGAAATGAACTTCCTTGTTTAAGTTGGAGGGCTTTCCTCCCACTGACCCCCATCCTGCCTTTTGCCAAGTTCTGGTTAATATGGGGCTCTTCAAGAATGACATGCCCTGACTACTGTGTTTGCTGACAAATGTCAATCACAGTATCTCAGAGCTGCCCCAGTGCAACAGCCATCATCTGAATCACACTTTCCCAGGAACGCCTTAGCATAGCATCTTTGTTCTGTTTTCAGATAAACAGATCCAATTCCTCAACAAACAGACTGCTACAGTCCTTTTGATAACAGTGTAATAATTCAAAACAAATGATTCTCAGCTTTGATGATAGCACTTTTATGGGTCATGAAGAATTCCTCCCACCAACATCTGTTTGATTTTATCTACTTGAACTTTATCCTCCAGTTGAAGATTTATAAGCTGAAATCATCCCAGCCTATTAAAGTCAAACTAATGTTGGAACCCTAAGCAGAGAATGAAAGTGCTTTCTTGTCATCTACCATTTGAAAAGCTATTCTGAGAAAAGAATATCAAAGGTTTAGATGATTTTATATTTGATGAACCTGAACCAAGGTTCTAATACCAGGGGTTTTAGAAAACCAACTTGTGCATTTTAAGAAAAGTTAAGTTATTTATAGAATCATTATTTTAAAAAACAACATGAACAAAGCAAAGGTTGTTTACATTAAAGTCTGTTTTCTTAGTAAAATTCCTTATGGGTCAAGAAAATGCAATCCAGATTTTTCTCTTTTTTTCTCTTTTTTCTTAATTTTCTTATAGACTACAAGTTTTTAAATGTCAGTTCAAATATACTTTAAACTTATTATCCTGAAATACAAAAGATATGCAGATATTTTAATTTGATGAAGGGAAAAGCAAGGGTACAATAGATCAGGAGTCAGAAATCCTGAGTTCAGATCATAAATCCTCCATTAGCTAACTAATTCAGTCAAGTAGATAGCCAGACTGGACAGTCATGAGCAGTGTGTGTGAGTGTGTGTGAGTGTGTGTGTGTGTGTCTTTCTGTCTGTTTGTATGTTTTGAGGTTGAGGAATATGCAAACATAAAAACACTTACTATATGAAGGTTAAAACTTTTTCTCTGTCATTTACTCCCTATCATATGGAGTAAAGGAAAAGAACACACTTTCCCCTGGTTTTATCTTTTAACTTTACCTCTCATTTCTTTGCTTTTTTTTTTCAGACTTCTGCATTAATTTACCTTCTCTTTCTTATTCTCTCCTCCCTGTTCTCTCTCTTTTTTTTTAGTTTTTACACCCTACCTGGAGACCTCCCTTTCCATGCTATAGTAATGGACAGGTATGATGAGTGGTATGATGGGCAGGTTTTCCAAACTAATTCATATATTTAATTTCAAATTAGACATACTTTAATACAATTAGAACCTTTGAAGGACCTTTAAAAAGTGTTAACTTTTCTTCTGTTTTAAAGATAAAGATAGCATGGTTCAAGTAGTTAACAGCATACCAAATATACTGACATCACACTTATTAATTTATTCTCTCAATAAATATTTATCAAACAACTATTAGGCACCCAGAATATTACCAAGTACTAGAAATACTACTGATAACGGAACATAGACCCTGAATGCAATCTTATAAAACTTACAGTTTATAGTGTGGAAGGAAGGTGGAAAGTTATTATTATAGTAACTCACTACACCAACATATGTAAGAGTGCTACTACAAAGAGAGCAGTGAAAGTAAATTTGACTTTGTCATTTCCATTTAGAACTGATGAAAGCTGAGCCCTGGAAAATGAATTGGAGTTAACCAAGTAAAGAAGAAACAAAAGAGTGTCCCAGGCAGGGGAAAAGCCAATGCAAAGGTCCTGTGACAGGGACATATGAGTAACCATAAAAAGGGGGAGTGATTTCATTTAGCCATAGCACAGAAAAGAAAATGGGGTAATGTGAGGCTAGAGGGGTAACAAACAGACCATGTAGTGTCTTATAATTCTGATTAATATTCCTCCTCATACACATTTATCTAAAGAAAACTACAGCATTTTTTATGCAGGAAAGTGATATGATTAGTTTTACATTTTGAATAGATCACTCTGTTGTAGTGTGCACTGAGTGATTACTGAATGTAGTGGTCTGAACCACTTGAAGTCATAAGGCCAAAGAAGAGACAATGGCATCCTAAGCTAGGGTGGAGGCAGCAGAGATGGAGATAAACTGACAAACTTGAGATATTACAGGGACAAAATCCACAGGATCAAGTGATGAATTGAGCAGGGTGGTTAAGAAGATGGAGGTGTAATGCACAACTTTTAGGATTTTGAGCTGCAGAACTGGGTGGATGTTTGTGCCATTGACTGAGATAGGGAACACTGAAAGATGACTGGTTCTGAGAGAAGATCATGAGTTCAGTCTCACATATGCTGATTTTGAGGTGTCTTTGAAACATCCAAGAGAGAATGTCAACTTTGTACAAGAACCAGATCTGGAGTCTAAGACTTCTAGTTCTTTCCAGTACACTCTTACAGCTATTGCTCTATGTTCATTCGCAGAATAACAGGCTGCCTTCCATGGTTTTGGTCTGTTCATAGGCTACAACATTCAGATAAATGATGGGGTAGTATGGGTTAACTGATAATGAACTTTGAGACTTTAAGCAAACTTTTTGCTTGTACCAAAAATTATTGAAAAATATTAGTAAGAAACAAAAAATTTAAGTAAGTTTTATTTTTGGAAATAACTTTGAGAATTTTCTGCAGAACTTGACCTTAGCTTCCTTATACATCAAAATAAAGATTTTTTTGTCACTGATCTGTGTAAACATAACTATTAAAGACATAGAATTGTGTCATTAAAGCTGTGTGCTTCTAAGATGCACTCGACACTTAACATCAGTGTCTGGCTCTAATCACTAGACACATCTCTTATCACCTCTGCTGACCCCTTGTTATCTAGTATTTATTTGAAAAATATGAACATGTGTCATACTTAAAATTTAAATTCTCTTCACTTTGTTGAAGAGAGAGCAATGTATTTTGTTATAGATGTATTTTTAAGGAACTCATATATAATAAATAAAATTATATCTATCTATACACATATATGACGGTCTAATTCATTTTGCTCTAAATAGCAACTGAGACCTTTTACACATATTAAACATATTTTGCCACCAGGAGGAGGAGATAACCTTAAAGATTAGCATATGTTCCTACCACTGTCCATGCACCTAGCCTCCTTTGAGGAAAACTCTTGGAAAGAAGTTCTGTCTTGCTATATTACAAATATGGTCATATAAATGTTTAGTTTAAATCAAATAAAAATTCCAGGGGCAAACATTATTAAACAAAGTTTATCATGACTTAAAAAATACAGAAAAGGAATAAATTAAAAGACAATAGTGTGGATAAGGGCCCCAAATATGTGACTAGAGCCAAAATCCTAAGGATTCTTATGATGACTTATTATTTTTCTTTATTGTTACCTAAGAGCAATTTATTTAACCTCAATGTACTTCAGGTGTCTAAATTCTAAAATGTAAACAATATTATGGCCTCAGCCCAACCAACAATGATATTAAATTTATTGCGGGAAGGCTTGAAAGATTTTATTTCATATTTTTAATTTTATTTAGATAATTAATTTTAACAGAGTGACATTGATCAACTAGAGTACATAGATTTAGAGAAAACGTCTCCAGATCATTTTGACATTTGATTATGTTGTATGGTTATCACCCAAAGTCAAATTGTCCTTTGTCACCTTCTATTTTTTTTTCTTTATACCCCTTCGCTCCCCCCACCTCCTCCCCTTTTTCCCTTCCCCTTCCCCTAGTAACCACCGCACTCTTATCTATGTCCGTGAGTCTCAATTTTGTGTCCCACCTATGTATGGAATCATACAGTTCTTAGTTTTTTCAGATTTACTTATTTCACTCAGTATAATGCCTGACCTGTGGTGGTGCAGTGGATAAGGTGTCAACCTGGAACGCTGAGGTTGCCAGTTCAAGACCCTTGGCTTGCCGGGTCAAAGCACATATGAGAAGCAACTGTGAATTGGTGCTTCCCATTCCTCCTTCTCCCTGCCTTTCTCTTTCTTTCTGTCTCTTCTCTCTAAATCAATAAAATGAAATCTAAAAAAAAAGATATTAAATATATTTTTAATTTTTTTCTCCATGAAGTTTTAGGCAAAGACAAGAAGCTTTCTAAAGGATCAGTGGTGCACAAGAATGAAAAGTAATCCCATTCCTAGGAAAGTGCTTTTGCAAGCTTGATGTCTTTAGGATGTTTGACAGGAAGGCTCCCAGCTCTTAAAATTTTTTATTTTTACAACAAATTTTAGTACAAAATTTGAAGACCAATTTAATTAAATCTGAGTTCTGTTTTACTTGGATTAGGCTCTTTGGAGTTAATGTGGCCACTTCTCAATCCATGCTGCTGCATATCCTGCAGACTTCTGCCCTGAGCAGTTACTAAACTAGGGCTACTAAGGGTTCTGGGTAGCAAGGACAGTCTCAAGCAACGTTCAATTCTAATTTGATAATAAATACATAATGTCATCTTGAAATCAATTTAAAAAGATAAAATTTATCTAATGAACATTCAAAGTAACATACATTTAAGTGGCACTTTTTGTTTCTTTACTTCCTATTAATATCTAGCCTGCATTAAACTAAAATTATTGTGTGCTGTTATTACAAAAAGGTTTACCATACATTTTCTCTGAATCTATTTGGTGTGAAACATTTAAGCACTGATCAAAACAGCTTTAAAGAAACATAAAAACAACCAAATTCAGAAACCATAATAATTCTCATTTATATTTATTTATTTGCATGTAGTTTGGCTTAAAAGTTCGCTATTGTTTATTTGCATCCTTGAGTTTTTAGCAATGAATTAAACTAATTTATTAATAAATACTTAAAGAAAATTTTTACTGAAATTAAAACTTTGAGTTTATATGAATTTTTGTTTGTTTTTAATTAATTTTTTTAATTACCATTGCCATACAACATTATTTTAGTTTCAGGTGTTTGTAATATATGTGAATGTTTATATGAATTTTTATAAAGCTTCTAGTTATATGTTTACATCAATTATAATTTTTGTTAGAAGATGAGAGATATGAAATAAGAAATGTAAAGAAGAAAAAGGAATATTAAAAATGAAAACACGATAATATTAAAAGGTTAGTTATTTAGGGTTCCATTTGTTTTTTTTATCATAGATATTTTGATTTGAAATCTTTATTCTCGTAGTAAGTTCACAAACCAACACCTTAGTGACTACCTACAAAAGTGATTTGATCTTTGAGCTTTTCTTTAATCTTGCTTCAGCAAGGTAAGCATGAAAATTATCTGAAATATTTAGTCTTTTTACATACAAGGAGAATGCAGTGACTCACCAATTCCATTTTTTTGCTGAGTGGTCAGTCCACTCCCAGTGATAGGTTTGCAAAAACTATCAGCTCACTTGACTTAACATATACAATAATTAAAATGCTGCCTGGTGGACTGAGATTAAGGAGGCAATCACAGTTTTGAAAAAAATTCTTCTCCTTGAAAAATCCTCTTAACCTCCAGGAATTTGAACTCATAACCTTGGCCACAAAAATAGTATTTTCTAAGTAAGTGAGCAGCTCAGATCAAATAATTAAAATATTCACCCAGTATCAACCAAGTATAAGAGCTTATGTGCACGTGTATGTGTGTGAGAGTGTGTATGTGTAAAAATGTTAGTCCTTAAAATTATTATGTTAAAAATGATGAACTAGATTATTTTACTTTTGAAGATTTCAGTGCAGAAATCATTGTAAAAACAACAATAGCATAAGAGAGGAGCAGAATTGCTATTATGATATAATTACTCTCTCATTCATGCTCTCTCATGTCTTACGGATTTGCTTTAAATCTGCTAGACTTGTGAAACTTAATGTCTGAATGAGATACATAGAAAACAAAGACACATAGCCACATGTTACATAGTCCATCACTGCCTTCCAGCCTTTGCAACAAGACAAAAGAGATATTTTTTCTTTTTTTTTAATATTTTTAAAGGTATAATTCATTTGAAAGGCAAAGTCTAAAAAAATAGTATTCATCATTTAGTATAGAATAATATCACAAATGTCTGAAATTAAAAAGAACACATGAATATTAAGTACAACTCAACAAGCATAGAAATTGCAAGGCATTTCTTGCATGAGGTCTTATATATAATAAAAATTCAATTAAGACACCTTTAGATTAAAATCTAAAATAGTATCTTTTGTCATGTGAACTAACAATCTGATATCTAAGAGGTTGCCATAAATGAAAAAAATACATAATGACAGCAGTATATAACACCAATGTTTGGAACTAATATCTTATATGGAGCAGCATGAACCAACCTTATTTAAAGGGTTATGAACCATATTATTCTACTCCAGCACGCTTCATTTGTCAACTGAAAGTAGCTAACAGACTGTGCATTTTTATTATCTACATGCATAACCTTAAGTATAATAGCTTTGCCATATTTATTATATATTACATATAATTAATTGTATTATCATTTTGTTCAAATATTTCACTGATAAAGCAGCTTTTTTCATTATATGAATTAGTTTAAATTTTTTGTTAACATTTTCCAGAAGAACCTCTGAATTTCACCAAAAATTAGATTCAAAACAGAGAGTGTTAGATTTTTTGTATCTGTCCAAGATATCTTTTTACCAAGGCAACACAGTAGAAAAACCATACTGGGCTTCAGGTCAAGAAATTTGAGCCCTAAAAATTGCTTGGCCAATTACTGCTTGCACAATCATTGAGTTTACGTAAAGCTCAATAAATGACATCCCTATAATCTACAGAAGTTCTGAACCAGTTAAAAAGAATTATAGACTTCAGGAAGAAAGAGGGCCAAAATATCACTTTTATTACTTAATAGATTGATATCAGAGAAAATGACATATAACTGCAGAGAAAGAAAGAGAGGCTCCCCACTTCCACACCCACTGAGGTGGCAGAGCTAGAATCCAAGGCCAAGTGTCAGGCTCAAAAGCCTACAATCTTAACTCCTACACCATAATGCTTCTCTACATACAAAGATACAGGTGTTAATAAAAGTATAAATGCATAAAAATGGAAAAGATATTGTTGAGAAATACTAAAACTTTCTATTTTACTTTTCACTGTTATTTTTCTCAAATTCCTTTTCTTTTCCCCTTCCTGACATTGCGGAGTAGGGGGAAGACTATTGGTGAGAATAAATAAATATATGTAGATATACATTTGAAGGTTTTGGTATATACGGCTACATCCATTAAAAGTTGACATTTCCCTTTGATTTATCTAATTGTCAAAGAATATTTTGTGTGACTATGAGGTTTAAATAAATAACTCAAAATAAATTATTTCAATTTTTAAAAAATTAAGAAAAGTACTGAACAAATTGTATATAATATGTAAGTAGAAAGAATACTCAGTGTATTAAACCAAATTTAATCTAACAATGAACTCCGGAGACTATTTCCAGGACACTGTACTGGGCAGAGAGAACGTAAGGGCACGCCTTAGGTCTTTAATTTACTCAGTCTTGCTTATGGAGTATGTAAGTGCCATTCTTTATAAACCCTTAAAGAAATATCTAACTTTATGGCACTTGTTACATATTAATTTATGTTTAAAATTAAATCAGACTTTTTATTAACTTAAATTCTAATTTAAAATTTTTTTTTGGTTTCTATTTCATTAATATTTGCAAAAGCTTGATAGACAGCCTTATAGCCACCAATCTCTTTAATGTGTAATTAATAGCCTGCAAAATATTTTAAATTACTGGGAGAACTGACCATTCAAAGGGGACCAGTTTTACGACAACCATAATCACCTCCTCTAATTGATGGACAGCGTGGAGCAGTGGAAGCCCAGCAGGGCATAGGAAATCAGTACTGTCAGAAAGCTCTGCACTCGGCTTTGTGGGACACTCATTTCCTCACCTAAGGAGAGAGAGAGTTTGACAATCTGATCTTGCTCTTGTCAGATCAGACATTCTGCCTTGAACATTTGAATTTCTACATACCCTATTTTCTTAAAGCAAGGTACACCTGTATTCCTGGTTACATTCATGTTTCTATATCCGATTTTCAGATCTTCACTGTTAGGTTTATATATCTTTGGTTGCTCCCCACTCCCCCTCCCCGCCTGCCACTTCATTTCAATGCTTTCTAGTACATTACATCTACTGTCAAAAATGTCTAGTAAAGGACAGTTATTTTTAAATTATGAGCCACTGATGTAAAATATTTTAGGAATCATTTATGTGTAGAATCCAGAGGTAGAATTTAAAATGAAATAGGCACTTTTGATAAAGATATGCAAATCAGGAACTCGAAAAAGAACAATAAACAAATAATCAGGGAAACGATGAACAACCTTTTACATAGTATCTAAATACTGAATTCAGAACACTGACAACAGTGATTTATAAAATCTCTAAAACTTAAATTTAAAAATGTTAGCATTTTGGTAGACAGTGAAACATGCACAGCATCCACACCACTACATCTGCTCTTGTCTGGAACATGTGTTAGTTTTCAAAGTTTTCCCTGCTCCAAACTTTACAGTCAACTCTAAACAAAGAAATCAGTTTCTTTTAAAAACGTAAGTCAGATCATGTAACTTCTACAAGTGCTCCCCATTTGATTCAGAATGAAAGTCAAGGTAGTGGCAAAACCCTGTAAGCTATGCAGGATAAGCTTCCAGGTCATTGCGACCTTTTTCCTCCACTTCATACTTGCCCACACCATGCCCCTGGCATCAGCTTATTTCCTGCTCTTTAGACAAAGCTAGGCTCACCACCTCCTTAAAACACTTGTACTCCTTGTTAGCTCTGTCTGGAACATTCTTTCTCCAGATAACTACATGGGTCACTCTCTTACCAGCTTCAAGTCCTTCCCAAAGTGAAATTACATCATTTCAACTAGACTCACTCTGACAACCTATTTGAAATTTCATCTTCATTCCTACCTAGAATCCCTCAACTCCCTTTTCCTTATCTGTTCTCTTTTTTTGTCCTATATTACTTTTCACCCCCTAACTTACCACATTATTTATCACATCTCTTGTTTTTCTGTCCCCACTCCCATCCTTTACTAGAATATAGGCACCACAGATCAGAAATCTCTGTTTAGTTCCATGTTAGTTTATCCTTAAAACAGTAACTGTTTAATGCATGAGTGTCACTCCTGAGTCATCTTGCTGGCAGCTGCATTCCTTCTTACTGTTCTGCCTTGCTTTTTTTTTCTGCCTTGCTTTTTCAACCTGCATCTGCCACCACTCACATCCTCCTGGAACCAGCATACTGCAGCCTCCCTTAACAGAAGGCTGCTTGCTCAAATAGGTTCAATATGGAAAGCCAGGCTCCTTCACTCCCCATGTCTTTATTCACGTCACTTTCACTCAAGGCTGAATGAAATTTCACACATTGTTAAGGGTGGAGGCTACACAATGCGAGTTCTCTCTGTTCATCTTGCAGATGACATGAACCAAACACCTGCAGGCCCGTGTGCACCCATGTACAAACACTCTCCCAGACAAACATCACCTAAAAGAAACATTCATGCTCAGAAACAGTGATCTATTATAAGGAGGAAGAAGTCCTTAAATGAAAAATACACTATGCACTGCCTCCCCACAGGGGTAACAAGGTTACTCCTGCACTTGCTTGCCTCGATTTCCAGCCTGTGTTTGCCATAGACGTGAGTAAGCAAACAGGGGCCCAACAGTTCACTGTGGTTATACAAAGACTCAACCAAAACTCCAAAAATCTCTTATGTACAAGGAAGGCAATATGAACATTTATAATTCTCTAAAGAAAACCAGGATCTATGAAGTTAGAATTTGGTAGAGTTATGCTTACAAATTATATACAGAATGTTTCCCATTAAAGTGGGAAGGCTTAACAAATTTAACTTTAGCTATTTGAGAGAAACTTTAATAGAGGAGGGAAATATGCAATAAGAGGGAAGGTAACCTTTGAGAATCTGACAGCCAAGTGAGTTTCAAATTAAAAAGGCCAAGCAACATGAATCATTTCAACACCCAACTACATTATTGAATCATCTGAGCTTGTCATTACTGACAGTCATACTCTAATTGGAAAGACTTAAACCAGACATAGTACCATATATAGGGCAGTTTTCCATGATCATAATATACATACTTAAATAATTAAGAAATGAAAAATAATGGTACCTAAGTATGGAAAAAGATCTGTCATTAATTCAGATGCCTGACTTCAGTAGTTTAAAAACCTAAGATGAAAAAATTCAAAGCAGAAGAGTAATTGACTCCTATAAGCAAAAGTTAGGAAATTACAAATGGCAATCACACACACAATTTAAGGTCCATGGTTGACCTGTTTTAATATTAAAATACAAAATAACCAGATTCCAAAAATTCACATTTTGGGGTCCTTCCTCACAAGCTTGAGTTGCAGTTAAAGAATCCAGTCCAGTGATCTGTAAAGGTAAATTGCTGCTGTTCACACATCCTTAAGATTCTTGGCTCATGGATTATGTTTTGTAAATCAGTTAACTTACTAGCCAGAGATTAAGGCAAATTCTTCTAAGGACTAAAAGTTGACTTAGAGCATTAAGAAGGATTAATGTTTAGCTGTGGAGAAGCTAAAGCACTAGGATAGCATGTTTACGCAGTGCTGTAGATCACAATTAATCCAAAATTGGTATAAAAGATCAACAGCAACCCCTTCTGCATGCCAGCTTGGCTTAGCCCTAAAACTCACGACTTACCGTGGGGCGCTCAGTGAACAAAGTTTTTTTCTGCCTGTCCTAATAGACATAATGCTTTCAGAGCAAAATATGCATTGGAAATGTTTAGTTTATGTTTGTTTGTTTTTTGCTTTGAGAAAATAAAGGCACAAGACAGCACTCCAGATGTCTGTCTGCCTTTTATTGATATAGCAAAATCATTAAAATTGCTAAGTTACTATCATTGAACAACACTAAATTTAATCATCTGCCTGAAATAAAAATAATACTATTTATAAAAGTGTTATTCTATTTTACATTAACAAAATGTATCATAAAAGACATGACCTTTCATTTTTTAAATTTTTGTATTATTCAATTAGATTTAACATATATAAAATAATATTAGTTTTAGGGGTACAGCAAATGGTTAGACACTTATATAACTTATGAAATGATCCCCACACTAAGTCTAGTTCCCAGCTAGCAGACTATATACTTATCACAATATTATAGATTATATTCTCTATGCTGTCCCCTATATCCCCATGACCATTTTGTAACCACCACTTTGCCCCTCTCAATTCCTTTACATTTTTTACAGAGCCCCCCAGCCTTCCCTCCCACCTAGCAACCATCAGTTTGTTCTCTGTATCTATTAGTTTGTTTCTATTTCATTTGTTCATTTATTTTGTTTTTAGATTCCACATATAAGGGAAATTATGTTATTTGCTTTTCTCCGTCTTATTTCACTAAGCATGGTCCGTGCATACTGTCACAAATGAGAGGAAGATTTTGTTCCTTTTATGGCCAAGTAATATTTCATTGTATATACATACTACTTCTTCTCTATCCAAATATCTATTGATGGGCACTTGGGTGCTTTCCTATTTGGCAATAGTAAATAATACTACAATAAACATAGGGATGCATATCTCTTTTTGATTACTGTTTTTTATTTCTTTGGATAAATACTTAAAAGTAGGATTGCTAGATCACATGGCAGTTCTACTTTTAATTATTTAATGAACTTCCATACAGTTTTATGAAGTGACTGCTCCAATTTGCAATCCAACCAACAAGGAACCAAATTTCCACTTTTTCCATATCTTCATTCACACTTATCTGTAGATTTTTGATGATAGCTATTTTGACAGATGTAAGGTAATAGCTAATTGTGGTTTTAATTTTATTTCTCTGATGATGATTAGTGATGTTGAGCATCTTTTCAACATCTGTTGGCCATCTGTATGTCCTCTTTGGAGAAATGTCTATTCAGGTCCTCTCTCCAACTTTTAATCAATGTTTTATATTTTTAACGTTATTATTTTTTTTATTAAAGATTTGTCTGTGAGACAGATGCAGCCATCAGAAGAGCCACATCTGGCTCGCGAGCCATAGGTTCCCGACCCCTGGTTTAGTAGCATGTTAATTAACCTCCATGTGTTTGTGTGTTTTTATTTTTCTTCTTGTAAGAAATTTTTAGACCCATACCATTGTGATTGGAGTAAACACTTGATATGATTTCAATTTTATTAAATTTATTAAGATATTTTGTGTGGCCTAATGTAGTCTATTCTTGGAAATGTTAGTGTGCATTTAAGAAGATTGTATATATTGCTTCTCTGAGGTAAAATGCTCTAAAATATTAATTAAATATATGTGTTTTAATGTATCATTTCAGACCTCTGTTTCCTTGTTCATTTTCTGTTTTGATGATCTATCCATTGAAATCAATGAAGTCCACTACAATTACTGTATTACTATCAATCTCTCCCTTTATGTCCATCAATATTTGCTTTATACATTTAGGTGCTCTTACATTGGATGCATGTATGTTACAAGGGTTATATGCTCTGGTTAGATTGATTCTTTTATTATTATGTAATGTCCTTCTTTTCTGTTGTTATAGTCTTTGTTTTAAAGTTTATTTTGTCTAATATAAGTATTGCTACCCCAGATTTTTTGTTTCCATTGCATGGAATATCTTTTTATATCCCTTTACTCTCAGTACAAGTGTGTCTTTTGATCTGAAATGGGTCTCTTGTAAATAGCATATGTATGGATCTTGTTTTCTTCTTCATTCAGCCACTATATATATTTTGATTGGAGCAGTTAAACTATTTACATTTAAAGTAATTACTGATAAGTATGTAGTTACTGCCCTTTTAGTTTTCAAGTTTTTTATTTACTTTTTCTTCTTCTTAATGCAGGCCCATTTAACATTTCTTGTAATACTGGTTTGTTGGTAACAAAGTCTTTTAGCTTTTTCTTTTCTGGGAAGCTTCTTATCTCTCCTTTGATTCTAAATGATAACCTTTTTGGTAATCTTGGTAGCAGATTCCTACTTTTCATCACTTAGAATTTCATGCTCATCTCTTCTGACCTGCAAAGTTTCTGTTGATATATCAGCTGAAAGTCTTACAGGAGCTCCCTTTTAAAAAATAACTGCATTTCTCTTGCTGATTCTAAGCTTCTCCTTTTTTCTTTAACTCTTTTGTCTTCAATTATAATGTGTCTCCTTATGTCCCTCTTTGGGTTCATCCTGTTTGGAACTCTGTACTTCTTGCACTTCTATGTTATTTCCTTCCATTTGTAGCTGCCTATGTTAAACTTGAAGGTACCTGAGAATAGCTATGCAAACAGGTGCTAGTTGTCACTAGTCCCAGGTTCAGGGTGACTTAACAAGAGTTACAGGGTGCACTGAGACCAACTACTGCCTGTTTGGGGTTTATGGAACTTTGAGAGATTTCAGGAAAGTCTGTTGCATTTTGGCCAAAGTGGGCTGCTTGTGAGAAACAGCTGCTGAAAAAAACAGGGGCAAGGGCCTAAGTTGGGTAGGGAGGAATAAAATCACCAAAATGGGATAAGAGTGTTAACCAGGTTGATAGACATAGACTTGGCACTCTCCTGAGCCTGCAGATTGAGTAGCAGAATTCTCAGAAAAGGAATAAATGGCACTTGCCAGTCAAGAAGAGAGCTGCCCTTCCAGGTCACACTCTAAAGCCAGACAATTCAGTTCCTCCCCATTTGTCCCTGGTACTTTATGAGCTGCTGCCCCTCTGCTGGAGTTTAGAGTGAGGGTAAGTAGGCAAATCTGTATGTGGGCTTTTTTAAGAGGAAATTTGGGTCTGCAGCAGTTCTCCAACTCACCTGGATGCAACCCCCACTGATTTTCACTGCCAGATATTGTGGAGATTCTTCTTTCAGCACTGGTATTAAGAGCTGGAGAGCTTGGTGTGAATTGGAACCCCTCATTTCTCAGGGAGAACCTCTGCAGTGGAGTTATTTCTCCACATTCTTAACCAGTACATGTCAGTGTATAAGCAACCTGTTTCTAGTCTCCACCCCTCACTACCAGTCTCAAGCTATCTCTTTTATATTCTTAGTTATGAGTTCTGTTCAACTAGTCTCCGGGTAATTCTCAAAGATTATTGTTATATAATTTAGTTGTAACTTTGATGTGATCATGAAAGGGGGTAAGCACAGCATTTATCTACCGCAATATCTTGACCAAAACTCTGGTCAAAATTTTATCTTGAGAGGATGACGTCAGAGTAATGGCGGGGTAGGAACGATACCGATAAATCTCCCCCAAAACTCAACAAGATCTTCAACCAGAAACAGAAAAACCTATACTTGGAGCTTCCAGATGCTTCGCAATACACCAAAAGGTATGATTGAGTGAAAAATTGGCTAAATATATAACCAAACCCCGAAGGAAATAGGGAGTAAGAAATGCTCCTCCTTCCTCACTAACCTAAACAGGGCGGCTTTCTCTGGTAACTGTGAATATAGAAACTGAGGCGGGCAAAGGGGGTGAATAGATCCAGGCCGCCGCAGCACAAACGGCCGAACCAGGCTGTGGCACAGAGATCCAAGCCGAGGAAAATCTGATCCTGTGGCAACCCGGGCAATACAAGCTAACACTTGAGCCAAACCCAAACAAAGAAAGAAAAGCAGAGCGGCCATTTTACCCAGTCTCTTGGTCGGTGCGCAGTTAGTGGGCGAGAATTTCTTCCTGGGAAAGCCACGCACGGGAGGGAGTGAGAACTAATTCCAACAGTGGAGATTTTCCGTGCTGGAGGGTGTTTCACTCAGAGGGAACCGCGGCCGGCCTCATATCCTGGTTTGCGCAAGCAGATAAGGAGTGAGCAATTCCTCCGAGTGCCTCGGCAGTGCACACCCGTGTTATCGCACAGAGGGGCAGAGTCAGGGGCCTTTGTGTGGGCCAAAGCGGAATCTCGAGCCGCCCCAGCGCCTTGCAAAAGCCGCGCACGGGGACGGAGTGAGACTCAATTCCAACGCTACAACTTTTCCCTGCGGTTGGGGGTTTCACTCAGAGCGTGAGACTGCTGGCCTGATATCCTGGTCGCAGACAGTGAGTGAGAGTTTCCTCCAAGCGCCCCGGAAGTGGGCGCCCGCTTGTGTTACACGGACTCTCTCACTGTCAGAGCCTATAAATGCTATTGAGCTTCGACTGCCAACGAGACTAAAGCACAATACATGACATTGCCATAGAGACTTATCAACTGCAAACCTCTACCTGAGCATGCCAAAGGGGCAGAACCCGGGGTACAGAGTCAGCGACCAGGAAGAGGGAGAGAAAAGAAAAAGCAAGAAGATAACCTCTCAAAATCAAGAATAATCTGCAGACGTTATAACCTATCCCATTTTATTATATTTGTTCGTTTGTTTCTCTTATCTTCATTCTTGATACTTTTTTTTCCTCCTCCAATTTGGCCGATTAACTCTCTACCGGTCTTACTCTCTCCTCTCCTTGAACTACACTACCCATAAGTGTTACATCTCCCATTATCTTTTCTCTTCTCTTCCTTTCTCTCTATGAGGGTTGCACTCCAAAACCCTTAACTCTCTCTCTCTCTCTCCTTCATTTTTTCTTCTTTTAGTGGTTACCTCTTTTTTCTCTCTCTTTCTTTTCTCCCTCTATATTAGTTTCTTCCTTTCTCCTTTACATCTCCTCTCATTCAAACCTCAGTAACAAATTATCTTATCTGGGACTCAAACCTATGTTTGTGGCATTTTGGGGGGTTTTTACTTCACCTTTTTAACTCACTAGCAGTGCTCTCATCCCTGGCTCTCCATATTATCTAGTTCTTGTTCCACTAAATACAATAGTAATTTTTTAATTTGTCCCCCCATTTTTCCATTTTCCTCTTATTCCTCTCATCATAACTCTTAGACAACCAACATCTAAAAGCAAATCATTTCATTCTTGACCCAAATTTTTTCCTTATTTGCTTTTTGTGGGTCCATACGCTCTTTTTTTTTCTTTTTTCTTTCCTTTTTTTTCTTTTCTTTTTTTTTTTTTTTTTTTTTTTTTTGCCCCTTTATTACTTTTCCCCAATTCAGGCCCTCCATCACAGGCATTGTTTGTTATAATTCACAGTCCACCACAAGATTTTCTCAAAAAAAGAGGGAAGAGGAGAGGAGAGGAAAAAAGGAGGGGGGGAATAATTTCCTTTTTTTAATTTTTATTTTATTTTTCTTTATTTCATTATTAATTTTTTTAAAAAAAAAAACAACTCTTTTCGATTTTTTATTTTTTTATTGTTATTTTTTTTAACTTTTTATTCTTTATTAAATCTCATTAATACTATCAACAAAACCACCCTCAGATGCCATTAAGGAAGAGAAAATCGAATATCATGGATACAAAAGAAAGAGAGGTAACACAGCTAGATGAGGAAAAATCTATGGAGAAAAAATTTAATATATTGGAAACCTTGGAGCTAAATGACAGAGAATTCAAGATAGAAATACTAAAAATCCTCCGAGATATACAAGAAAACACAGAAAGGCAATTTAGGGAGCTCAGAAAACAACTCAATGAACACAAAGAATATATGTCCAAGGAAATTGAAACTATAAAAACAAATCAAACAGAGATGAAAAACTCAATTCACGAGCTGAAAAACGAAATAACAAGCTTAGCTAATAGAACAGGTCAGATAGAAGAGAGGATTAGTGAAATAGAAGACAAGCAACTTGAGGCACAACAGAGAGAAGAAGAAAGAGACTCAAAAATTAAAAAAAATGAGATAGCCCTACAAGAATTATCTGACTCCATCAAAAAGAATAACATAAGAATAATAGGTATATCAGAGGGAGAAGAGAGAGAAAATGGAATGGAGAACATACTCAAACAAATAATAGATGAGAACTTCCCAAGCCAGTGGAAAGAACTAAAGCCTCAAGTTCAAAAAGCAAACAGAACTCCGAGTTTTCTTAACCCCAACAAACCTACTCCAAGGCATATCATAATGAAATTGACACAAACCAACAGCAAAGAAAAAATTCTCAAGGCAGCCAGGGAAAAGAAGAATACAACATATAAAGGAAGGCCCATTAGATTATCATCAGATTTCTCAGCAGAAACTCTACAAGCTAGAAGAGAGTGGACCCCAATATTTAAAGTCGTGAAAGAGAGGAACTTTCAGCCACGAATACTATACCCATCAAAGCTATCCTTCAAATACGAAGGAGAAATAAAAACATTCACAGATACAGAAAAGATGAGGGAATTTATCATCAGAAAACCCCCACTCCAGGAATTACTAAAGGGGGTTCTCCAATCAGATACAAAGAACAAAAAAAAAACAGAGCCACAAGTAAAGCTCCAAGAAGAACACAATAAAACCAAATTTAAACTGTGACAACAACAAAAAGAAAGAGGGGGAGAAGATGGAGATTAACAGTAGCAAAGGACGATGGAGTGCAAAAGTACTCACAAAATAGTTCGCTACAATGAACAGGGTAGGGACCCTTTTCATTACTCAAAGGTAACCACCATTGAAAAAATCACCACAGAAGCACATGAGATAAAAAAGATAGCAACAGAGGAAAGATGTATGGAATACAACCAAATAAAAACAAAAGATAGAAAAACGAAAGAGAAGGATCAAACAAGACACAAAACTAACAGAAAGCAAGATATAAAATGGCAATAGGGAACTCACAAGTATCAATAATTACACTAAATGTAAACGGATTAAACTCACCAATAAAAAGGCACAGAGTAGCAGAATGGATTAAAAAAGAAAATCCAACTGTATGCTGCCTACAGGAAACTCATCTAAGTAACAAGGATAAAAACAAATTCAAAGTGAAAGGCTGGAAAACAATACTCCAAGCAAATAACATCCAAAAAAAAGCAGGTGTAGCAATACTCATATCGGATAATGCTGACTACAAGACAGGAAAAGTACTCAGAGACAAAAATAGCCATTTCATAATGGCTAAGGGGACACTGAATCAAGAAGACATAACAATTCTTAATATATATGCACCAAACCAAGGAGCACCAAAATATATAAGACAGCTACTTATTGATCTTAAAACAAAAACTGACAAAAATACAATCATACTTGGAGACCTCAATACACCACTGACGGCTCTAGATCGGTCATCCAAACAGAGAATCTACAAAGACATAGTGGCCTTAAACAAAACACTAGAGCACCTGGATATGATAGACATCTACAGGACATTTCATCCCAAAGTGACTGAGTATACATTTTTCTCCAGTGTACATGGATCATTCTCAAGAATTGACCATATGTTGGGCCACAAAAACAACATCAGCAAATTCAGAAAAATTGAAGTTGTACCAAGCATATTTTCTGATCATAAAGCCTTGAAACTAGAATTCAACTGCAAAAAAGAGGAAAAAAATCCCACAAAAATGTGGAAACTAAACAACATACTTTTAAGAAATGAATGGGTCAAAGAAGAAATAAGTGCAGAGATCAAAAGATATATACAGACTAATGAAAATGACAATACGACATATCAGAATCTATGGGATGCAGCAAAAGCAGTGATAAGAGGGAAGTTCATATCGCTTCAGGCATATATGAACAAACAAGAGAGAGCCCAAGTGAACCACTTAACTTCTCACCTTAAGGAACTAGAAAAAGAAGAACAAAGACAACCCAAAACCAGCCGAAGAAAAAAGATAATAAAAATCAGAGCAGAAATAAATGAATTAGAGAACAGAAAAACTATAGAAAAAATTAATAGAACAAGGAGCTGGTTCTTTGAAAAGATCAACAAAATTGACAAACCCTTGGCAAGACTTACCAAGGAAAAAAGAGAAAGAACTCATATAAACAAAATCCAAAATGAAAGAGGAGAAATCACCACAGACACCGTAGATATACAAAGAATTATTGTAGAATACTATGAAAAACTTTATGCCACTAAATTCAACAACCTAGAAGAAATGGATAAATTCCTAGAAAAATACAACCTTCCTAGACTGAGTCAAGAAGAAGCAGAAAGCCTAAACAGACCTATCAGTAGAGAAGAAATAGAAAAAACCATTAAAAACCTCCCCAAAAATAAAAGTCCAGGCCCTGACGGCTATACCAGCAAATTTTATCAAACATTCAAAGAAGACTTGGTTCCTATTCTACTCAAAGTCTTCCAAAAAATTGAAGAAGAAGCAATACTTCCAAACACATTTTATGAGGCCAACATAACCCTCATACCAAAACCAGGAAGGATGGCACAAAAAAAGAAAACTACAGACCAATATCTCTAATGAATACAGATGCTAAAATACTAAACAAAATACTAGCAAATCGAATACAACAACATATTAAAAAAATAATACATCATGATCAAGTGGGATTCATCCCAGAATCTCAAGGATGGTTCAACATACGTAAAACGGTTAATGTAATACACCATATCAACAAAACAAAAAACAAAAACCACATGATCTTATCAATAGATGCAGAAAAGGCTTTTGATAAAATACAACACAATTTTATGTTTAAGACTCTCAACAAAATGGGTATAGAAGGAAAATATCTCAACATGATAAAGGCCATATATGATAAACCATCAGCTAACATCATATTAAATGGCACTAAACTGAAGGCTTGCCCCCTTAAATCAGGAACAAGACAGGGTTGTCCACTCTCTCCACTCTTATTTAATGTGGTACTAGAGGTTCTAGCCAGAGCAATCAGACAAGACAAAGAAATAAAAGGCATCCATATCAGAAAAGAAGAAGTAAAGGTATCACTTTTTGCAGATGATATGATTCTATACATCGAAAACCCCAAAGAATCCACAAAAAGACTACTAGAAACAATAAGCCAATACAGTAAGGTCGCAGGATACAAAATTAACATACAGAAGTCAATAGCCTTTCTATATGCCAACAATGAAACAACTGAGAAGGAACTCAAAAGAATAATCCCCTTCACGATTGCAACAAAAAAAATAAAATACTTAGGAATAAACATAACAAAGAATGTAAAAGACTTATATAATGAAAACTATAAACCATTGTTAAGGGAAATTGAAAAAGATATAATGAGATGGAAGAATATACCTTGTTCTTGGCTAGGAAGAATAAATATAATCAAGATGGCTATATTACCCAAAGCAATATACAAATTTAATGCAATTCCCATCAAAATTCCAATGACATTTTTTAAAGAAATAGAGCAAAAAATCATCAGATTTATATGGAACTATAAAAAACCCCGAATAGCCAAAGCAATCCTAAAGAAAAAGAATGAAGCTGGGGGCATAACAATACCTGACTTCAAACTCTATTATAGGGCCACGACAATCAAAACAGCATGGTATTGGCAGAAAAATAGACACTCAGACCAATGGAACAGAATAGAAAGTCCAGAAATAAAACCACATATATATATAGTCAAATAATTTTTGATAAAGGGGCCAACAACACACAATGGAGAAAAGAAAGCCTCTTCAATAAATGGTGCTGGGAAAACTGGAAAGCCACATGCAAAAGAATGAAACTGGACTACAGTCTCTCCCCCTGTACAAAAATTAACTCAAAATGGATCAAAGATCTAAACATAAGACCTGAAACAATTAAGTACATAGAAGAAGACATAGGTACTCAACTCATGGACCTGGGTTTTAAAGAGCATTTTATGAATTTGACTCCACAGGCAAGAGAAGTGAAGGCAAAAATTAATGAATGGGACTACATCAGACTAAGAAGTTTTTGCTCAGCAAGAGAAACTGATAACAAAATAAACAGAAAGCCAACTAAATGGGAAATGATATTTTCAAACAACAGCTCAGATAAGGGCTTAATATCCAAAATATACAAAGAACTCATAAAACTCAACAACAAACAAACAAACAATCCAATAAAAAAATGGGACGAGGATATGAATGGACACTTCTCCCAGGAAGAAATACAAATGGCCAACAGATATATGAAAAGATGCTCATCTTCTTTAGCTATTAGAGAAATGCAAATCAAAACAGCAATGAGATACCACCTCACACCTGTTCGATTAGCTGTTATTAGCAAGTCAGGTAATAGCAAATGTTGGAGAGGCTGTGGAGAAAAAGGAACCCTCATACACTGTTGGTGGGAATGTAAAGTAGTACAACCATTATGGAAGAAAGTATGGTGGTTCCTCAAAAAACTGAAAATAGAACTACCTTATGACCCAGCAATTCCTCTACTGGGTATATATCCCCAAAACTCAGAAACATTGATACGTAAAGACACATGCAGCCCCATGTTTATTGCAGCATTGTTCACAGTGGCCAGGACATGGAAACAACCAAAAAGCCCATCAATAGATGACTGGATAAAGAAGATGTGGCACATATACACTATGGAATACTACTCAGCCATAAGAAATGATGACATCGGAACATTTACAGCAAAATGGTGGGATCTTGATAACATGATACGAAGCGAAATAAGTAAATCAGAAAAAAACAGGAACTGTATTATTCCATACGTAGGTGGGACATAATAGTGAAACTAAGAGACATTGATAAGAGTGTGGTGGTTACGGGGGGGAGGGGGGAATGGGGTAGGGAAAGGGGGAGGGGGAGGGGCACAGAGAGAACAAGATAGAGGGTGACGGAGGACAATCTGACTTTGGGTGGTGGGTATGCAACATAATTGAATGACAAGATAACCTGGACTTGTTATCTTTGAATATATGTATCCTGATTTATTGATGTCACCCCATTAAAAAAATAAAATTATAAAAAAAATAAATAAATAAAAAAATAAAAAAAAAATAAAAATAAATTTTATCTTGAATTTAGGAAGTTAGAGAAGAAATTAAAGATATTTTAACAGGTTTTTTTCTGTTAAGAATTTCAGGTCACCTTCAAATGCTACAGAGATTCATTTCTTTTTTAACTTAATATGTCTAAATTTAATATGACTTATGGCTCTTCAAATTATATACCAAAATGTAGAAAAGATAAAGAAAGCATTCTAAAACATTGATGTTGGAAGAACTTAATAGTAGTTTAGGGGTGGGGAACCGTTAGATTATCTTTAATATAATAAAGCAAAAGAAACTAAGTAATAGAAAATTTAATTTTTAAGTGCATAATAAAACTACTATAATATAAATTTAACAGGTATGTTAATGAATTTAAGTTTCTCAACCTTAAAGCAAAATAAAAGAGTACAGAGAAAAAGATGGTCAGCTATGAATATCTAAAACATGAAAGTTTTCTGTGTGTGTTTTATTTCCTCACTTGAAATAGTACAATATATGCATTCAAGAAACAAGATTTAATGAAATATAAATTGTTACTGTTCCATCAAGGACATTTTTTACTTTATTTTACTCATTTTTTGTATTTTTATAAAGTGAGAGGCGGGGGTGGAGGATAGGCATGCACCTGACCAAGATCTACCTGGCATGCCCACCAGGGGTGATGCTTGGCCCCCTCTGTGGCGTCATTCCACTGCAATCAAAGCCATTCTTGCACCTGAGGCTGAAGCCATGGAACCATCCTCAGCACCCAGACCAACTTTGCTCTCATGGAGCCTTGGCTGTGGGAGGGGAAGTGAGAGATAGAGAGAAAGGAGAGGGGGAAAGGTGAAGTAGATGGGTGCCTCTCCTATTTACCCTGGCTGGGGGTTGAACTGGACTTCCACACACCGGGCCAATGCTCTATCACAAAACCAACAGGCCAGGACCTATCAAGGACATTTTTAAGTGAAACTGGTATATTTTTCTGCCACTGCTAGTGAATGATAGTAAATTATGGCTACTAGCACAATATGATGCCCTTTATTTGATTATGCTAATTTTCTAGTCCCCTCATTCATTACTGCTCTTCTGTCAGTAGAGTAAAAACAACAAGAAAAATAACACCTTAGTATTATTATGAAAATATTGTTGACTTTGCTAACTTTTTGGAAAGTCTTAAGATCAAATACCAAGATGATAAAGTATTGTCTCAAGGAAAAGGATATCATTCAATGTGTGATCTGAAGTAGCCATGTTATTTAGAGAACACGTTTTTAGTTAAAGAACATCTGACGAGCTATGGCTATTCTCATTGGGATATTGAGCAGTCACTATCTGGAAGAGAAAATAAAAAATTTGACCCTAATACTCCAAGGAAAACAATTCTAAGCTGTTTTTTGTAATAACAAAACTCAAACTTTCAAATGTAAATTTGAATTTTTAAAAATTTGTGTTCACAGATATAAGTTTGACGTCTTCCCAATGCTTAAACACTTTTTTGATGAGATAGGTGGTAACATTGATTGTATTTTTTTATAATTGTGTAATAAAATGTGTCAACATTTAGAATTCAAGACTTCCCTGAGAGATTAGAAGTGAGAATCTCCTGCTAGCTTTGAGGAAGCAATCATGTATTATGCTGTCTATGTATGGAATGAGTCACATGGCAAGAATTGAGCTGGCCAGTAGCTGCTGAAAGTGGCCCCTGCTCAGCAAAGAAAAGGTGGACTGCAGTCTGACAACTGCAAGAAACCGAACTGTGCCAACAACCAACCAGGAAGCTTGGAAGAGGATTCGAGCCCGAGAGGTCACCACAGCTCTGGCCTACACCATGACTTAACCTAGGGAGAGTGGCAACAGAGGTCCCAGACTTCAGATTGTGAGAGCAGAAATTAGTATTGTTGTAAAATGCTAAATTTATGATTATGTGTTACACAAAACTAGATAATCAATACAATAGGGTAAGATATTTTAATTGACTTGTTATAAAAATAGGACTGGTAGAAAATAAGTGCTCAATAAAATAGTTGTTGAAAAAAGGCAGAAAAGTAGAAAAAATATCTCATTGTTAGATATGATTTACATATATAGTAGTCCTTCCTTATCTACAGGGTATATATTCTAAGACCACAATGGATGCCTGAATCCATGAATATTACCAAACCTTAAACTCAAAACTGAACTTATCTTCCCCTCAAAATCCAAACTTTCTCTTTTTCCTCTCTCTTATCCACCTCTTTTTCCTGCCTTTTTCTCTCATTTTATCTTCCTCCTCATATCCTTCTCCTTCTCTCTTCTCCTGTTATATATTATCTAATCCATATGATTTGAAACTTGTAAAATTTTATCTGATTTACATACAAACAAATAAAACAAAAACTTTTTCCATCACCTTCCTCTTTGACCTAAGTTGAAATTCCCTTTATGTTAATACATTGAATCAAACATTAGTCACATTTTCAGATACAAACATATTTACAGAATGCTGACTAGATTGTAAGGACTTGACTCATTATTTCCATAAACTCAAAACCAAATGGGATTTATAAAATAGAAATTCATTAGATGAGTTTATCAATCTAGTAATATGAATTAGTAAAAGTAATCTTATCTCTATTTTAAAGCTGATGAATCTGAATTCTAGAAAAGTACAATAATCTGCCCAAAATGCAACAGCTATAAATTTACAGATTCAATCCAGAAAATAATGTCTTTCTGATATATCGTGCTCTCAACCTTTGGTCTCATATTTTTAAGAAAAAATAATTAGTATGGAATTGTATTTCTGGTATCCATGAGAAAAGACCAGATACTGGACTTTCCTTATAATATTCCCCAGCATTTAAATATTGGCAAGATTTAGTAGGTTACATGTTCAGAAGAGATGAAAGACTTTAAAATCTAGGGTCCAGGATAGATGATTTTTAATGGAAAATACAAACGGAACACTAGTCAGGCCAAAGAAGAACAGACTTTAAGTCTCAGGACAGTTCTCCATGCAGCACCAAGGTCATTTGAAAATACTGGCAATTTGAGACTAAGAAAATGAGGTAAAAACAAGTTTGTGAGAGTTTTAAGGATCAGGTTATGGCTCAACACAAACGAAGACCATTTCATCCTTCCAAGGGCTACCACCTAGAACATCACTTGAGGTGGCTTCATATCCCTGACATACGTCATAAGAGTGATTCCAAAATCTTTGTCATAAGCAAATGAACTTTAGAATACTTTGTGTCCTGGGAAAATCTCAAAATTCCATAAAAACAAATATCTGAATAGTGTGTATCTAATTCATTTTTTTTATTTTATCAATTTTTCCAAAGCAAAATTTCATATACCCAGTAGCTGAGAGATTACATGTATGATTTTTTTAAAATCTATGATTTTGCAAGTATTGTAATCTGCTTAAAGACCCTATTTTCAGGAATTGGAAATGTATCTAATGTTTTCTAAATCAAGTAGTATGTCTTGTTCATAAATCTTAAAACTGCTCCTTACTGCCTATTTCATGTTTTCTTGTTCAAAACTGACCTTATTCCCATACATGGTTTTTGCCACAATTAAACAAAATTATTTTCTTCCAACACAACTTGTGTACATAAACTTTTTCTAAATAATAGCCATACATGAATATGCTTATTTTATTTTATTTTTTTGAATTTATTTATTGTGTTTACATAGATTCTAGTGTCTCAAGGCCATCGTACTCAAAACAGCTTGGTACTGGCATAAGAACAGGCATAGATCAATGGAACAGAACAGAGAACCCAGAAATAAACCCACACCTTTATGGACAATTGATATTTGACAAAGGAGTAAGAGTATACAATGGAGTAAAGACAGTCTTTTTATCAAATGGTGTTGGGAAAACTGGACAGCTACCTGCAATAAAATGATCACCAACTTACACCATTCACAAAAATAAACTCAAAATGGATAAAGGACTTAAATGTAAGTTGTGAAACAATAAGCAACTTAGAAGAAAACATAGGCAGTAAGCTCTCTGACATCTCTAGCAGCAATATCTTTGCTGATTTATCTCCACAGATAGTGAAATAAAAGACAGAATAAACAAATGGGACTTTATCAAACTAAAAAGCTTTTGCACAGCTAAAGACAATATGAACAGAATAAAAAGACAAACCACACAATGGGAGAACATATTCAACAATTCGTCTGATAAGGGGTTAATAACCAAAATTTATAAAGTACTTCTAAAACTCAACACCAAGATGAATATGCTTATTTTAAAATCAAGTCTAATTTTTCATGACTTCTATAACTGCAATTATTCTGGATATCTACATATTTATTACATTTTTATTTTTTAAAGCTTTTTTTTAATAAGATTTTTTTTATTTATTCATTTTAGAGATTGGAGAGAGAGAGAAAGAGAGAAGGGAGAAAGAGCAGGAAGAATTAAATTCCGTATGTGCTTTGACCAGGCAAACCCAGGGTTTCGAACCATCATCCTCAGTGTTCCAGGTTGATGTTTTATCCACTGTGCCTCCACAGGTCAGGAATTTATTCCCTTTTTAAAATTAAATTTATTCAGTACAGGTTCATTTTTTTACCTTCTTCTTCCAAGATTCTTAGCTCTTAGACAAACATCTTTATTATAGTTGTGATTTTTTTTTCCTGAAAATTGTGATTTAGAAACTTGAGCTCTGGAGAGAGCCAGCTTAATTCCAGATACTGGTCCCATGACCAAATAACTCTGAGAACTTAACCCCTTAGCCACTCTAAATGTCTGTCTTTATATAAAAAAAGATAGTTATAGTACTACCAATTAACTGGCTGTTGTGAGGATTAAATAAGACAATGTGCATAGGGCACTTGGAATCTGACTGCACAGCATAAACACTGATTAAAGCTGATATTCAGCAGCAGCTGTAGTAATTGTCAGAGAAAGAGAGAACTTTGGAATGAGGTGACTCCCGGTTTCTAGGCTCTGTCTCTAATTAGTTTTATGACCTTTGGCAGGTTATTTACTTACTGTATCTGAATCTGGTTTTATTATCATAAAATAAAGATAATAGTTTCATAATAAAGTTATTTAAAGGATTAAATAAACTATTATGTGTCTTGACACTGTGTCTGTTATACTATAAAGACTTACAAATAATACTCATTATTATTTTAGAGTATTCCCAAATAACTCACTTCAATAAAAAATAACTCAGCAAATATTTACTGTATAATGCTTTATTTTTCAAAAATAAGGTTTAATTCTAACATGAGTAAGATGTTCTGTCCACTCAACCCTTGACCCTTTTTACATGCTATATCATTTCCTGAAAGTGGCTCCCCTTTCCAAAATCTTCCCCTTAGCCATATAGTCCATTCACCCAGGTACCACTTACTCATTTTTCAAGTATTAACCTAAAATTCACTTTCCTTTTTGTATTTTTCTGATGTGATAAGCAGGGAGACAGAGAGACAGGCTCCGGCATGCACTCAACTGGGATCCACCCAGCATGCTCACTAGGGGGCGATGCTCTGCCCATCTGAGGCATTGCTCCATTGCAACTGGAGCCATTCTAGCTCCTGAGGTGAAGGCCATGGAGTCATCCTCAGCACCTGGGCCAAGTTTGATCCAATGGAGCCTTGACTGTGGGAAGGGAAGAGAGAGATAGAGAGAAAGGGGAGGGAAAAGGGTGGAGAAGAGGATGGGTGCTTTTCCTGTGTGCCCTGACAGTGAATAGTACCAGGGACTTCTACTCACCAGGCCCACATTCTGCCACTCAGCCAACTGGCTAGAGCTAAAATTCACTTCTTAAAGTGACTTAGTAGTTTGGAAGAGGTTCACAAGTTCTAGAAAGTAACACAGTCTGGCTGAGACCTTAACTATGCCCCAGTGTAGATTAGGCACCTTTGTCATATGCCCCCAGTGGTACCCTATACTTCCATTAACTATTCATTCCATTTGTCATTACTTTCCAACACATGCCTACAGTGCTAAGTTAACAATTCAAGGGGGATAAGGACTTCATCTGAATTGTGGACCACTGTAAACTTAGGCATAACACAAAGCACAGAGTAGGACTTCATCTTTCAAAGTGAATGTAGAAGTAAAATGCCATATAAAGGCTAAGATAAATATTTGAAGAGGTTGAAACAAATTTCTAAGGAGGTTTGAGAGAAGGAAATATTCTATCCACATGAGGTTGTCATGTAGAAAAATTTACAGAATAGACTTTTAAGAATATTAAATAAGATTTTTGTATTTGAATATTGAAGGAAGTCACCTAGGCAAGGAAACTATATTCTTGGAATCTCAGAGAAAGTCTTCAAAAAATAGTACTTCTTTCCTCCAGTTGGGTTCTCAGCAAGGTGAGAAGAAAACAAATACACTAAAATACAGACTTTATTATTAATAGATGCCATGTTGAAGGATGCAGTTTAGCTCAAGCCAAATGTGCCTGCTGATGGAATCCTAGAGTTAACAAGACAGACCAGCCAGTGGCAAAAACCCCAAACCTGTGCTCTAGCACAGCAAGTTTCCATATTCAGCAGCTGGGTCCCACAATAAAAATGACGGGTATGCCAAGCATTCCCAATCTTTTCCCAAATGCATCCATCAGAAAAGTTACTCTATCCTCCCAGAGATAAATACATGGGACAGAAAAAGACTAATAGTGTGCCGAGGGGAAATCTCTACTCATGGAAATGAGGAGTAAACAAAGGACTTTTTCTCTAATAAGAGCAATCAAAAGGTGTATTGGGAGCCATCATGAAGTCTAACTTGTTGGAGTGCTTGGCACTTGAAAGGACATAGTAGGAGAGGAGGTTGAAGCTTCTGGGAATGCACTTTGATACAATGAAATATTTCTACATATTTCTTTAGGCAAGATGAAACCATTTAGAAATTTGTAAGAAAGGTATTATAATGTGATGAAAGCTTCTCAGAGTGACAGTGACAGCATATGCCACACTGAAAAACAGAGAGCTAGACTGAAGCTAGACTTGCCTGGGTTTATCACTTTTCTTTTTCTTTTACTTTTTTCTTTATGTCTGTCTAAGAAAAATATAGGACAGTAGAAAAAGCTCTAGCTTCGATTTAGGCAAATCCACATTCAGTTTATATTCTATCATTGACTCATTCTGAAATCTTGGATAAGCTACTTAATTATTTCGAGACTTAGTTTTATCATCATTATACTTGCATTACTAGGTTGAGATTAAATGACATAAATGCCTAGCAGTTAGCAGATGCTCAGTTAATGGTTACTATTGTTTTTTATTGTTACTGTAAAACCTTATCCCCTAAAAATGTGTAGCAAATATTTTTATCCTATATATAATTGCTTTAGGGTATAGAATGGCACCACACCATAGAAGTGACACAATGAAACCCATTTGAGATTACAAAGAGGAAGATGAGTCAGTATCTGCTTCAGCAGACTCCTGGTTGCTTAGCAGTGTTGATAGCATCAGAATCTTGTATATATTACTATTTTATCTAGTTACTTTAAAGTTATTTGTACACATATTTGTAAAATATAATGCTGGTCATAGGCCTGAGAACCAATAGTTCCACTATATTTACATTTTAAAGAGATCAGATAATACCACATATCCTGCCGTGCATAAATCATTGTTTCCTAAATACAGTGTTTTTTCTCTCTTTTTAAAAATATATGAAGATTAGCTGAAGACTTTAGCAAATGGTATTAAATATCACATCGGGATGCCTTACATTGATTCCATATCATTTCAAGATTTGATTTTAAAAATGAAAGACTGCACAAGTTGAAGAACATTAGTAAATTGATTTCTCTTTAGACAAAGCTGAAAAACACCATTTTAGTTGCAGTGAAAAGCACCACAGAACCAGCTATAATCATATACAGATGATGGGAATTTGTCTAATGTTTTATGGTGAATCACTGATGAGTCCGGCAGAAAGAAAATTTGTAGAAATAAAATCACCTTGACAGTAGAGTACCAGGGTCAAAAAGCAAAGTGAAGTCCATGTTCTTAGCTTTAATAAAAACAGTATGATCTGTCATCAGCACAGCATTTTTACACTCTTGGACAATGCACTTTGAGATCGCCTGCTGGGTTTCATTTGATTTTTACCAAAACCAACAAAGGACAACTTATAGCTAGTGATTTATTGTGACAGGAGAAAGCCATAAAGATACGGATGTTTAGACCCTTGTAAATAAACAGTCTCCAGTGTGATTTTTCAATACAAAGCGCACTATCCAGGCTGTCGAGGAACAACTATGAGGTTTCTCTAAATTATGAAGCCATGTCTAAAGATTAAGAAAAGGCAATTATTTTGCATGTCATTGCCATGCATATCAGGCTGTGCTCCAACTGGACTAAACATAGTCTTTAGGTAAGAAATAAAAATGCAAGCTCCCTGATGAAACGGAATAGTATCATGTAGTTTCATAACAATACCGTTAGCAAAGCCAAACAAACAGAATAAGAATAATTAATTATTAAACACAAAGATTAAAAGAAATTGTCACTGGGATTTCACCTAGAAAATGGTGCAAACTCAGTAACAAAAGCTCCCAATCTTCATCTCTATACAGTTTTTTCCTACTCAAATGAAGTAAGGCATAAGACCAGAAAGAAAAAAAAACTTAAATAGCTGTTAATTATCACCTTGGCTATGGTTTTTTTTAAAAAGAGGTTTCAATTAAACCAAATTAATAAAGAATGGGTAGCATATTATTTCTTCACAACTATTACCTCATTACCTCATCAATTTTATAACATCATGACATGTTCATTCTCTTATTTTTTGAAGTTACAGTGTGTATGATAAAGTTCTGAAATACTATGACTAGTTTATAAGATGTATAGTTTATAAAATGTATATTTAACATACACTAAATATCTAAAACCTAGAAGGTATCCTGTGATCTAAAATAAACAACCACAATATATATTTATTGGAAAAATAATATTAATAAAGCATTCCAGCCTGACCTGTGGTGGCGCAGTGGATAAAGTGTCAACCTGGAACACTGAGGTCGCCAGTTCGAAACCCTAGGCTTGCCTAGTCAAGGCACATATGGGAGTTGATGCTTCCTGCCTGCCCTCTTTCTCTGTCTGTCTCTCCCTCTTCTCCTTAAAATGAATAAAGTCATAAAAAAAATTTTAAATAAAATAAAACATCCCACCTGTGATAACTCTTCCTGGTATGCATGGAAAACTAAAATAATACAAATTACTGTCCATTTTAGAAATCAAATCATTGCAGTTTTACTCAGAAGTTTAAATTTTAAAAGTTATGGTTCTGAGTAAAATAATGAAAAAGAGAGACTTGATAAGACAAAAAAAAAGGGAGTGGGGTTGTTGTTTCCTTAAGTGAGAAGTGGTGAGGCAGAGAGACAGACTCCTACATGTGCCCAGACCAGGATCCACCTGGCAAGCCCCCTACAGGGCAATGCTTTGCCCATCTGGGGCTGTTGCTTTGTTGCTTGGCAACCAAGCTATTTTAGCAACTGAGACAAGGCCATGCAGCCATCCTCAGCGCCCAGGGCCAACTTGCTCTAACCGAGCCATGGCTGAAGGAGGGCAGGGGAGAGAGAAAGAAGGAAGAGGGAGAGAGGTGCAAAAGCAGATGGTCACTTCTCCTACGTGCCCTGACTAGGAATCGAACCCAGTTCATCCACACAACAAGCTGATGCTCTACTGCTGAGCCAACCTGCCAGGAACAAAAAAATAATTTATAGTTTTAAACTATTGGTCATTTCTATATTGTTGTATTTCCATGACTCTCATTTTATTTTTTTTATTAGCAACTGAAGGCAGATGTATTATTCTGGTAACCACATTTGCTATAGAAAAATAACTGAATTTCATGTACTAAAACAGAATATCCTAGTGTCGGCATTAATAAGAGATCTACAGCTTTTAAAAAAGAGACACTGGACTTTACAAACTCCCAATATGAATAATGTATTTACCTTCTGAGAAAGTGACTTTTTCCTGGTCAAGTTTCAAGTGCATCAACTTGAGTAATGTAACACAAATCCCCTCCTCTCATTTTTAAAAAGATCCCAATGTCCTACTTTGAATTATCTTAGTTTTACCTTTGAGATGATTAAAGATATAATTATATTGTCTTAAGAGAGTTTTTTCTTTTCTATTTTTTTTTTTTTTTTTTTTGCTTTTTGGTTTCATTTTTCAGGGAAAAAAAGGAATGATAGGATAATAGAATGAACAATTTCAAAAGCAAACTGATATTACTTCATCTGGTTAATACAAAAGGATTTTTCCCCCTAGCACATCAGAAAGTAATTTACTTAATGGAGAGATAGTTATGATAAAACTCAATTTAAACAATGTGTTTCAAGATTGATAAGATTTAGAAGGTCTAGTTATTTATATTAAACCTTAAATTCTTAGTTCAGTTAACCTTTTACATCATCTCAGTATCTTACAAGAACTGTAGGACAATGTCATTTACAGTGATCGCTAAAATACTTTGAAACAGTCATTTTAAATGTTAGAATGCCTAAAAATTAAAAAAAATAAAATAAACTGAAATCTTCTAGGTTCTTGGCCTTTTTCATTTGTGACACTTTTTCTCTATTTCAAATCATTGTTACTTTCCTTGCAGCGTCTCTCAGACTCCTGGTCTCCTCACCGCGCATTCTTACTGCTTCCACGCTTATTCGGTGAGATAATCCTCAAATCATCCTTAGATTATTATACAAAAGGCTCTCAGTTGGCCTTCTTATTTAGAGCCCCCTTCTCTTCCAATCTACCCATATCCCAGCCAGATCAAATCTTTCTAAAATACCACTTTAATCGTCTCCTCTTTTCCCTTTAGGAGATATTAATTAACTATTCATTTCTGCTCAGAAAGAACGCAAGTCTGTCCCTGCATCTCCTGACATCAGAAGGAACACCAACCATTAATACTGACCGGCTGCCTGCTTGGCAGAGTCTAATGCTCCCATTTCTCACCAGGCGGGCCAACTCCTTCCATGACTTCACAGAAGATAGATTTATTCCTTCCTCTGTTCCTTTGGCCATGCTTTTTTTCTTGCAGAAATGTTTTCTCTTCCTCTCTCCCTCACTTAATCTTTAAGGTGCACCTTGTCCTTGAAAGCTTCTTGAAGGCCCAACTAACATAGCTATAGCATCCTTTTTTATTCCTCTCATACTAAAAAAAAGCAATAAAAATTAGTATTATAGCCATCACCATTATTGAATTCTTTTTAAAATTTCTTTTTAATTGACTTTAAATTTTATTTTTAATTGGGCTACATTGTTTAATAAAATTATATAGGTTTTAGATGTACAATTCTATAATACATCATTTGTATATTGTATGTCCACCACCACGAGTCAAATCTTCTTTCATCATTATTTATTCCCGTTTACCCTCTCCTACCATTTCCCTCTCCCTTTCCTTCTTACTATCATCAGAGTGTTTTCTGTATCTGTAATTTTTTTTCCTCTCTTTAATCTTTTCACCTTTTTTAATCTAACTTTCAACCCCTTTCCCCTCTGAGAGCTGTCAGTGTGTTGTTTCTATGCACAATGAGCCATGCTAAGAATTTATATATTAATATATATTATTTTATGTAATTCTCATGAAAATCATATGCAGGTTGAATAACCTGAGCTCAAAGAATTTAATTATCTTTCCTTTTGTCATTGAACCAGAAGGCAAGAGCGTTGGGACTTGAAACTACAAGTATCTGATCTAAAACCACTTTTCTTAACAAATATTTAATACTGTTTTTATAAATTATTTTCATACATGTCACAAGGCTATCTTTGAGGCAAATGGGTGCTTTCTAATAGTCTAGGTTCAGTTAAATTCAGAGTCAAGTCAATTCAGTGAGGATGTAAAGGACACCATATCCAGCCATCCAGATCATATTTAATCATTGTGTGCCTGGTGTTTACTATGCTCAGTCCTAGGTGCCTGGTGAACAGTGACAACAGAAGCAGCCACAGAGCCCCCCTTTTACATACAACTACATTTTAGCTACTCAGTCTTCAAAATCAACTGAAGCCCCACCTTCTGCACTAAACTTTCTTTAGTAATCCTAGTTGGAAGTGATTTCTTCTTACTCTGAAACCTTCTAAAATCCTTTTAAATCTTATGGCACTTAGAACTGTGTGTAAAAGCATAGGCCTTGGGGCCAGATTACTAGGTTTGTACCCATTTGTTGCATTACTAGCTATATGACTTTGGGCATGTTACTTTATCTCTCTGTGGCTCATGAGAATATTAATAGTGCCCACCTAATGTGGCTGTTGTGGGGATTAAACGAATTCAGTTCTATAAAGCATGGGGAGCATTCCAGGGACACAGTAAGTACTCAATCACTGTTAGCTGTTATTATATAATTGTTACCACCTCCCACCAATACCATCATCACGTGGCACGAGTCTCGTATATTTTTGTCATTAATTATTTTTACATGTGTTCAGGGAAACTCCATCAGGGATATTTTATGATCTTCTTTCTATCTTTATATTGAAACAAGACTGACACTGTCTTTTACAATTAACACTGTCAGTTGCCAGCCATTGTATCTGAACGCTTTATCTATATATTCAAATGCATGAAAAATCATGCCATTCATTTTATTAAAATAGAGTAAAAAGATCTCATTTTTTCTACCAAGAGAAGTGTGATTTAAGTCTCAAGAGATTTTTTTTTTTTTGTATCAAAATCATAGTATGGTGCCCATTAACTCTGCAGGCAGTTTTGCCAATAAACTCTAAAAGATCATACCCTAAGATGGTCTCAATTTTGTGAAACAGGCTAAGAGGCAAAGAGCTTGATAAATACAATGCTACCAGTAAAAACTCAAAGAATATTCTCTATAAACATTAAGGCAAGATGTGAGAGAAAGGATCTCAGATAAATCATTTCAAATAGAGAGTCAATTGCTTGGCTTTCAATCCCCTTGAAAGGAAAAACGATTATGCTTTTTAGCTGTCAGAAAAAAACTCCAGGGTAATTCATAAGGCATTATATTAACACATATAAAACAAAATGAAAAACAGCTTCACAGTGTGACCTTACACTTGAACAAAATCTGGAGCAAGTGTATTGTAGGCCAGATTAATACGCAGTTTACCAGGCAAATAAATTCCACAGTGAGTCACCCTCTAGCTTCTTTATTCTGCCTATGAGAAAATCACAGTTCTAGTTTTAAATAGAGCATAGATATTTCAAAACAAAATAGAGACAACAACTCAAAACAGAGCCATAACTTTTTTTTTCTTTATGTTTAGTGGTTTTGTTTTAATGCTTCAGAAAGCATATAAGTTCAAGATTCACAAATGCCAGACGAGGTTAAAACTGCACTTAGTAGAAAGGATATGAAAAAGTGTAGTGCCGTTTACCTGTGTGTATTTTAAATACACCGTATTGAACAATATCATACACAAAAAGGAAGTGTATTTACTACAGAGGAGACAGTCGGCTGGGGCTCTTCAAAAGCAGATATTTCAAAGTTTACTTTCACATGGGTTTTCACTTTTTGACCTGCTCTTGACCTGGATAATTCTTGCAGACCAGTGAGTTTAACAAGGCCTGGGATCTATTAAAAGAGTGGTAGCCTGCCTTTTACTGAGTAGCGCACTGATGGTTTAAAGTAAATGTTATGGTTTGTCACAGGAACCAATTTGGTTACCGTTTGTTCTTCCTGCCCCCGCCTGCTGATATTTTCTCAAGTGTTTTCCATTCTTTAAATTCTATAAAGAAATCTGTATGCTGTTATTTTAAACTTCGGCATCTCCCTTTTTTTTTCAACGATTCATATTTTTAAACTGGGAAGTACACCCAAAGTTTTCTTTGTGGACTCCTTGGTAAAACTTGAACTCATGGTGCACAAACAAGATTTAAAAATCCTTTTAATATAAGCATTCACCTGTGTTTCACAGAAAAAAAATTAATGGAAGATATGCACTGATAAAAAATAAATTATTATAAAATGCTTCCATTTATGTATCATATTTATATTAATGAAATAGATTGGGATAGGGAGGTATCTCATAAGTTTCTTGCTTGATAGCCCTGTAAGGCTAATTAAATATAAAACTGGTTTTGGGGGAGGGGTGCTTTCTACTACTTTTTTCTAATCTCAGTTAACTGTGGATCAATTTGAAAGAGGGAGTAAATAAAATACCAGGTTAGTAGTAAAAAGAAAATATAAGCATAAATTATATGCTTGGCTCAAATTTGCCAAAGAACGTAAGCCGGTTTCGACATGAATGTAAAAGAAGATTAAACCAGGCTCTGGAGTGAGTTGTTTTTCCCCATACACCATTAGGACCACAATTCTATGTGTTGTGTAAATCCTCTGACTTATGTGTTTCGAGATGCTTTCTTTTTATTTTTCTTGAAACAAAGATATACACTACCATTTACCAGTGCTTCCAGGTATTATTACTAGTAATTGTTACCATTACATCTAAGTAGTAGCAATGCTTCTAAGTATTATTATCATTGTTTATTATTGTAAAATAGTCCCAATATTTTGATAACCTAACCAAAAAAGAAAAAGGGAAAAAATGAGATGGGAGAAGAATTGAGTAGGGGGTCATATGTTACACTATTGATATCCATCAAACATAAAAATCACCAACACATATGTACATGTAGTTAACAACTACCAATATATTTTATTCAAAATAATATATCTTATTTAAATAGTGCTGAGGCCATTCTGTTAGAAAAGTGTTTGCAACTCTATTACTATCTAAATAATAGCTAATACTTAGTGATTCTAAGTGTTTTATATGTATTATTTTATTTACTCCTTACATCAACCCTTTAGAGTAGATAGTAGTATTTTTAATCAGAGGACTATCCTAAGGGTCAAAAAAGTTAAGAAACTTGACCAAGATCACAGAGGTAGTGAAATGACAGTCCAGGATTCCAACTCTCTGTATAGGTACAAGGCCTTATGCATTTCCTCACCCCCCACATCACCACCTCATAAAAGCAAGAATAAGAAAGATAAATGAAACACTGTATACAGTTTAGAAATGCAACTTAAAACTAATGTAAGCACATTTTTTGTTACCTTTTTTGTAAATTATGTTGATAGAGAATCATTAAAAAGATTCTTTATTAAGGACTGATAAGGAAAATTTATTTTTTATAAAAGGTACAACTTTAAAATCTATTCAAAGAACAATTGCTAATTAGCACTAATTAACTAGAAACATGAACCCTTGATTGTTATTTGTAACAAGAGAAAAAAAACAATGTTTGGGAAAGAAATTTGCTCAATCTGAAATTCACTCAACAAACATGTAATGAATGTCTACCATGTACCAGGTTCTATGCCATCCTCTGATAATGCAAAACTGAATGGCAGGATTCCTGCATGTAAAAATAATATCACATAAACACATAAATGCAAAATAGTGTGAGAGGGAATTTAGAAAGATTTAAAGAAAATATGCAAAAAGGGAGAGAGGAATGGAGTGGGCCATGGAGGGTAGGTGAGCTGGTCAAGAGATAAAAAGAGATTAAGGAGCAAGGGGAGGAATTAGCACATCCAAAGAGATTGGAAACAGGGACTAGAGTTTAGTGTGATAGTTCAAAATCTCTGCAAATCAGAAACCCCTAGGAAATTGTTAGAAATTCTGACGCCCAGGCCTTAACCACATAAAGTAGTTAGAATCCTTGAGAGAAGGAAAATAGAAAAAGATGCTAACGTACTTTTAGAAACCAGTAAAGCTAAAGATTGGCTTGAAGAATTGAATCAGGGGTCAGGCACTAAAACAGAAAGGAAATAAAATATTGATATAGTCTTATACAAAAATTATAACAAAATTCTTGAAAAATTTTGTATTTTTTAAATGTTGATATACGTTCTATATGCTCTTTTGTTAGTATAATATATTTTACAATAAAAAAAAAGAACTGAATTGCCTTATTTCATTAGATGCTACATACATAGGTGACCCAGTATCACTTCTTACTCATTGTATTCATTCATACTTTAATGAATTTTTATTGTGCCAATTGCCTCCAGCAGGAGAAAATGCTATTTATATAAAAACAATTAAGACAGTAATCTCCCTGGATATCCTTGTATAGAATACCATGGACAACTTGTAAGGTTATATTAAAAAAATCCATCCACTAATAGCAAATGTTGGAGAGGCTGTGGAGAAAAAGGAACCTTCATACACTGTTGGTGGGAATGTAAAGTAGTATAACCATTATGGAAGAAAGTATGGTGGTTCCTCAAAAAACTGAAAATAGAACTACCTTATGACCCAGCAATCCCTCTACTGGGTATATACCTCAAAAACTCAGAAACATTGATACGTAAAGACACATGCAGCCCCATGTTCATTGCAGCATTGTTCACAGTGGCCAGGACATGGAAACAACCAAAAAGGCCGTCAATACATGACTGGATAAAGAAGATGTGGCACATATACACTATGGAATACTACTCAGCCATAAGAAATGATGACATCGGATCATTTACAGCAAAATGGTGGGATCCTGATAACATTATACAAAGTGAAATAAGTAAATCAGAAAAAACCAGGAACTGCATTATTCCATACGTAGGTGGGACATAAAAGTGAAACTAAGAGACTTTGATAAGAGTGTGGTGGTTAGGGGGGAGGGGGGAGAGGGAGAGGGAAAGGGTGAGGGTGAGGGGCACAAAGAAAACTAGAAGGTGACAGAGGACAATCTGACTTTGGGTGATGGTTATGCAACATAATTGAACGACAAGATAACCTGGATTTGTTATCTTTGAATATATGTATCCTGATTTATTGATGTCACCCCATTAAAAAAATAAAATTATTAAAAAAATCCATCCATAGCCAAGGAAAATAGATTACTATTATATTTGTGATGATGCCATGAGCATATGCTAACTACATCCAAAGCATCTACACAGGACCAAACCCAGGCCCATCATTACCTAAAAAAGGAATACGTGTAGTAAAATATGTATTAGAAAGAAACAAATTGAAAAGATACTAAGATAAAAATCTTATATATTATAAAACATTATAATCATAAAACTAAGAAATAAAATTATAACAAAGAAATACAATATAAGAATAGAAAACAGGACTGACAAGTGTATGCTACTAGCAGCACTAAGATGACAAGATAAATAGTACTATAGCAAACAGAAAGTCCAGACCAGAACATCTACAGTAAACAGGGGTACAAATGATGAATGATATATTCTCTGCAGACATAGCCAGAGTGTTGAGGTTAAAATATGTAGGAAAAGCAACACACAAAGCATATTAATATATTTTTAATCTAAGAAAAAATTAATTTTGCCTAATAATTAAAGACAAAGGAGAATAATCAAGGAGTGCAAAATTAAATTATCCTCTTTATCCACAATTAGATTTTGCAAAACTATTATATATTAAAATAAAAGAGTAGAGGTGACATTGACAACCAAGTGTGTTATTTTTGTCTGAGGGCAAATTTAGTAATGATAGAAAATTCCCACCTGATGACTTCCAAATTTCAATAACATGAATATGATGAGGTAAGCAAGCATTTCTATAAGCAGAGTTCAGCTTGCAGTTAGGAATATGCAGAGAAAAGACTAAACCACCTCTGTTTTCATATATGATACTATAATAATAAATTCTAATATGAATCAAAATGTGTAAGCTTTAATAAATATTATAACTTTATAAATAATAAAATATTATTCATTGAACATGTAAAACTGATTTTACATTATAACTAAGACTATTAAAGTGATCTAAAATAATAGCAAAAACTTGTTGAAAGACAAAATAATACTTTGACTATTAACACATGAATCGCTGACCAGAACTAAATAATGAAATTATATGTTATAAGCCTAACATGGATGTACATTTATAAATTCTAATGTTGTCACTGATCTATTCTACTTATCCAAGGAAAACAATATAAAAAGATCAAACTGAGAACAACTATGAATAAGAAATTTACATTGGCATCTATAACTTTGTTATGAGATTTTATTTATTGATTTTAGAGAGAGGAGAGAGAAAGAGAATGAGAGAGAGAATGGGTGAAGAAATAGGAAGCATCAACACATAGCATTTTTTTCTCATATGTGCCTTGACTGGGCAAGCCCAAGGTTTCCAACCGGCCACTTCAGCATTCCAGGTCAAGGCTTTATCCACTGTGCCACCAAAGGTCAGGTAGTGTCTATAACTTTATTAATAAAAAGAATGCCCAGTATTTGTTAGGCCTATTTTTTTTCAAGAAGTCCATATACTTTAGAAGTGACAATCTTCTTAAATTTTTATGAGACACCTGGTTAAAATGAATAATGCCCATTTCAGAGGTAGGTAAATAAGACACAATTGTATTAAATGACAAGTTTCAAATCCATAATAAAAGAAAATTATAGTCTGTAAAGCTTATAAAAATATAAAAATGTTCATTGTTATCCATATATCATTAATGTAAGTGCAGGTTCAAATCTAGAAAGGAGTTTGATTGGAATGAGTGAATATGGTCAGGCTGAGAATAGTGAGACAGCATGTAAACAAGATTACAAATATTACACATTACACTGTCATCATCTGTAAAATAAAAAATATGAAGTCAAGGATTACTAAGATGCATTTAAAGAAAAAAATTCTGAGTCCATACAGAAAACTAAGATCTTTATCAATGCATTTTAGAGTAAGCTGTTTTTGCAAGTATACAGGTACCTGGAAAAACCCACATTTAAAAAAAAAAGTTTCAAATTCAGATAGACCAGAGTATGAACCATTAAATATCCTTTCATGTCATCTTGTCATACATTTAATAAAACACAAATATAAAAGACAAGTTCTACCTGGTGTCCATTATAATCATCAAAGCAGGGCAGTATGTACACAAACCCTTGTTCAGCTCTCTCTTCCCCAAATCATATGTGTATGCACGAGTTTATGTGTGTGGGCATGTGGGCACACACACAAATATAGTTGCCTTCTTTCTAATTAAACAAGTAAAAATTAGTTTTGTTGGCCTCATTTTCCAACATTTGATTGAGAAACATAAGTATCTAATCTTGCCCACTAATCTAATCAAAAACTAAAGATTCCAAGGATTGATTTCCAAGATTCACTCATACTTCCTTGACCACAGCATTAAATGACCTGTTTTAGAATACAGGGATTCTGCCAAACAATTTCTCCCTTAACTGTTATTCTTATAAATACTATAGTTTTGGAGCGTAGATTTTGTTCCTCTGTTAGTCAGATTAACTCAAATATAGTATGTTTGGGTGTTTGTGTGTGTATGTTTTATAATGCCGTTATTCAAAAACAGAATGTCTTTAAATCTTTTTTTTTTTTTGTATTTTTCTGAGGTTGGAAATGGGGAGGCAGTCAGACAGACTCCCTCATGCGCCCGACCGCGATCCACCCGGCACGCCCACCAGGGGGCGATGCTCTGGCCATCCGGGGCGTCGCTCTGTTGCAACCAGAGCCATTCTAGCACCTGAGGCAGAGGCCATGTAGCCATCCTCAGCACCCTGGCCAACTTTGCTACAATGGAGCCTCAGCTGCGGGAGGGGAAGAGAGAGACAGAGAGGAAGGAGAGGGGGAGTGGTGGAGAAGCAGATGGGCGCTTCTCCTGTGTGCCCTGGCTGGGAATGGAACCCGGGACTCCTGCACGCCAGGCCGATGCTCTACTACTAAGCCAACTGGCCAGGGCTGTCTTTAAATCTCTTAAGTTTTCTTAAATATGACTTGACTTACAGTGTAGCTCTGTAAATAACCTATGCTATGAAAGTTAGGGGGAGAGTTATAAATGTTTTAATAAGGGGAGTTAAATTCTAACATAATTAAATAGAGGCACACTGCTTCACTTAATCACAATTATAAAATCAAGTGGAAGATGTTATTTTTCTGTACTGGTTATTTAGGAAATTACCCAATTGAGTTATAATTGTCACTTTATTTTTAAATGTTATTTTTTACTATTATTCCTGAAATGCTTTGATATGGATTCATATCATAAAACCATTTTTCTGGTGAGACAGTAGGCAAACAAAGATGCTAGAAAACTCACCAATAATCGTGCACAACTAATAACTAACTTAAATTATTGAAAATAACTTTAAAAGAAAAAGCTGAATGAACATAATGACATTAATAAATTATAAGAAACAACAGATAGCATAAAAAATACTATGTTGTCTACCCCAATGTTTTGTTTCTTAGAAAACTTGAAAAGCTTTTGAAAGAAGTAAAATGTTAATATTTATTGTAAGAAAAATATGTAAATACAGATTAGGATCCTCCTATGTAACTATAGAAGCCTGGAGGAAGAAAAAGTTTTGTAGAGCAGCCCATTGTTGGAAGGAGTTTATTTCAGTTCCTCCTGAGCCACCTTATCCTTGAGGAGAAAAAAAGGAAACAATAGACTTTTTTTAAGCTTTGTGCAATATAATTATATTTCTTAGGCATGGAATATCCAATATAGTATATTGTATAGTATATAGTACTATATACTATACAGTATAGTATAGTATATAGTAGCTTTCTCAGAAAATGCTATGATGAATATTAAATTCATCAACTAATCATAGTAAGGTATTTCCTTTGGCTATTCTGATTCCTATATGATTTTTATCCTGGAGAATTCAGTCTCTACATGGTCCTCACTCAATACCATGAATGTGGGTATCATTAGCGCATAACAAATATCTTACAAATATGAACATATATAAACAGATATATTTTGTTTTGAAAATACTTTTTATTAATTTTAATTTATTGGGTTAAAATGGATTCAAGTGTCCCACTCAATATAACACCCTAACCCCTCCCCAATGGGTCTCCCATTACACCTCCTTCACCCCCCTCCTTTTGACTCCCTGCCACCTTCCCTTTGAGATTTGTTGTCCTGTTATCTGTATCTATGTGTTTATATATATTATATATATATATATATATATATATAAACTAACCCCTTTACCTCCTCTGATCCCATCCCCTCATCCCTCTTACTTCTGACAGCTGTCCCTCTGCTCCCTATGACTCCATCTCTGCCTCTATTCTGTTCTTCAGTTCACTTTGCTCAATAGATTCAACTTATAAGTGAGATCATATGATGTTTGTCTTTCTCTGCCTGGCTTATTTCACTTAGCATAATAATCTTCAGGTCCATCCATGTCATTGCAAAAGGTGAGATTACCATCTTTTTCACAGCTGCATAGTATTCCATTGTGTACCACTGCTTTTTAATCCACTCATCCACTGATGGACACTTGGGTTGTTTCCAGATCTTGGCTCTTGTAAACAATGTTGCAATAAACATGGTAATGCATATCTTCTTTTGAATCAGTGATTTGGTATTCTTAGGTTATATTCCTAAAAGTGGGATAGCTGGGTCAAAAGGCAGTTCCGTTTTTAATTTTTTTGAGAAGATGCCATACTGTTTTGCACAGTAGCTACACAAGTCTTCATTCCCACCAGCAGTGCAGGAGGGTTCCCTTTTCTCCACACTCTCACCAGCACTTGTGTGTTGATTTGTTAATGAGAACCATTCTGACAGGCGTGAGATGATATTTTATTGTGGTTTTACTTTGCATTTCTCTAATGATTAGTGATGTTGAATATTTTTCATTTAACTATCCAATTCTCCCAATATCATTTATCAAAGAGACTGTATAGTCCATTGTATAGTCTTACCTCCTTTGTCAAATATCAGTTGACCATAGAGGTGTGGGTTTATTTCTGGCTTCTCTATTCTGTTTCATTGATCTGTATGCCAGTTCTTATGCTAGAACCAAGCTGTTTTGATTACAATGGCCTTGTATATAACTTGATATCAGGAAGTGCGCTACCTCCCACTTTATTCTTCATTTTCAAGATTGCTGAGGCTATTCGTGTTCTTTTGGGTTCCATATAAATTTTTGGAATATTTCTTCTATATATTTGAAGTATGCCATTGGTGTTTTAATTGAAATTGCATTGAATTTAGATTGTTTTAGGTAATATAAACATTTTAATAATGTTTATTCTTCCTAACCATGAACATAGCATATGCTTCCACTTGTTTGTATCTTTCTTGATTTCTTTTTTCAATGTCTTACAATTTTTCAAGTACAAGTCTTTTGCCTCCTTGGTTAAATTTACTCCTAGGTACTTTATTATTGTTGCTGTTGTTACAATATTGAAAGGGATTGTTTCCTTAATTTCTCTTTCAGACAGTTTATTAGTGTATAAAATGCCACTGATTTCTAATGATTAATTTTATATTCTGCCACCTTGTCAAATTCATTTATCAAGTCTAGTAGTTTTTTGACTGAGACTCTAAGGTTTTCTATGAACAGTATCATGTCATCATCGATAATGATAGTTATACATTTTCTTCTTTTCCAATTTGGATGCCTTTTAGTTCTTTTTCTTGTCTGATTGCTGTGTCTAGGACTTCCAGTACTATGTTGAATAAGAGTAGTGAAAGGGGGCACCCTGCCTTGTTCCTAATCTTAAGGAGATTGCTTTTAATTTTTGCCCATTGAGTATGATGCTGGCTGTCAGTTTGTCATAGATGGCCTTCATTATGTTGAGGTATGTTCCCTGTATTTCTACTTTGCTGAGAGTTTTGTTCATAAAAGGATGCCTGATTTTATCAAGTGGTTTTTCTGCATTCATTGATATAATCATGTGGTTTTTACTTTTGCTTTTGTTTATGTGATGAATCACATTTACTGATTTGTGAATATTGTACCAGCCTTGCTTCCCCAGAATAAATCTTACTTAACCATGATATATGATTTTTTGATAAATTGCTGGATCCAGTTTGCTACTATTTTGTTGAGAAGTTAGCATCTGTTTATCAATGATAATGGCTTATAGTTTTCATTCTTTGTAGTGTCTTTAACTGGTTTTGGAATGAGGATAATACTTGCCTCATAAAAAGAGCTTGAAAGTCTTCCCTCATCTTCAATTTTTTGAAATAGCTTGAGAAGGATCGGTGTTAGTTCTTCTTTGAATGTTTGGTAAATTCATCTGTGAAGTCATCTGGTCCAGGACTTTTGTTTACTGGGAGTATTTTCATACCTGTTTTCAATTTCATTTGTTCTAAAATCCCCTACCTTTATAGTATTGTTGTCGTACTCACCCTTTTTGTCCATCAACATCTACTTTTTATATTTAGGTGCCCCTAAATTAGGCATATAAATGTTTATAATGGCTATATACTTCTGTTGGATTGCTCCCTGCACATTATGTAATGACCTTCTTTATTCCTTACTATATAGTCTTTGTTTTAAAGGCTATTTTGTCAGATACAAGTATAGCTACCCCAGCTTTTTTTTCTTTTTTATGTTCATTTCCATTTTCATGAAATACATTTTCCCATCCTTTCACTTTTAGTCTATGTGTATCTTTTGTTCTGAGGTGGGTATCTTGTGACAGTATATGTATGGGTCCTCTTCTCTTATCCATACAGCTACCCTATGTTTTCTGATTGGAGCATTTATTTACATTTAAGGTTATTATTTATATGTACTTCTTTATTGTCATTTTATTCTTTAAATCTACAATCATTTTTTTCTCTCAATTGCTCTTTTTCTTTGCTCTTTTTACAGCAGGCCCCTTAACATTTTTTGCAGTACTGGTTTGGTTTTAATGAATTCTTTGAGTTTTTTTTTCACCTGGGATGCTTCTTTTTTCTCCTTCCATTTTAAATGATAGCCTTTCTGGCTAAAGTAGTCTTAGTTGTAGGTTCTTGTTTTGCATCACTTTAAAAATTTTCTACCAATTCCTTCTGACCTCAGTGTTTCTGTTGAGAAGTCAGATGTCATCCTTATGGGGGCTCCTCTGTAGATAATCAACTGCTTTTCTCTTGCAGCTTTTAGTATTTTTTTCTTTGTCTCTTAAGTTTGGCGTTTTAATTATGGTGTGTCTTGGTGTAGGCCTCCTTGGTTTCCCCTTTAATGGAACTCTCTGTGCTTCTTGAACTTGTGTGACATTTTCCCTTCATTAATTTACAGAAATTTTCAGCTATGATTTTAAACATGTTCTCTATCCTTTGTTCATTCTCTTCTCCTTCCAGAACCCCTATGATGCAGATGTTGTTTCTCTTCATGTTTTCACAGAGCTCTCTTAGAGTTTCCTCAGTCTTTTAGAGCTTTTTTTTGTTTTGCTGCTCTGCTTCTGTGTTTTCATTTACCTTGTCCTCTAAATTGTTGATTTGATCTTCTGCTTCATCCAGCCTGCTGTTGATTTCTTCTAGTGCAGGCTTTATTTCTGATACTATATTTGTCATTTCTGACAGGTTCTTTTTTATGATTTCAATGTCCTTTTTGATGCTTTCTATCTCTTTAGATACTCAATATGAGCATCCATTGTTGCTCTAAGATTCTTAAGCATCCTAAAAATCATTATTTTAAACTCTGCATCTGGTAGTTTGGTTATTTCCATTTCATTTAGTTTTTTTTTCCGGGTTTTTTTTTATTGATTTATTTTGGTCATATATTTTTGTCTACCTGTTTGGTCTGTGTTTTAGGTAGCACTGCATGACTTTGAAATTTTGTGGTGTCTTTATGAGGAAGATGAGCTTTGTGGTACTGACCTCCAGGCCACCTGATTTCTTTGTCTAGGAATGCTTCTTGAGGGTAGTATTTTCCCTCCTGTTGTACGTGAGTATTGAATGCAGTTGGTTCTTTCATGGGTGCTGTTATCCCTTCAGGCTCACTAAATCTAAGTGTCAACCTTGATCATGTGTATTAGACACTGTGCAGGGTCTCTCCTGTTGTGCCTATTTATTCTCCAAAGTGTCTGGTGCCTGCTAGACTATTCCTTTAGGCATTGTGCTTATATAGCTAACTGAGTCTAGGGTTGTTGCTGTCTGCCACCCACTATAGTTGTGTTGATTCTAGATCTTCTTGGGTTGACTTCAGTTGTTGTTTGTAACACACTGTGGGCTATCTGTCTGTCTATAGCTACTGCTTTTTTCACTGTTTGTGTCTGCATTTTCTGTGCCTGGGTAGTTTGGGAGGGGCCAACCTGTTTATAAGGATCAGCTTCTTTCTGCTTAGAGATGACAGCAGCTCTGTAAAAGCCCCAAGCTCCATTAGATTTGCCCCCACTTTTCAGCTGTTCCACATCCTCTTGCAGCTGCCTGGTCTTCCCACAGGGTCTTCTACTGAAAGATTGTAGTGTGGGTTCAGACTGGCCTCACCCAACCAACCCCTCTACATGTTGCAAGCTTGGTAGGTTAAGGCAGTTATGGCTGGGGATACAAGGTTAGTGGAATCTCTTACCTCAGGGGTCTCCTAGTCAAAAGCTCTGTATGGGGAATGTGGCCCTTACTTCAGAGTTTAATCCTTCAGCCACTGCTGGATACTCAGATGTTATTTCTCCCCAACAAAGTAAGCAGCAAGTTCAGATCAAGTGGAACCAACAATCTCCTCTTCAGAAGTTCTTATAAGTGATGAGACCCTCACATTAGGGAGGAAGACTGAGAGAGTCCTCTCCTGGTGCTGACTATGCCCCCCCAAGAAAATGGCTAAACCCCTTGACTAGACCCATCAATAGACTCACAGGGACCCACAAATTAAATGTCCATGCTCCAAGCGACTCTCCCTTCCCCTGTGGAATCTAGCCCATCAGGGAAGGATATGCAGCAAGCAGGCCAGCTGACTGTGAAGCTCCACTTTATCTAATGTACATGAACCACTGTGCTGGTGCTGATTGCAGAGAGTGGAACTTGCCTCAGCTGGGCCAGGTGTGAGGAGCCTTCTTTAGGATACCACTCTAGCAAGGGTTTTTAGGACCTGAATTGATGCTTTCCTCAGCTGGCCACTGGATGTGGCAGCCCCAGGCCTTCCTGGAGAGAACTCAGCACACACTCGTAAGAGACACTGCCCATGACTGACATTCAGCACCCTTCTTGGAGCTACAAGCAATCCATATTTTGTGGCTGCCTCTGCTGGACCCAAGTGCACATGAAATCCCAAGCTGCACACCTAGGCTGGCTTTACCCAGACTGGGCCTGGGAAGTGGTCCACTTAAAAGGCCAAGGTTCCCTGAATCCACCTTCCTCTTTCTGCTGGCTGCCTATTGGGCTCGGCTACTGCAAAAATTTCTGGTAGAGTCTAGAGCCTGGAGCAATTCAGGGATTAGGAAGGGTAGTGGGTGTGGCTCAGCCTCAGGTATCAATCTGTCCGGACTTTTTTCACACACCTCATAGGGTGTGGCCCCAGGAGTCCAGTGGGTTTGGCCTCTGAGACCCAGAGATGGAGTCTGCCCACAGTATAGACAGTTTATACCGAGTCTCCCATGGGGGAAAAGCACCAATCATAGACTTGGGAGCATGTAGGGGAAAGTTCAGGCTTCAACTTTAGAAAACTGCCACTGATGCGCCGCCTGCTTCTTGGCTTCTCAGAACAGCCCAGTCTCCATGGGTGGGGCAGGAGAGATTCCCAAATGTGAGGCAATTGCTTTCCCCCAGGCTGATGCCACTCAGAGGGGACTGCTCCATTTAAGAAAGATGGTGACTGCAGTATTGGAGAATGACTCCACACAGAGGTTCTTGTGGCTGTTCCCCATGGTATCTCTCCCTGGGTCACTGTAAAGCCAGAAGCCAGGGCCAGGGCCACCATCACAGCAGCCTGGCCCATGCAGGTTCTCATTGGATTCAGACAGTCGGTAAAGAAACAGTGGAGCCAAAAACTGATGGGCCATAGTCTTTAATTCTAGCTTGCACCCGGCGGGCAAGTAAAAATACACACTGGGCTTCAAAAGCCACTCACATTCAGTGCTCACAAAGCTACCGACTTATCCAAGTTTCCTAGAATCAAAGGTTTCTAGCTCACCAGCCTTATTCTCCTCAGTTCCCCATCTCCTTCCTTATCCCAGATACAAACTCTACACAAACTGGCATCTCACTCAGCACTCCGCCATCTTAGCTGCTTCTCCTGGCCTACTCCACGTGGCCTCCTTCTGCTGCTGGCTCTACTCCCTCTGCTCTCTCATGCTAACCTCAGGAACCAAGAGCATAAGCTCTCGTTCTACCCTCATTTTATAGTGTAGCTTCACAACCTCTAATCCAATATACAAAATAGGGAAATCTCTAATACAAAGTCACTTCTCTGAGGCATGATTGGATTGTACCACCCCACATCAAAAAGGGTGGGAAAGGCTTAATCCCAAAACCAAGCCCCAGGCTACAAGGATTCTCAACACACATTAATATCACCTGGGCGATGGCCTCACGTGGGCAGCACCTATTTTTAACAAAGTGAGCATAATACATTTTATCTGCCCAACAATCCACCCCTATGCTCACTTTACTACCCAGAATTTACATCACCAGCATTCCTGTGCAAGGAAATTAGAACATTACACAGATTACAACAGCAAAAAATCATACAGTTTCAACAATTACAAAGGTACATTTCACCAGTCTCTCAGCATTTAGCGCAAAATGTCCTCGGCCTTCTTTCTAGCCATGGGAAAAGCTTCCCGGGGCAGGGGAGTGCTTCCAGCAAAGCCACCCCCCCCCCCACCCCCATCAAGGTATTTCACATTGTCCAAAATCCATAATCCGTAAATCCATCCAACAAAGGAGCCAATGCCCACTCCGGTTGTAGTCCAGGAAATCAGTCCGTGCACATGGGCATTAGCCACCCCCCTCATCCCTGCCGTCCTCGCAGGTCTTACACTGTCCCAAAGAGGAGCACATGGCAATGTCAGTCAGCATTTCCATCTTGGCTCTGGAGAGCATGATAACGTTCATCCTATGTCCCCAAAATCGCAGACCTACCGGGGCTGCAGTAGGTGCTCCTTCCAGCTGGGCTTCCATCTTCTGGAGACTATAGATCACAACTCCAGCTTGATTCTCCTCATCTTCCAAAGAGGAACTGAAAACAGCAGCTCCCACTGCTGGGCTCAAGCCCCAGGCCGCTGCCGCCTTCTGCTCCGCAGACCTTGCAGCTCCAGACTCGGCTTCAGCCTCAGCCTCAGCCCTGGCCTCCCGCCACTGCTGGCTCTCCGCACCATCCAGGGCAACCTGCAACTCACAAACCTCTGAATCCTCCTCCAGCGTTTGCTCCATTTCCAGGCGAATCTCGCAAACCTGGTCGGCCTCCTCCTCCAGCGCTTCCTCCAGCTCCAGGGTCAGCATCTATTTCTCCCACATTTGCTCCAGCTCCTTCCACTGCTCAGTTTGCAGGTGCCGGGCAGCCTCTTCCATAGAGCTCTCGGTTTCCTCACACATGGCTGTAAAAGTCAGCCAGCCTACGGTCCCCAAAAGGACAGCCATGGGGAACCATGACAGCAGCCAGTCCTCTACTGCACCGCTCAAAGGCTCCTTGCCAATCTGTATCGAATCCTGCCACAGACTACGCCAAATGTAAAGCCAGCAGGCACGGCCAGAGCAACCATCACAGCAGCCTGGCCCATCCAGGTTCGCATTGGATTCAGACAGTCGGTAAAGAAACAGTGGAGCCAAAAACTGATGGGCCATAGTCTTTAATTCTAGCTTGCACCCGGCAGGCAAGTAAAAATACACACTGGGCTTCAAAAGCCACTCACATTCAGTGCTCACAAAGCTACCGACTTATCCAAGTTTCCTAGAATCAAAGGTTTCTAGCTCACCAGCCTTATTCTCCTCAGTTCCCCATCTCCTTCCTTATCCCAGATACAAACTCTACACAAACTGGCATCTCACTCAGCACTCCGCCATCTTAGCTGCTTCTCCTGGCCTCCTCCACGTGGCCTCCTTCCGCTGCTGGCTCTACTCCCTCTGCTCTCTCATGCTAACCTCAGGAACCAAGAGCATAAGCTCTCGTTCTACCCTCATTTTATAGTGTAGCTTCACAACCTCTAATCCAATATACAAAATAGGGAAATCTCTAATACAAAGTCACTTCTCTGAGGCATGATTGGATTGTACCACCCACATCAAAAAGGGTGGGAAAGGCTTAATCCCAAAACCAAGCCCCAGGCTACAAGGATTCTCAACACACATTAATATCACCTGGGCGATGGCCTCACGTGGGCAGCACCTATTTTTAACAAAGTGAGCATAATACATTTTATCTGCCCAACAGTCACCAACCTCATGCTCTCCTCCTGCAACTCTAGTCCTCTCAGCTCTCCCTCTGGCAGAGCCCGAGGTAAGTGGCTGTAAATGAGTTTTTCTGTGCTGGCCCTTTAAGAGGGAGCCTGTGTCTCTGAGAACTCCTGTCTCTTTCTCGCAGACAGAAACCTTGGCTCTTTTCACCTCCAAATACTGTGTAGGTGCCTCTTCTAGGCTCTGGGGCTCTAGGCTGGGGCTCCGGGCCTGGAGCTTAAGACCCTTTTCTCTCAAGGTGATCTTCCCAACAGTGAGAGTCTCTCTGTACCCTCTGCCACTGATGCTTGCTCCTGGGAGTGGGGCATCCTTTCCACATCTCCACACTTCCTACCAGTCTCAATGTGACTTCTTCTGTGATTCTTGGTTATACACTTCTCTTTGTTTAGTGTAAAGTTGGTTTTTCAAAATCATTGTTCTTAAATTAAGTTGTAATCCAATTTAGTGCAGAGAGGTGGAATGTCCTCCTATTTCATTGCCATCTTAGAATCCCTCCTTGAAAATATATAAATATAGATATTAACAAATACATATTGCAGAAAGAGTGAATAAAGCCAAAACTTGCTTACACTGGAACTCTGACACTCCTCCTCCCCTCTGGTACCCTACCTTCTCTTTGACTAATATATGTGTTCAGGTCTCTCCTATATCACAGAGTGAAAAACATCCCCTTTAAATATGTCTTTCAGTCCTGGCTGGTGGCTCAGTGGATAGAGTGTTGGCCCAGTGTATGGAGGTCTCTGGTTTGATTCCAGGTCAGGGCATACATGATAAGTGACCATCTGCTTCTTCCCCGCCTCCATCCCTCCCTTCTTTCCTTCTTCCCCTCCCACAGCCAGTGGCTTGATTGGTTTTTAGTATTGCTCCACACACTGAGAATAGCTGTTAGTCCAAGCGTGTCAACCTCAGGTGCTAAAAGTAGCTCAGTACTACAGCATCTGCCCCAGATTGGGTTGACTGGTGGATCCCAGTTTGGGCACATGTGGGAGTTTGCCTCACTATCTCCCCTATTCTCTCTTAAAAATGAGTTAAACAGTAAATCTCTCCTTTGTGCTCTAGTTATATTTAATAACTTTATTAGTATTAATGTTTATAACAGTACAGCTGGCTTTTCATTCACTCTTAATCTTCATAAAATTGAGTGTCCACACATAGCATACTAATAATTATGTTTCTTTCCATAATTCCAACAACCAGGCATTCTTATAAATTTTTGATCAGTTAGGAATTCTTTATCCTTCCTCGTCTTCTGGAAACTCACTTGTCTTTCCTAGCACTGTTCCTCTTACAGTGTACCTTACACCCTTTGGCAGATCTTTGCTGCCCCTTTATTAATGCTGTTTACCTGACCTGCCTTCAGAATATGACCATAAACTTGACACAGTGGTTCACAAACCACTGCACATCTGATAGCGAGGAAAGCTTATAAAAGCATAGATGCTGGGCCCAATTCCAAAGTTTTTGATTCACCATATCTGATAATTTCCATTTCTAGTAAGTGCCTAAGTGATGCTGATGGTGACCAGCACATCATACTTTGAAAACCACTGCCCTAAAACTTAGTTTTATCCTTTTTTGTCTTACATATTCTTATTCAGAAATGTCATCTACTATGATGATTTTAACTATTACCTCTTGCAAATAACAAACTGCTACCTCTAATACTAAGCCCTCCACTAAACTTGATTCTCATGTTTTAACTCCGTTTTCACCTGTCTGCCTTTTCATTGCCTTGCACTTAATATGGACAGCTAGCTTATCCTCTTCTTCAAAAACAAGTTCTTATTCTGGATTTTCTCTTCCTTGCTTTGGATTTTCTCTCCATTTTCCCTGTCACCCAGGTTGAATATTAGAATATCATTTTTCTTCTTCTGTCTCCTATCAAGTTGCATATCTCTTTACTCTCCTTTTCCATTGTCACTCTTTCATGTCTTTGCAAGTATTCATTACTTCACACCTGAATTTTGGTAATCACTTATTTTATACTTCTACCCCAAACACTTTTTTCACATGCATATTACTGTCAGATTAATCTCCCACAAATGCCACTTTGTAAACTTGTTTGTTTCCTATTGCCAATGGAAGAGCTTGTCAATTGATGTGGGCTATGAATGGATTACAGGTGTGCTAGTGTATCAGTTTCCTGAGCATCAGGTCAACCAGCCTGGACTGGGACAGCTGGGACTCAAACAGAGTCTGAAGTAGCCAGAGGGCCAATGCCATCACTCACCACTTACACACTTACCACCACCTCTAGTGGTTTCAAGCCTTATCTTTTTTAACTACAATATGCCTTTTAAATAATTTTATATTTTACATTTACCTTGCAGTAAAAATTGTTGGCAACTACTGATCTATACAGAAATGTCCAAATTCTTGATCTAAACACCAATATCTATAATGGCGACATGACTTAACCAAAACCAATAATACCATGTGCAATTTCTAACTATGAAACTTTGCTGACTCCATTCCATACATTGGATTTAACACTGTCTGTTCTGTGATTATAAAAATACACTGTTCTCTTCAAGTTCCAGCTAAAGATATTCTTGTTCAGGGATGTTGACGTTATCATCTACAGACTGGGTGCTGGTGAAGAATCAGAAAAGGATTGCTTATAATCCCATCTGTCTCACCTTCCTCTGGACTTTGGTGACAATTATTAAGCACCTAGTTTAGGTGTGCTGTAATGTTTGTCTTTTGTCATCATACTGAAACATTTCTTGATTATTTATCAAAAGAAAAACATCTCCATGATGAACAAATACTTTTGACACTTCTATCATGTGTCGAATATTGTACCATATGCTAAGGACAGAAACAATGTAAAAGGAAGCTTAGAATTTAGTGATTAAAAACAAAAGAAAAAATAGACACTTTCAAAACAATATGAAAAGTGCTAACTAAGTTAAGGGAGTCCAGGAGGAGAGAACTATCTTTGTTGTTTCTTCTCAGCAAAGGCAACATTTAAGCAATCAGAAGAATATTGGCACAGGTTTGTACACTGAAAAACAAACTAACATTGTGTTAAACCCTAAGAAATTGTGTGTAGCTTGAGCAGAATAAAAGGTGTGCGCATGTGTGTGTACGCGTGTGCGTGTGTATGCATTTAAATGAAGGGGAAGGGGGTTATTGTTGGCAGGAATGGAAGCCAAATATTGAAGAAATAAATGTCTTACTAAAAGTGTTGGGCTTTTCCTAAAGGCCATGGAAAGTTACTAAAGAATTTTAAGCAAGAGAATAACACTTAGATATGACTGTTAGAGAAAATAGCACTGTGTGTAGCATAGAAAATGGGTTAGAATTAAGATAAATTAGGCTATTGCTAAAATCCAGGTGAGAGAGAGTGACAGATTGATCCCAGTGATGACAGTAAAGATAAAGAAAGTAAAGATATTTAAAAAGACATTAGGTAAAATCCAAAAGATGTGGTGTTTGGCATTTCTATTATGTGTCAAGTGTTCTGTATACATATGGTATGATGTAGAGGGAAAAGTTAAGGCATTAAAAATGTACAGATATAGAATTGGCCATTTTCAAGAAGATGACTAGGGTTGAAAAGAAAACGGTTGACCAGATAACAGAATATGTGGGGTAGCAGGAAACTCAAAGTTTAACCTTTCCCATTACAGTCGAAGTGATTATCTGTAGAGAGTGAGTGCAGAGATGGTGTGGGTAGGAGATTTGATGATAGTCTTAGGTGGATAGATGAGCTACTGTGGAGAATGAGAGAAGGAGAATTAGAAGTGAAAAAACAAGATTGACAGAAAGTCTGGGTATGGCATTGAAACTGACAATACTCTGTAAACCTGGAGGAAACATCAGAGAGCACCAAAATGAGGGTTCTGGTTATGGAGAGGCAAAAACACCACCCTTTGTTATAAGCTTACCAGCTAGTTCAGAAAACTGATTATTCATTAATATAAGCTTTACAGTAATGGGGGGGGGAGTATACAACATTTTATGAAATGAGACAAGATTCAGATAAATGTATCATGAGGGAAAGTGGGATAGAAAGATTTTTTTGTGTGTGTGACAGAGACAGAGAGAATCAGAGAGAGGGACAGACAGACAGGAAGGGAAAGAGACGAGAAGCATCAACTCTTTGTTGCAGCACCTAAGTTGTTCATTGATTGCTTTCTCAATGTGCCTTGACTCAGGAGCTACAGCAGACCGAGTGACCCCTTGCTCGAGCCAGCAACCCTGGGCTTAACCTGGTGAGCTTTGCTCAAACCAGATGAACCCACGCTCAAGCTGAAGACCTCAGGGTCTCGAACTTGAGTCCTTGGAATTCCAGTCTGATGCTCTATACACTGTGCCACCACCTGGCCAGGCAGGATAGGAAGATTTAAACCAGGAGTAGTCAACCTTTTTATACCTACCGCCCACTTTTGTATCTCTGTTAGTAGTAAAATTTTCTAACCGCCCACCAGTTCCACAGTAATGGTGATTTATAAAGTAGGGAAGTAACTTTATTTTATAAAATTTATAAAGCAGTTACAGCAAGTTAAAGCATGTAATAATAATTACTTACCAAGTACTTTATGTCAGATTTTCGCTAAGTTTGGCAGAATAAATCTTTATAAAACAATTTACTATAGTTAAATCTATCCTTTTATTTATACTTTGGTTGCTCCGCTACCGCCCACCATGAAAGCTGGAATGCCCACTAGAGGGCGGTAGGGACCAGGTTGACTACCACTGATTTAAAACTATGTTACATGAAAGGAAAAGTCAATTTTAAAAAAATAAACAAAAGAAAAAGAGATACTTCCTAGATTTGGTGAATGTAAAGTTGCTGGCAGATTTGGCAAGAGTAATTTCATTGAGAGTGATATTGATAGATGACAGGTGACATGGCAGGGGGTGGGAGAAACAGCCTCTACGAATCAATCTTGTGGAAGACATATCAGGTCAAAGCACAATTCTGGAGCTGGATGACTGGGTACAAGTTCTGACTTTTTACCCTTTTTAGCTGTTGGACTCTGGGAAAATTACTTAACAGATCTGTGCCTCAGTTTCCTCTCTGTGTAATTAATTGGTGTTACCACATAATGCTATTCTGAGGATTAAATTAGTTTATATGTGTAAAGCACTGAAGAATGACAGCCAAGGAGCACAAATTTCATCTCTCCCTTTGATCACCAGTACCTAATACAGAGCCATGTGTGAGGAATGTCAGGGAACACTATAGTGATGCAGGTTGAATCACCTATTTTGTTTCAAAAAAAAGAATGAACAATATGGTTCATTAGTGACATTATATGTAAACTTTATGTTTTTTTTTACCTAAACAATATTTTTGTATGAGGTTTACAAAATTTCACTAAAGAATATTCTTATTCTCAGTTTAATAATAATAGAGTTTAACTACCGGTAGTTTGTATACCTCAGAAACCAGAGACTGAAAAATGAACTTCTAGAATCTGGAGACCATGTTTTCACTATCAAATAAGGAAAAGAAATTTATGATAATTTATTAAAATTGTAATCTTAAAAATTAATCAAATTTAGATTAAGTTATTTCTATTATTTTAATGATCACAGTATGGCTTTCATAGTTTCTATAACACAAACACACAAAACAAGTTTAAGAAGAAATAAAGGGACCTTTTCTGTGTCTCCTCTGGTCAGGGCAGAAATTTTTCTAATCCCTCAGCACACTATTTTTACATCTCATTATTCTGAAAGGGCTACATGATCAATTTGACCAGTAACAGTGAAAAGAAAATGGGATTACAGTATTGTGATGACTTAGACCAGTGGTCAGCAAAGCATGGCTCATGAGCCACATGTGGCTCTTTGGCCACTTGAGTGTGGCTTTTCCACAAAATAACACATGTGGGCGCTACCTCGATAAGGAATGTATCTACCTATATAGTTTAAGTTTAAAAAAATTTGGCTCTCAAAAGAAATTTCAATCGTTGTACTGTTGATATTTGGCTCGGTTGACTAATGAGTTTGCTGACCACTGGTTTAGACCAACCATGATCTCCCTCTCAGGGCTGTGCACAACTCCTCTAAATGTACCTTAGCCTGATGTCTGAACAAATTCAAGGTACCTTTAACCACAAAGAACGTGGAAAACCAATAGTGTTTGACACACAATTGATTATGAATATAAATACTATGTGCCAGACTCCAAGGTAAGTACTGGAAGTCAACAACAAACAAAACATCATTGTCATTCTTAATTTCCAAGATTAGAATAACCTCAAATTTTCTATTCTAATATACACTGCTCACAAAAATTAGGGGATATTTCAAAATGAGTATGAAGTGATAAAAATAGAAGCATTTGATTTTTTTATTAAACAAGAACCTCAGAAAAGCAAATGACAAGTCAAAGAAAGTTGTTTGATTATGCAAATGAGATGCAAACTCAATTATCATAATTGAGTAGCAAGTGACATTGGTGGGGATGAACAGAAGCATATCAAGCTGGACAGGAGTGCCACACATTGTTCAGTAGGGTGTGTGGTCACCCATGACTGCATGCAAAACACACTGACAGTGATGGTGCATGGACAGGATAAAATTGTCCAGCAGTTCTTGTGGGATCCTCTGCCACTCTTGCTCCAGAGCAACTTCTAGCTCATGAAGTGTTGTGGGAGGCATTGGACGGCTTGCCACACATCTTCCCAGTGCATCCCAAGCATGTTCAATGGGACTCAGGTCTGAAGAACATAAAGGCTAGTCCATGCATTCAATTCCTGCCTCCTGAAGCATGTTGTTGACAAGATGCACACAGTGGGGCCTTGCATTATCATCCATGAAAAGAAAGTTGTTTCCAACTTCTCCAGAATAGGGTACCAGTATATGGTTCAGGACCTCATCTCTATATCTGATAGCAGTCAGCAATGCGTTTCTGATGTCATGGAGGTCGGTACAACCACCAATGCTGATTCCAGCCCGCACCATGATTCTACCACCACTGAAGGAATCTCTTTTTTGCATAAAATGTGGATTCTTCCGTATTTCTCATTCATGCCAGATCAGGACATGATGATTGTCAGGCAGGCTACATACTGAACTGTGACTCATCAGAGAAAGGGACAGTTGACCATTCATTACTGGTCCAATGATGATGCTCATTAGCCCACCTTCTATGGGTTCTACAGTATTCAGCAGATAACAGAATGCACACCATTGGTCACCGGGCATGCAGTCCAACATGATGGAGCCAATTTTGTATGGTATAGAAGCATATCCTTCATCTGAGGCAGCAAGAAACTGTCCCCATAGCTCTGTTGCATTGCTGCACCTGTTACTTCTTGCCAATAAGGTCAAGTAGCAGTCATCTCTTGCTGTTGCAGCAGATGGGCAACCCTGCTCTCATCTTCTTCATAGTGTGCCAGTCTTGAAAGCAATTTCACAGTCTGCTAATCATGGTTTGGAATGTTCCAAGTTCTGTTGACACTGTCGTCTGTGTTTTACCAGCTTCAAGACGTCCTATGGGTCTCCAGGTTTCGCCTTCAGGCAAATCGTGTTGCAGGGGCATTGCAAGGGCTGGGAAATTGCAGGATGAGCACTTTCCAGACATGAGAATGTGCAGATATACAGTACTCTCAGTCTTTTGTATAGTGCACTTTTACCAATGAAATAAAAGTTGGTTTTGCACCTCATTTGCATAATTGAACAACTTTCTTTGACTTGTCATTTGTTTTTCTGATGTTCTTATTTAGTAAAAATATCAAATGCTTCTTTTTTTATCTCGTCATATTCATTTTGAAATACCCCCTAATTTTAGTGAGCAGATATCTGTGACAGCAAATAATCATAGAAGAAGTTAACCTAATAGATTTCACAAATCAAACATTATTTTAAAATTTTAAATGGCACATGCCATTTGCATAATTATTTTTGCTTTAGGTGTTCATAATTTACTAATTAAAATTATGATGTGTCCTTAAACCTTTCAATATAATATCAAACATTGCCCTGGCTCAGTGGACAGAACATCAGCATGGTATATGGACAATCCCAGGTTTGATTCCCAGTCAGAGCATACAGGAAAAGCAGCCATCTTCTTTTCTCCCCCTTATCTCCCTCTTCCCATCCTGAAGCCAGTGGCTTGATTGGTTTGTACATGGCACATCAGCCTCAGGTGCTAAAAATTGGAGTACATCATTCTCCGGTGCTAAAAATAGCTCAGTACTCCAGCACTGGCCCCAACTGGGGTTGGATTCCAGTCGGGGCACATTGGGAGTCTGCCTCACTATCTCCCCTTCTCTTACCTAAAAATAATAATAAGAGGAAGATCAAAAGTTAAAAAGAAAACAAAATTCTAAAATATTCGACATTGGATGTATAATCTACACAATGAAAACAAGGAATTTTCTTTGTATTCACAAGAAAATGTAGACAGTTTTATAATACTTTATTGTTACTATAGGCTAATTTTATGTTTTTCTTCTACAAAACTAAAAAATCCCCAAAGTCAAGGCTTATCTTTTATCTTTTTTTTTTTTACTTTTTTTTTTTTTTTTTTTTTTTTTTTGCATTTTTCTGAAGCTGGAAACAGGGAGAGACAGTCAGACAGACTCCCGCATGCGCCCGACCGGGATCCACCCGGCACGCCCACCAGGGGCGACGCTCTGCCCACCAGGGGGCGATGCTCTGCCCATCCTGGGCGTCGCCATGTTGCGACCAGAGCCACTCTAGCGCCTGAGGCAGAGGCCACAGAGCCATGCCCAGCGCCCGGGCCATCTTTGCTCCAATGGAGCCTTGGCTGCAGGAGGGGAAGAGAGAGACAGAGAGGAAGGCGCAGCGGAGGGGTGGAGAAGCAAATGGGCGCTTCTGTGTGCCCTGGCCGGGAATCGAACCCGGGTCCTCCTCACGCTAGGCCGACACTCTACTGCTGAGCCAACCGGCCGGGGCATCTTTTATCTTTGATGACCAAAATATAGCATAATGCTCACTCCATGAAAAATTATCAAATAAAAAAATAAATGAATTTATATCCTTTCAAATTCTTTCTATTTGTTTTTTTGTCTTTTTCCCCCTGATTTATTTGCAGTAACTTTTTTAAGACATTTTATTTTATTTTATTATTAGCCCCTGGTTTCAGATCACAGAATTTATTTTACTTGAAAGTGAAATAGGTAAACACACAAGAAACACACACATATATACACATATAAAAATAACAGACTTGTCCATTTAGAACACTTCAGTGTCTGCTTTGTTTTTGTTTTGTTTTATTTCATTATGTTTTATGACAAGTACTAATTCTTATACTTATATAAAATGATATTTTTATAGAATTAAAATCATCTCTCCTGTCCTTCACTTCCTATGCCTCACTACATTGGCTATTAACTTTAAAATTTTAATGTGTGACAATCATGTCACTTCCCTAACTTTTATTCTTACAACAGAAAGCACATCTCATCTCAAACTGATGTTTCTACTTCCACTGACTGATTTGGTAGGAGTAATGGCTATAATTTGCCAATAGTTTGACATACAAAAGCATGGGCTGAGCTGACAGCACAGGACCTTTCATCATTTGAAATCTATAACATGCGTATTGCAGAGTGCCAGGTGTAGATCAGTAGGTGGCATAGTGAAAAGCAAGAAGAGACTATCTTCCCTGCTTCTCAGTACTTGTTAGTGTAAAAAAGCACAGTGATGCACCTACCTTTTAATGTAAAGGTTATAAAGGTCAGCCCAGACTTGAAAATAAATTTGTTGTTCCCACCAAGTGAGTCACTACAAACAGGAATATCAGTTATTTCAGCAGATGTGTCTCAACCTTATGCTGAAAATGTACTACTGAAAAATCTCAAGAATGCATGGCTATGTATATGTTTCATCTACCCTGACAGAGTTAGAAATGTATATGATTCCATGAAAATTCCACTTGCCCAAGATATTTTTAATTATATTTTATTTAGAGCAAATCAAATTCCAACTAAGAAACCAATAACTGCAGAAGAAAAATGGCATATCCTTTCCTTCAAATTTAGGTTAATCTCTGACTTTCTTCTCCTTATAGGTATCTTACAAAATGTATAAAGATTGAAAGATGTCTAAAGACTATTTTTTTATGTAACTATTCTTCTCAAGAAAATGTATTAGCCTTTTTATTTTCCTGTATCAGTCTAAATTTATAAATTTCATTATCATAATCTCTCTCCAGAAAAAGATATTCAATGCCTCTCATATGCTTCATCACCCATTTCAAATATTCAACAACATTCCCTACTTTTCTGTTGTAGGCTCTCTGTTAACTATTCTCTTCTTTACTCAGCTCTATATTTCCACCCACCAAATTTACATGCTATGCCCGCTTTTGTCTCTAGACCCTGCCTATCCAAACTCTACCAGTTTTTCAAGCTCATTTCAAAGCCTACTGATCCACAACAATCTTCTAAATGAATAACAGCCTGACCAGGCGGTGGTGCAGTGGCTAGAGCATCTAACTGGGACACTGAGGACCCAGGTTTGAAACCCGAAGGTTGTTGGCTTGAGCATGGGCTCATGCGGCTTGAGCACAAGCTCACCAACTTGAGCTAGAGGTCTCTGGCTTGAGTGTAGGGTCATAGATATGAACCCAAGGTCTCTGGCTTGAGCAAGGTATCATTCACTCTGCTGTAGCCCCCTAGTCAAGGTACATATAAAAAAGCAGTCACTGAACAACTAAGAAGCTGCAACAAAAAAATTAATGCTTCTCATTTCCCTCCCTTCCTGTATTTCTGACCCTGTCTCTGTCAAAAAAAAAGAGTTAAATAAATAAATAAATAAATAAATAAATAAAATGTGTTGGAGAATAATGTTCAAATTATCTTTATTTTTTCTGGTTGTTTTCTAATATTCAATTAAAATATTAACCAAGATCCACATTTATATTCTAGGAAAGAAGTTATCAATAAAATCAGGTCTTTAACTATTGGGAAGAACCAGGGTGCAAATGGAAAACTCTGCAACTGGGTTCAAAGTCATTAAGATATTGTAGTTAATATGGGTCACTTAAATGACCATCAACAGAATAAACAATCACCTGAAATATTTAAACAGGTACATGTTTTCAGTTTCTATTTCTCTACTGTAAAATGGCAAACTCAGAGGTGTAATTATTGGTGAGGTAATTGTGATTCTTTTTAGAAAGTTACGCTGTAGTATAAATTTACTGAATATTAACTCTGTGTGAGGCAATGTGAGGTATTAGACACAAGTGCTTTCATTTGTCTTCACACCACACCAATGAGAAAAACGCTGTTACAATCTTTATTTTACAGATGAGTGGTAGTTTCACTTCTGAGGCCACTCAGAAAGGAAGGAGTGGAGTGGAGACAGTTCTACATGCTCGCCCTGATCTCAAACCACTGATTCTGCTCTGGGCTCCCATTCCTTCTCACCCTTAATTATTTTGCTGCAGTTTTTTGTCCTTGACTCATCTTAAACTGACGGTTCAGATGAGAAAGTCCTAGAGTGGATCAAACAGTATCCAATAAATTTATTATCTTCTGTCATTTATTTTGAAATTTCAAGGACTACCAAGGTGGTATTTGAAGGGCATTTATGAAGTAGGCTAGATGCTCTATATGCAACTATCCACACTCTCATGTCAGCCCTCAGCAGTATCCTTCTGATCACCCAGAGACCCACTATGACATACCTCTGAGCAGATATTTGTTTAAAATCTGAGTTTGAGAAATTTGAATAAAATTTGAGGCTATCAACACACAAGGAACAGATGATAAATAACCAGAAAACATTCATTGAGTGAGGTGCATCACAGATGACAGAGTATTTTTAGCCATTGGTTTGATCTTCATAGTAAGAAGATCTTTCAGAAGCTGAGAGAAACCTGAAGCATGTTATTTACTTACTTATTTATTTATTTACTTATTTATTATTTTCTAGGTACTTTGTTTTTAAAATAGGCCATGACTCTAAACTTCTGGCCCATTCTGCCAATGTACAAACTACAAATGCTTGCTTGGGCAACTCTCTTAGTATCATGTTTGAAAATTGAATAAAAAATCCATATATAACAAATATTCAAATAATTTCTATGGTAATAGAAACACAGATGAGTACGACCCCTATTTCCTAGCCTTCCACATTGTTCCATTGATGCTAACCCTAGTCACAAAGAAATTTCAAAACTAGTAATAGTTAAGTTAAATGATCCCTGTGAATACTTTTTTTCAAGCTACACTCTGCTAACTGCTAAAAGAATGGCATCTACACATTAATAGGAGCTGAAGCAGAGGCTGCTGAATATTGTTCCATCCCACTCAGGCAGGCACAAGACACAGGTAGAGTGCTAACATGCTCCTCCTCCACTTTGGGCGGATAGCCGTAGTTCTGAGCATGCTGCATCAGTTGCCATGTTGGCCCTGCCATAACATAGTAGATAGTCTGTTTCTGGCATCCATTGAAAGTAGAAGCAGCAGTAAGAGTGTTAGCACTGATATTTTCAAAGAACATCCAGTCACCCACATGCATCCCCGTCAAGCCACAGCACTCAATAATGTGATCGAGGCCAAGACATGCTGGTCCCCACATGCTAGATGAAGAATATTTCTCATCTGGTTTAGGCTTCTTTTGCAGAAGGGTCTTCACATGGGCATAATCATAGAGGATGCAATTAAATGATCCATATACTCCATCATTCAGGTAATAAGTTTTCCCCTGTACTCATCATCATCAGAGCCTGTTTGTTCCTTTAAGATGATTTTTTTGGCAATGATATTAACTGCAAGCATGAAAGCTGATGCAACATAGTCTCACTATGAATGCCACTGCAGAGTCTGACAAAAAAATACTTGTCCAAGCACTGGCTTGATTACTTTGGTTATTTCTTCAAATTTAACCTTTACATCCTTAGATCCAAGAAAGCCACCATCAATGTCAAGCAGATACATGTTGAAACCAACCTCACTTCCCATGTCAAAGACACTGTGAGCATCAGAGGTGGCTTGCAAGAAAGTCTCAGGGTCAATAAAGTCACTTCCTTTGAGGAAGTTGACACAGGAGAGAATGACTAGCAGTCTTCTTGCATGCTTGGCAGCCACAGAATCTTTATTTTATTTTATGTGTGTGTGACAGAGACAGAGAGAGACAGAGAGAAGGACAGATACAAGAAGGGAGAGAGATGAGAAGCATCAATTCTTTGTTGCAGCACTTTAGTTGTTCATTGATTGCTTTCTCATATGTGTCTTGATCAGGGAGCTACAGCAGACCGAGTGATCCCTTGCTCAAGCCTTGTGCTCAAGCTGGTGAACCTTGCTCAAACTAGATGAGCCTGTGCTCAAGCTGGCAACCTCTAGGTTTCAAACTTGGGTCCTCAGCATCCTGGTCTGATGCTTTATCCACTGCATCACTGCTTAGTCAGGCCACAGTGTCTTAATAAGATCAGTTTACTGTGAAGCTGTAGGGGTTTATGGAATAACGAGAGTTACACCCAGTTGTAATGGGATTCCCAAACCCTGAGAGAGCTGTGAGGACACTTCCACTATTGCACTGAGAGTACACCCATCCTCCACAGGACTTGGAATTCCTGGAGAACTGCCTTTGTGAGAAGCTGGCAATAATGTATTTAAACACCATATCTTAATTTTCCTTAAAAACATCCAGTAACCATGAACTACTTTAGTAATGAAGAGTGCAACCATCATTTTCTTGATAAAGTCTTTACTGTCAAGGACATTCTGGACCAAAAAATTAATGAAGTTTCTTCTGATGATGATAAAGATGCCTTCTATGCTGTGGACCTGGAAGACACTCTAAAGAAACATCTGAAATGTTTAAAATCTCTTCCTTGGGTCACCCCCTTGCATGCAGTCAAATGCAATGACAGCAGAACCATAGTAAAGACCTTCTCTGCCATGACGATGAGATTTGACTATGACAGCAAGACTGAAATACAACTGGTGTAGAGTCTTGGGGTGCCTCCAGAGAGGATCATCTATGCAAATCCTTATAAACAAGTGTCTCCGATGAAATATTCTGCCAGTAATGGAGTCCAGGTGATGATTTTCGATGGTGAAGTCGAGTTGATGAAAGTTGCCAGGGCACATCCAAAGGCAAATTTGGCTTTGCAGGTTGTCACTGATGATTCCAAAGCAGTCTGTTGTCTGTCTCAGTATTAAATTTGGTGCCACACTTAAAACCAGCAGGCTTCTCTTGGAATGGGCAAAAAAGCTAAATATTGATGTCATTGAAGCCATGTCCATTTTAAATTCCTCAGTTTATAAAAATAAATAAACCTCAAACTACGGTTATAAAAATTAAGTTATAGTCTAAACATACAAAAGCACAAATTTTCACTTTACCTGCACACTAACACCAAAATATAATTGTGCTGTTTATAAAATAATTCATAGAATATAACATATATATTTATAATGTGACATAGTTTAGAAATATGGTTTAGAAATAGGATACACGTTTAAAAATTATGGGATTGGTAACGTGTTCTGTGATAAAGACTGCTTGCTATTCCCAAAAGTGTGTCCTCCCCTGACATAAAATTGATGGAATTGTAGCTGAACAAGGCTTTTGCTATGGTACAAATATTTGTGTCCACCCTGAATTCATATGTTGAAAATCTAATGCTCAAGGTGATGGCATTCAGCAGTGGAGCCTTTGAAAAGTAATTAGGTCATGAGGGCAGAACCCCCATGAATGGCATAAGTGCCTTTATAAAAGAGACACTGAAAGAGATTCCTGATCCCTTCCACCATGTGAAGACACCATAAAAAGTTCCTGTTTATGAACCAGGAAGCCCTCACTAAACACTCAATTTGCCAGTACCATGATCCTGGACTTCCTGGCATCCAGAACTATGAAAAATGAATTTTGGTTGTGTCTAAGCTACCCAATCTGTGATATTCTGTTACAGCAGCCACAGTTGACTAACATACCTTCCTACAAATTTCCTATCTTCCCTCTAAATAAATATGATCAAGTGACTAAGTTTCCTCCAAAGAAACGTGAGAGGAAGTGATGTTTGCCAGTTCTGGGAGAAGGCCAGAAGCCCATGAGTGTACCTACTACTAAACTTTCTCTTTCCTTTCTAGAAATGGAACTCATTGTGATCAAGTCTCAATCACAGAAGATGGTAGGACACTAGGAAATGACAGAGAAATGTGGTGTAAGAATCTAGATTCCCACATGACCCTATAGGCCAAAGCAGCACACAGCCTTGAGATGCTCACCTCAGACAGCTATCATATTAGAAAGAAAACAAGATTTCTATTCTTTCAACCACAAGTAACATTAGGTCTTTTTATTACAGACAAAGCTTATTCAAAATAAATACATATTTTCTGAATTCTGTCAATATATCCTTGTGATTAAATGAAAATAATTATTCTGGAGTTATCAATAAGGCTACATGTGAGACCTTTTGAGTAAGGGAAGTCTAAATTTAACGGTCTTGTTACCTCACCCCATCACTTTCAGTCCCGCCTGAAAACCCATGTGGTAGATATTATACAACCTTCATAACAGCTAGTTATTATTGTTTTTGTTCATAGAATAGGAAGGTGCAAGTCAAGATGGGACCTAACCAAGGTAATTCACCAGATTTTCAACTCAGATACTTTGTCTCCAAATCCATGACAGAGTTCTACTTTTTGTTTCTGCCTAAATTAGGATTGTCTGAAGATCCTCATGTACAGATATCAATATATTCTCTAAAAAGCCTTAATCACACACATCCTATTTCTAAATTAAAATTAGCAGAAGCAAATACTTGTTTATTAAAGTAAGTTTTCCTCTAACCTCTATTTAACAAATAAATAATAGTTTTGACATTTAGACATGAAGAGAAGTAAAGTGAGTCCAAAGATAATTAATAATTTTAAAATTTAGTCCACATTAGAATAACTCAGTGGTTGTCAAAGTGTGTGCCAGGGCACACTGGTGTACCCTAGAAGATTTCCAGGTGTGCCCTATGGTATTCCAGAGAAATAAATGCCTGTTAAGGACCAAAATACCAACAGGATTTTTGTAGTTTAGATTTTTGGGGGACAGAGATGTGGGGAATTGGCTGTAAGCTGACAGTCTGCCCAACCCCCCACCACACTTGCCTGATTAGGTTGCAAAAGGCTGTTAAGCTGTTGGTGCTGGATTGTTTACACTACCCCCTATTCCCTGGAAAGACTAGAGGCAAGTTTCTTCTATCCTTTGTTTGGTGTAAAGTTAAGATTTGCTAATGGCCTCGCTTTGCCCTGTAAATAAAGCAAGATGTGGTTTTTGAGCATGCTTTGTTCTTGCCAGCAGCAATTACAGGGCCCTCCCAACCCAGTTATTTTTTAATTCCATGTATTTTTTTAATTTCGCATGGTTCCCACTCAGGACCTGGAATTACTAGCTGTGCTGGTTCTTGAGATGTGTCCAGACATAAAAATAGATATAGTCATTTTATTATACCATTTCATTATGGAAATACAGCTCTTTTTGTTAACACATCATTATTATATTTATTATTAACACATCATTATATTATTTTTAGATAAATACACCCAAATAAAATGAATAGATTTCTCAAAAAAGAAGCATGATATTGAAGAATCTGATTCTGGAAGTGAGCAAAAGTTAAACACAAGAAAGCAAAATCGCGGCCTACTCACAAATATAATAAAAGTTATTTAAGCTTTGGTTTCACTTGGACCAAAAGTGAATATCATCCATTACCGCTATGTTTAGTGTATGGATGTAAAATGGCAAATGAATCATTGCTTCCTAGTAAATTGAGTAAACATTTTAAAACTATACACTCTAATTTACAAGATAAAACTGTAAGCTTTTTTAAGAGTTTATCTGAACAGCAAACAAAAGCGGCAAATTCTTTTAAAAGTATAATGACTGTTTCTGATAAAACTCAAATCGCTTCTTTTCAAGTCTCAGAACTGATAGCAAAACATATGAAAGCCCATACTTTAGGTGAGTCATTTATTTTGCCTGCATGCAAAAAAAAAATGGTCATGACAATGCTAGGAAATGAAACAGCAATGAAAATAAGCAAGATTCCTCTGTCCAATGATACATACAGTTTACAGGCATATTATAGAAATGTCTTCTGATATCAAGGAAAACGTATGCAGTAATAAATTTCCGTATTCAAATTTTGCATTGCAAGTTGATGAGTCAACAGAGATTACCAACATGGCACAACTCTTAGCATTCGTCCATTTTATTAATGAAGATCAAATAGTAAATCAGTTTCTTCTTTGCAAAGAATTAGGTGTGTCTACAAAAGGTGAAGATGTCTTTATACATTTTGAATAGCTATCTTGATAAAAGGCAGTTAACATGGAAGTCATGTGTAGGCATTTGTACAGATGGTGCCCTTCCATGGTAGGCTGTGTTAAGGGTCTTACATCCTTTGTAAAAAAAACAAAATGAGAATGTTATCGTAACTCACTGCTTTCTTCATAGGGAGGCTATGATGGAAAAAACATTTGGAGAAAAAAATTAAGAGAAATTTTAGATCAACTTTTTCTGATGATAAACTTTATTAAAACAAATCTGTCAAATCGCACTTTTCGGAAAGCTTTCACGACACAGACAGCTGCTTTTACACACTGAGATGAGGTAATTGTCAAGAGGAAAAGTATCATACTTACCAGGTACAGGAGCTACCAGCTACAACAAGAACTTCTTGCATTTTTTGAAGGGATGAAACAGTTACATTTTAACATCCTTCAGTGCGAATTTTGGATTGCCAGGTTACAGTATTTGGCCGATATATTTCAGCAGCTCAATATTTTGAATACTAGCATGCAAGGGAAAGAAGAAAATATTCTCACATCCACTGACAAAATGAAAGCGTTCCAGAGAAACCTACAAATTTGGAAAAGAAAAGCTGTTGAAGGTAATTTGGAAATGTTTCCATTGGTAAATAACATTTGCATAAATGAAACACTTCTAACATTTAGTAAGTTTAGAAGAAAAATTGGGTACTTATTTTCCATCACTTAACACTGAACAATACAATTGGATGAAAAACCCATTCATGGAAGCTTCAAGCAATTTTAACATTAACAGAAAAAGAACTGGCAGCTATATCCACTGATCGTGGATTGATGATTAAACATAAGGAATTATCTCTTGAAGCCTTTTGGATTTCTATAAAAGAAGAATATGTAGCAATATCTAAAAAAGCTTTGAAAATTTTACTACAGTTTTCAACATCCTATTTATGTGAATTAGGATTTTCTACTCCCAATACAATTAAGAGTAAAAAGAGAGGAATTCTTCAATGTATTGACAAGAAAATGAGAATTTGCCTTTCAAATATATGCTCAAACATTGAAGAAATCTCTAGGACATATCAGGCTCATGTTTCTCATAAACACAAGAATGAAAAAACTTAACACATTTGTGCCAGGACCTGCCGAATTTACTAAATCTTACTAAGAATATATCTATATATATAAAAAGATAACATTTTGTCATTTTTTAATTTTTTAACCCCCGTTTTTTATGAATTCTAAAAAGCATAACTCAAAAAATGTAACATAAAAATGTTTTTTAATGTCAGAGAAAATTTAATTTTGTCATATTTATTTTGTTTAATTACTATAAAAGCATGTTTAGACTTTATTTTTTTCTTTAATATTTGACTTAATTATTATAACATATTTCTCAGAAATTTGTATATAGTGTGCCAACAGTTATTTGTAGGATTTTAAATGTGCCCCGACTTCAAAACGTTTGAGAACCACTGGAATAACTGATCCATATTTTTAATGATTAGGTACATCCTTTATCTAAAATACAAACTATTATCAAAGTCAATTAATAGCATAAAAATAACAACTATTTTAAATAATCTTATAAACATTAATAAGGTTAATTTTACCACAGAAATGAAAGGGAAGAAATGCCTTCTACAAATTTATATATCTTCTCTTGTAGGTTAAGTTTATACACAATATAGGAGAAAGGCTTTTGTATCTCTATTATGACCGAAGGCAATAGTGCTGGCATGTGGGCTGAATGGAAACGGACATCACACAGACCTGAGAGGAGTGGAGGAGGTCTCTTAAGTACCTTCCAAAAAGCAAAGTCAGGACCACTGATACTTTGCCAAAATGTACTCTATTTCTTTCCCCTCAAAATTTCATGTGTTATCAGAAATTCTAACACTTCCTGATATTTTAAAAAGAACTAAAGATAATGGAAATAATATGTAGACATTATACATTCTACTTACAGAGCCCAATACTTCTGACTTTTTCTTTAATTCGCTTCCCATCAAAAATGTCTGTTTGATATCTTACTTCCTTTTAGAAAATTGCCCTTTGTTAAAGTACCACAACCTTATTCTTGGTAATGCATAATATTCCCCTAACTAACAATAACAATGTATTTGACTTTAACAGTACTTTTCGGTAGACAGTCTCTAAACTTCAGTAAGTGCAGAAAATCTCTTGAAAATATTTTAGCTCTTTGGTCTTCCAGTCATTTCTTATCATTTCATGGACCCAATTTATATACCCTTTCAAATAGAATAGTAATGCTTAAAATATTTCCAAGTGTCTAATTAAAGATTAAAAAATGATATTTCATTTCTTTTTACTTTTATATTTACTAGCATTTTAAAGATTTTCAGGGGTTTTTTCCTTTATTTTATTGACAAGATTCTTAGAATTGTTGGAAATGTAGAAAAAGCAGATTCTCTGGACTAATATCTGACAAATCGGAAATAAATAATCAGGACTGGGAATTAACATTTACCAAGGGGTCTTTTTTTTTTTTTTTTTTTTTTACCAATCTTTATACATTGAAGACATGTATTAGTTCAGGTTATTATCACAAAAAGTAAGTTTTATAACTTCATCCATTTGGTAAGTGAAAGTTCAGATTCAAAACATGTCTTACTTATGAATTTTCAAATAACAAATGGTAAAGCTAGATTTAAATTTAGATTCATTTGATTCAACAATTTATGCCTTTGACAAACTTTAGGAAAAACTGATAGTGTGGGGTTTTTTGCTAAACTCAAAAAAAGTCCTTCTTTTAACATTAGAATAGGCAGATAGCTATCCTATAATTTTCAAACAAGTATATTTCTTTTCTTTTTCTATTTTTTTAAAGTTCAGAAAGAAAAATAAGTAGGAGTACAGAAACAAAAATTTTAAAGGGCCATGTGGCCCCAACAATAGCCCAAATGTGGAAAAAATTGAAAAGATATTTAGGAAAATCAATCAAGTCACGAAAGAGTTCTCGAATTTCAAGAGAACATGTAAAAGCTGGAAGTCAGAACAAAAGCAAAGATGAATGAAGGGAAAGGAGGAGCTTACATCTGTTGGAAGAATGTAACAAGGTCTTAAACCTGAATGCACTGAGGCTTAGACAGAATTCAGTCATCAACAGGATTTTTAAAACTGTTACAAGAGAAATCTCTTAAAAGGAAGGGCAATGGTAACTGTTTATGAATAGTGCTTAATATCTACAGAAAACAGAGAGACAAGAACTACCCAATGCCTATTTTGCCTCCATCTTTTTCACTAAGGGAGGGATAGTCTGAAAAAACATTCCCTAGAAAAAGGAGGTACATTTTGTAACCAGTGGTTCTTAGTCTTCCTCCTGTTCCCTAGAAACACCAATATCAACGTGGATATTAGATTCGCTATAACCCTTCCTGACCTATTACATTCCTCATCAATGGCCTTACCTGTACCTCTGCAGTGAAACCTGCTCTGGGGCCAATCCAGAACTGCTTCATCTCTGAAAGCATAAACATCAATAGCCTGTTTTGAATATAGATTTCCCTCAGCACTTCCGTTTGTTCTACAACACTTAACTTTAAACTTATCAGTACCAAAAACTCAACTTTATACTTGATTTATAGCCTCTTTATACCAAGCCTCCTTAGCTCCTCACCTCAACAACTCTCAACAACCTCATAAAATTCTAATCGCAGTTCTATTCAATCTAGGCTTTCTCCATTTCTATAATCAACTAATTGAGCAAAGCTGGAAAAAAAAACCTCTAAACAACATTGAGATGGATACCACTACAATTCTGTGGTATTAAATCTTAAAAAGAACTTCCGATATTTAATGGCATTCATTGCTTGCTTACATGTCTCTTGTCAGATGTCTCTCTCTCTTTCTTTCTCTAGGATTTTAAAAGTTCATAACTTTTCTTAAACCCCCTTTCATACATTTACTCCTATTGTATTCAGGAGATAATGTAGCCCCCACTTCAAAGAGGAAAAAGAAACTATTAGCAATAAACTCCCTCAACCTGATTCTCTCCTACCTACAAAGTTAAGTCTCTCTAGAGCAGGGATCTCAAACTCGTTGCCATGCGGCCCGCCCACCAATTTTGTGCGGCCCGCAGACTAATCAAACTTCGTGGATTAATCTGCGGGCCAGTCTGCGGGCCGCACAAAATTGGTGGGCGGGCCGCATGCAGCCCGCGTGCTGCGAGTTTGAGACCTCTGCTCTAGAGCCATCCTTGCATCACGTGCTCCCTCTTCTCCAAGCCTAGCCCTTTCATCAGTCCTACATTTCATGTCTGCTGTGGTAAATACCTGCAGCAATGGCCTCAGACAGTTCCTGGTTCCCAGTTTCCACACCCTTTCACAAAGACTCTGGGTGTGGTTATGTGACTGGGGCTAGTGGGACAAGAGCGAATGTGATGCAAACTGAGATTTATAAGGAGTTTGTGCATTGAAGTTTGCCTTTTCTTGTTGCCCCAGGGACCCTAGGACCATCACAATGTGGATAATCCCAAGGTAGCCTGTAGGACAGGGATAGGAAACCTATGGCTTGCTAGCCAAATGTGGCTCTTTTGATGGCTGCATCTGGCTCGCAGACAAATCTTTAATAAAAAATATAATAACATTAAAAATATAAAACATTCTCATGTATTACAATCCATTCATTTCCTACCACTCATGTTCATGGTTGTAGGTGGCTAGAGCCAATCACAGCTGTCCTCCGGGACAACACAAAATTTTTATTGGATAATGTGTAACGTACATGGGTCATTGTGAGGTCAGGAAGTAAACTTCCCTCCTTTTAATCCAGTAGTTAGCTAGCTAACTGCAGAAACCTTTTTGACGAAGAAGATGGCTAAAAGAAAAAAAGATGAAGAATATCATACTTTTCAGCAGGAATGGACAGAGGAATTCGCCTTTGTGGAGAGAGCAGGTTGTGTCTAATATGCAATGATAAAATTGCATTGATGAAACAGTCAAATATAAAGCGGCACTTCCACACACGCCATACTACATTTGCATCGAAATATCCAGCCAAGGGCAGCAGGAAAAAAGCATGTCAAGAGCTACTGTGCAGAGTGCAAGCTAGTCAGCAGCAAATCCGTGTTTAGACCCAACAAGGTGACTGGAATTCGGCTAGCTTTGCTGGTGCTTTAGCAATTGTGAGAAACAGAAAGCTATTCACAGATGGGGAGTATGCCAAAACATTCATGCTTGATGTTGCCAATAAAATTTTTGACAACTTTTCTGATAAAGACAAGATAATCAAACAAATAAAAGACATGCCTCTGTCAGCAAGAACTGTTCACTTCTTTGGAGTGACCCTACACACTCCTTGTTGAAGGACTAAAATAGATAAAAGACATTGAATCATTCCTGTAGATGTCAAGACAGAGAGAAAGGAGAGGGGGAAGGGTGGAGAAGCAGAGGGGCACTTCTCCTGTGTGCCCTGGCCGGGAATTGAACCCAGGACCTTCACTCACCAGGCTGACACTCTACCACTGAGCTAGCCATTCAGGGCCTAGAAATAATAAACTTTTTAAACCAAAAAGTTTTGGGGTGATTCATTATGCAGCAAAAGCTAATTGATACTTGCTTTATCACACGATTCTCTGACTCCTGGAGTTGCACCTTCCTCACTGGCTCCTTTTCGTCAGCACACACACGCGCCACAGTTGCTCCCATCTCAGAACACCGCCCTCCCTCTCATGTGCAAGCTAGCTCGGAACAAAACTCTTTCAAAGAGTTGTCTATTTTCCTTACTTGCTGGTCAGATCTAACATTAAAATTTTTAAATCAAAATTTTTGCATCCACCACTCCAAAATAACTGCTTTTAAATTTACCAGTTAACTTGCTAACATGAATAAATGCTTCTCAGTGTTTACTTTTCTTGACTCTCTCTCTCATCTGTGGACATTTGCAATATGGACGCTTCTCTTACAATTGCCTCAACCTCTTGTTTTCCTGAAAACTTCTACTGAGACTGTAGGACTCAATTCAAATATTATTATTAACTCATTTTAGAAATTTTATGGACTCCTTTCTCTGGGTAACCGGAACATGCAAGTGCTCTTCTACTTGGTCAAATGTGTTATTATACTTCTTTGTTTGCTTGTAAGCCTGAGGTTATATTTTTCTGATCTAGCATGTAGAAAAACAATCAATGGCAAACATTTTTCTGCTGCATTTATTTAACCATTAATGTTCATAATCTTTACAATAGAAATGACAAAAATAAAATAAATTGAAATAAATATAAGGTTTTCCACTTTGTTTTAAAATATCAATTTCTAAGCATATTCTGCTATGCTTTTATTTTGGATATAATTAAAGAGAACAAAGATTGTGAAAATTATTGAACTTTAAGCTCAACTTTGTCTAAAAGTCTAACAACATTTTTTTCAATAGTGAGACCTTAGGCTAATATAATAAAACACAGCACCCTTCTTCAGGAATGGCTAGCATACGTTGCAAAATCACATCTGTTCACTTTATGAAAGCCACCTCTCAGGAAAATATCAAGAGACAGGGGTCTAACTACAATGTAATATATGAAAAGATGAAGCAGATATTTATTTTGGTAACAAGAAGACTAAGAAGAAACCTAATGACAGTGTTTGAATACAAAGGGCTAGTGCATGGAGGCTAGAGTACATGTTGCTCCAAAGAACAGAATTAGGACCAGTTAAGATGATACAGAAAGGGCCCTGTCTAGGTAATTGGTTTGAGAATTGTACCAATACTCCAAAGTTTTGGGATTTTATCCTCAGACAGGGCACATACAGTAGTCAACCAATGAATGCATAAATAAGTGGAACATATTGACCTCTCACTTTCTCTCTCTCTCTCTCTCTCTCTCTCTCTCTCTCCCTCCTTCCTTTCACTTTAAAAATCAATCAATAAATTAAAGAAAATAAAAAATAAAAAAACAATACAGAAAGGAAGTTTTCTTTAATGATAATAAAAATTATTTACAATAAAAAATAGTTTAAAAGTCAGATTAGCTGCCTCAATGCCTCTTTCACTCATCAGATATGTGTCCAAAGGAAACTAGCTAGCCATCTATCAGCTTCAGTGATCTCTTTCAGAAATGATTTTTTGTATTTGGAAGAATTTTCTGGCTTACAATTCTGTAATTATTTGTGTCATGCAATAACTTATTTACCAGAGGGTTTTGTTGTTGGTATTGTTGTTTTTGTTCATTTTCTATTCCTCTGCCTTATTTTGCCTCCTGTAGAGCAGCACCAACTCTATTTGTACAGCACTTACTGAAGCTGCATTGCAATATCTCTTTGGAACACTATCCTCTGAAATGTTTTGAAGATGTGCCAGCTGAGGCTGTACTCATCACTGTCACTTCCTTTTAGTGCTTTCATTCTATCTCAGCTCTTGGAGTGATCCCAGAAGAGGCCAAGGCAACTTCTTTTACAAACAAAATCAACATCATGTTCTCTCCTGATCCAACACAACAACACAAGAGGTAGCTGTAACTCTGGAGCTACTGTTTCCAATATCCGTGTACTGTCAGCAATCTTTCCTTCTTACTGACTCTGGAAAACCCTGGTTGTACCATAACTTTAGTAGGCCAATGGTTATGTTCTTTGAACAACAATCTTTCATTTTTTGCGTGTCTTTCATAACAGAAGGAAGGACTGAAAGAAAATATAGTTTTGACTAGGTGGAATCAAAGTCAAAATATAATCTCCACTGTTCCTCCTTCGCATAAAAAAGATTAAGATGAAATTAGGGGAAGGGGAAGAGCATTCATTAGACAAAGGATGTGAACAACTTCTTTTCAGTGACCCTACCCACTCCTTGTTGAAGGACTAAAAGAAATAAAAGACATTGAATCATTCCTGTAAATGTCTGAAATAAAGGTGTATGTGTCTAAAGCATGACAAATGGAAAGAAACACTTTCATGCACAATGAACTGTAATGATGACTTGCTAGTAAAGTCATCATTTCTTCTCCTTCTAAGTTTCCTTTGGACCTTTTAGTAAACCTTACACAAATTAATTATTGAGGTTCTACTATAGTGTCTACGATATTGTTTTAGGGCACCTGCTAAGTATGCTAAGTGTTTTGTGGCTTCTTTAATATCACATGTTGTACCAGGGCAACATAGAGCTACCAAGGGACATAAGAGTAAATATTCCAAAAGGTTTTTTTACACTTCAGGTTGAAGTGAATACATTGTAATAACTTTGAAGTTGGAAACTGTATGAACTCATCTTTAGGTAGTCCAGAGCCTAGACACAGAGTAGGTCCTTAATACCATTTTCTAGAATTCAGTTCAAAAAGGTTTTATCTCCATCACAAAAAAGAATTTCCAACTCCTTTAGTTAGAACTTACAGAGTCCAGAGATCCTTAAGGCTTCTGCTTTTCAAATCTACAGTTATGTCAAATAAGGCTATTGGTGATTCAGAGCAGAGATAGAAGTCATCAAATATGCCAGAAATAATATTTAAACCACATGCAGTTATTTAAAGGATTTTCAAATTGTGGAGCTATAAAGTCTGGACTGTACTCTTTAAGAACTGTGAGAGTCTGGGTATTAGGAAGCTATTTGAGTTATCACTAAGGATAAGGTGCAAGCCTTCTTTCTACAAATCACTCACAAGCAAGCAACTAGTACAGAACTTGTTGAAAGTGTCCTTTAGAAACAATTAAGCAAAGAAGCACATTAATAAAAGCTTCCTTCCAACTGAAAGAAAACCCCTTCTCTGTTGTTGCTATTGATCCAAGGAACCTAAAAACTACTGAAACATTGACTTAAACCTTATTTCAGGTTAGTTATCATGGGACATTCTGTCCAGACATATAAACACCCTGATACAGCCCATGTCTTTCAGAATATGACAGCCTTCTTCTGAAATGGTATGCCAGAGGTCGTCCTCACTCCTACTCATCAAGCACCCACAATGTGTGAAGGATAAAAACCACACCTATCAATTTGTTTGATCACTCATTCTTCCCTATGTCTAATAAATATTTATTGAGAGTCAGCCAGAGTAAGTCATTGTACTTATTTAGGGCTAATGTAACAATTATGTCTGAAACAAAAAACATTTCTGTCCTTAAAAAGCAGCCATTTGATCAGAAGAGATAAGCATTGAATCATATATTAGGCAATTAGTTATTTAATTTTAGGCAAATTGATTTTATAAAGAAAAAATGAGAGCTAAAACCCAAACTACTAAACAAAGTAAGGGATTTTCTGATGAAATAAGGCTTTGCCTGAAATCTGAAGTATGACAGTAATTCAAAGTTTATTTCTGCTCTTGGGCCTGAGGTAAAACAAATAGTAACTTGCTCTGATTCTTTTTTTAAGATTTAGATTTCCAAGATAGTGAAAAATGTCCTGTAATTCTTCCTAATAAGTCCTTCTATCTTCTATGATTTATCAGGGACTTTTCTCTCTTCTTCAAAATGGTGGGAAGATAGGAGAGCAACAGGAAGAATGTAGGAGAGAATAATTTCAATTCCATTTTTAAATTGATAAACTAATAACTCCATCTTAACATAACTAAACATATAAAGCACAATACTCTTAACAAGCAGGCCAGACTATTCATTCAAAGCCTGGCAAGTTTCCCCAGAGAGTTGGTATGTAATAATACAGTGGTGATTCCAGAGAAAGCTTAAACTGTGATACACACAAGTTTAGGGCTGTGTGACCTATGGGTGGACTTCCACAGAGAATATGAAGAGATAGTTCCAGGTTTCACATGAGACAGTCACTGGAGATGACCATAAATAACCAAGTGTAATTTAAGGGTCTTGTGCAGCAAGCAGGGAAAAGAATAACACATTTTGGGATACTGGCATTAAGGAGCCCAGGTATACCCACAGGCCTTGGCATATGCTCTTACACCTGCTTGTAAGGCTTCTTTTTCCCCTATTCCCGCAATACCCCGCAGTTCTGTTTGGTGAATTTCTACTTCTATCAGTCAATGGTTTGTTCATCCACCACACCCTTTGTATAACCCTCACTGACATTTCTAAGCATAGTTACTCCCCACCCTTACATTTAAAAAAATGTTAGCACTTACTTATCAATGTTTTTCTGTCTTTTCTGTATATGTCTATCACCCCAAATAGACTGTAAAATTCTAAAATATAGAGGACCTACCATTGGTGTTTAATATATATTTTCTAAAATAAATGCTTAGTTTCTTATGTAGTGATCTTTGATGTCATCTTATTTGAAATTGCCATACAAGCCTTACAACCACAGCCATCCTTAAGGCTGTAAAATTGTCTTGTTTGAACTATTTATAGGCTCAAAGAATATAATTTCTCTGTCAGGAATTCCGGAGATTTTCTCTAATTTTAAAGAGTTGTGGGTTGTGACAATTTACAAAACTAGGACAGGCAAAAGAAAACACAAGTCTCAATTTCAAGAATTAAATCCTAGTATAAATAAAGTTTGTGCTTTATAAACCACAAAGAATTACACATATGGGCATTTATCTATCATCATCTCACAGCAACAGATGAGCATCTCCAGCAAGTAAAATGTTATGTTTCTTCTGCTTAAAAATATTAGTTTATAACATATTTATTTCAAAATAGTAATGACCCTAAAACTACTTTATTTAATGGCAATTTTTGCTTGAGGCCTGGTTGTGTTCAAGGTAAATGTTAGGTACTATTTGAATAATGAAAATAATAACAGAGATTCTTAAATATGAAAATGTTAATAGTTTTATAATAGGCCCTCCAAGTAAATATATGAATAACATTAGCAGAGAAAATATTACAAATGTGAAACTTAGAAAATTTATATATTTTTGAGTTTGTGCTCTAAACATATCAAAACTATCATGTGTGGCAAGAATTCATAATTCCCCTAGATGCTTATTTATTCCTCATTATATTCATTACTGACTGTTGTACTATTATAACCAAATTAGTATCAAGTTTATATGAAATATAAAAATTATTATTATTATATAACTGAAACAGATTTAGCTTTACTTTTCATTGGCAGCTTATAAATTTTCATCTCATAAAATTCTAAATTGTTAATATTTTATACACAATTTAACATTATTGAGGCAGAGAAAGTTGCTAAATTATCACTCATGAGGAAAAATATCTATAAGAAAAAGTATAAAACTAAACATCATATCAGAAATGAGTGAATATAAAGGTTAGAATTTCCAGATTTAACAAATAAAAATGCAAGACACTCAGTTAATTTTTTTTCAGTTGGAGTAAGCAGAATTTTTAAGATTTTATTGGAGGCTGCATACATGCCAGGAAGTGGAATCAATAAATTCTAAAATAACAGTTTATTCAGCAGATCTAAAGTAATGGACAAATTAGTTGGTAATTTAGTGGTATTAAAGCTGTTGGAATAAAAGCCATTTGATGTTGAAAGTAAATAGGTTACCCTGGAGAAACTAATGTATTGTATTTTATTTTAAATAAGAGAAGTAAATTCTAGCATTACAAAAAAAGTTATAGCAAATCCAGAGGCATAAGGTCCTCAGGGAACTGGTGTAAGAGTCTCATACAATCTCTGTGCCCTGGTTCCACCATTTCTCAGAAAGATTCGTCTTCATTTTTCTCCTCATACTCTATACCACGTCCTCAAGTTTATATTAGCAGCTTTCTCATCCACTGTGACACTAAGAATAGAACCATCTTTTACACTTACACAGTCTTCTCCAAATAGTCCAGGAGTATGATCTCCAACCTCTTGCTATAAATGTGCATTTCTAGTTCTTTTTTAATTTTGATTTTAATTTATTATGCTGACATGGTTTCAAATGCCCCACTCAATATAACACCCTCTACACACAGCATTGTGCCCCCGATGCCCCATGCAGTCTCTTTCTGCCCCCATTTTCTCCCTTCATCCCTTTCCCCCATCCCCACCCCCTTTTCCTCTCCCTATTGCTACCATTGTCTGTATATATGTGTTATGTACATATGATTTTGGCTAATCCCTTCACCTTCCTTAATCCCGTCCCCTCTTCCCCCTTTCCTCAGACAGCTGTCCATCTGGTCCCTGTGACCCTGACACTGTTTCTACTTTGTTCCTCAGTTTATCGTGTTCAGAGATTTTACACTACACCCTTCCTTAATTTCGAGTTTGATTGAACTTCTAATATCACAATTGTTACTATAACTGCATACATACCATTGGAAGAGTTTGCTAACCATTCTAATATCACCATTCCTGGTTCCTGTTTTAAAATAATATTTTTTAACAATTTCAAAACAAGTTTTTCTTGAATTTCTAATTCTTCTATATCACCCGTCAATTTCTGTAGCTGATAACAGAGCAAGGTTAAAAGGATCAGTATATAGAATGACTTGGGTCTGTTTCACAGTGCTCTTGGCCAAATCAGTATAATTAGAGAGATCACAAGGAGGAAGTATGTGATAAATAAAGTTTCTTTCGACAAGTTTTCTTAAGAACTGTTGGCTTTGTTCTGGGTTTTTGTCTGTGAAAATGCCCATGACCTTGGCTAGTTTTCTCCAGTGAAGTCCAAGGTCACTAATTCTGCATTCTGAGGATTATGAACCTCTATGTGAACTTTCATCATTATCTTCATACGCTCGAATCAGGGCTCTTTCAATTTGGCCATTTCATTCTGTTCTCCAAAGACTAAAATCACATGAAGAAGTTTCAAAGCACAAATAAATTCACTCATTTACTGGTAATCTGTGGGAGCAGAGAAAGAAATATAATCAACAAACATTTTCAATGGTAGCTTCTGTCCAGACATGCTAGTGATTTCCTTGGCGTGATATGTTTGTTAATTGTCCTTTCTACACAGTACTATGCTATAATGACACCATGCCTCTTATCAATGCACCAGCTTTCAAAGAACTCTATGGATAAGCCACTTTGCATTATGCCTGGGGAGGTCATTACAATGCCAGGATCAATGTCACCAAAATGATCCATGCTCTTCAGGTTACTAATGTGTTTGAAACAGAGGGATTATTAATGTTGAACTGTTTGCAGATTATATCATTCATGCATTTACCTATGTCTGATACACAGTTAAACACTTCTTGGTCAAAGATGATACATAGAATATTGGAATATCATGGAGTTCTGGGTGATTTTACCAGTACTCATCTAAAATCAAAAGCAGTTCCTGAACTCTTCAAGACCAAAGACAAGAATGAGACCTCTGCCCCTTCTGTTTACAATAGCTTGAACCATGTTACAGAATCTTGCTTCTCACTCTTTACACTTCTCACAAGTATGGGTCCCATAAGTAGATTCACTGAAAAGAATATCAAGTTTCATATTAGAAATTGCAGCTGCTATTAAGTGCCTATCTCCTTGTCTTGAGAAATAACCTGTACACAAGAGCTTTATGCCTGCAATCTCAGGTGTGATCATGGCAGCTCCTTCTAGGAGTACATGTAGTAACACCAAAGCTTGATTTTTGCAACTTCTTTAGCTTCATGAAAATTGATGGTTTCAATTTTGACCATGCTCTCTTTCAAATCTATCTCAGTATACAGCATGTTGTCCACTGATATATTACTGACTTTGGCATAATCTGAAAGAAGCCATCTACAAATAGTAGCTTTTTTTTGTAGCACAAGTAATAAATATTCTTCCTTTGAAACTTGTCTTCTGTAGAAACCAGAGTAAAGCTACACAGTGATCCAAATAGAAGTGATCAATTAGCAGGAGATCAATCTCAGCTCTGTTAATTAAACTGATACAAGGAAGAGCATCCATTCCTTCTAGGCAGGGTATATCCCACAGTCCAACATTATTTTTCTTCCTTTGAACTCTGGAATAGTACATGATCTTCCAACTCCTTGCCCAGCTCCAAAGGGTTAGATCAGCAGCTGGGCACTCTCCTCCTCCACAGGAATCACAGAAGATGAGGCAAGGGTTTGAAACAGGTCACAGAGGCTTTCTATATCAGAAAGCTAGCCACAGAGAACCAAAGAAGAAACCACCCAGTTAAATTTGAATTATGAATAAAAATTCATTATTTGTAGCATAAGTGTGTCCTACATAATATTTTGAACATACTTATGCTAAGAGATTATTCATTGTCTATCTAAAATTTCAGTTTAACTAGGTGTATTATAGTTTTATATCTGGCAAGTGTTAATGTATTATATATTACAGTTTCATTCATTAAATAATTTTATGCAATAAAGTCAAATTTTACACACTCCAGAGCTATGACTTTCTGCTAGTCTCAAGGAATATTGTCTCTTCCAAATTTATTCAGTGTGGTTTTCACCTTTATTTAGGGACAAACTGTCTAGAAAGGACCAGTTTGCAGCATCTATATTCCCAGGATAGCATCTAAGAGCAATGTGGTATTTATTAGCTAACATGTATTAAGGGCTTATCATGTAAGAGCCAGGTGGTGTGCTAAATGTTATAAATTCATTATCTCCTTTAATCATCATAAATGCTCTGTTAGTACTGTTATTATTACCATTTCACAGATGAGAAAACTGAGATATGAAAGATAAAGGAACCTTATTAAGGTTTCACAGAGAGTCAGTGGGAGAATTGCACCAGAACTCACACCTGCAGACCATGTCAGTTCCCACAATACTAAGCTGCCCTTTCTTTCCCAGTTAGGAATGAGGCAGCCATATGTGATCCTGTCCATCTGGGAAGCACCCCTTCTCCCACTTGCACTATCCCACTGCTTTAATGATGTGATCTTTAAGGATGGCCATATCCCGTGAGCTACTAGTTGGGTGTACCGTACCTCTACTACTAAAGTCAATAAGAAGGCATCCCAGGATTTCTGGGCACCCATAAAGTGGTGAACATGACATGTGGGCACAGAGAGAAGTGGAACAAAAAAATTCTATTTGGTTACAAATCAGGCAGTTTGTTTCCAGCATTCCGCTCTTAATCTGTAGGCTCTTGTTTGAGAATATTTTTTTTTCTAATGATAGTATTGACTCATTTTTGCACTTGATACAATTGTTACTACTTCATGTTTATGAAGTTGAGGACAATTTTTCTGAAGGTCTAAAGATCAGGTGGTAAAGGAATGCTCAGGAGTTCCTTTGTTCAGTAATATTTACAACTCATTTTGTGCCAGAAATTCACCAGTGCAGAATAAAGGTCCAAAAGCTAGTGGCCAGAGTTGGCTCAAATGCCATAGGTTGGAGCAAGGACATACCAGGCTTCCGAAGTACTTCACACGACTCTGCCAGAGGATTAGCTGGATGTCCCTGTGCCAGGTTCACTTAACAGGAACATGGTAAGTTGTGGAAACTAATTGGTTCTCGCAAGTATTTTGGGTGATATAAAAATAAAACTGCAAAAAATAGAATTTCTCCTTACAATGTGATGTGCTTCTGAAGTGCAATACATTTTAAAGGTTTTTAAATTTTTGTTTATTTTTATTGAATTTATTGAGGTGACATCAATTGATAAAATTTTATATATATATGTGTGTTTCAGGGTTACAATTCTATAATATATCATCTGTATATGTATTGTGTGTTCACAACCCCCAGTCAAGTCTATTTGATCACCATTTATCCCCTTAAGCCCTCTCCCACCTCAACATAACCCCTTTCCACTAGCAATCACAATACTACTGTCTGTGTCTGAGTTGTTTTCTATTTTTGCTTAATCCTTTCACCTTTATCACCTAGCCCTGCTACCCTTTCCCCTCTGAGAGCTGTCTGTCTGTTCTCTATGAGTTTGTTTTTATTTCGTTCATTTATTAATGTATGAGAAATATATATTTTATTATTGGCATAAAATTTTAAAATGTATACCACTCCACCCTCCATGCTACACGGTTTCTGTTCCTACAACAATTAATACTATAGAGTAATATCCTCATTCTTTTTATCTTATAAATTCATGGTTTTGTGCCAGGATCACCTGCTTGGACAATGGTTTATTTCAGCTCAATATCTCTTCCACAATTGTATATATGTATATGTGTGTATGTTAATGTAAATATGTGTGTGCAAGTATGTGTATATATACACATGTATGTATTTGCACGTATGCCAAAGTGATTTAATTTCCATTTTCAGTCTCTGTTATAATTCCTAGATTGATTACATATCTATTCAAAGTTATAAGAATTTTATAATTATGTCATTTGAGTCCCTGAAACTTAGAAAAATAACATAATTAGACTACTGTGTAATAGCTCTCAAATGCACACAGACCCCACAACCAAGGGTCTATGGGCATCAAGTCACAGGTCCGAGAGCAGTGGGAGAATAAAAACAAGGGCAAAGAGAATTGAGAGTCTAAAACGGGAGAAAGCGTACACTCACCAGCTCTCTACCTTCAAATACCTTTGCTAAGTAACCTCATTGCCAACTGATAATCAAAGTAGCCAAAGGTAATGATAACTATGTAACTATTAGGTTGCATTTATTGTCTGCCAGGAACTAGGCTGAACCCTTTACAAATGTTAACATATTACATCCTGATTAACAACTTCATGACACATTATGTCCCCATTTTATTTACCTTAATCTAGCTAATCTACAAAAAAAGAAGAAAAGAAAAAAAGCCCTGGCCAATTAGTTCACTGGTAGAATGTCGGCTGGGCATCGGATATCCCGGGTTCAATTCCCTTCAGGGCACAGGAGAAGCAAACATCTGCTTCTCCAACCCTCCCTCTCTTCCTTCTCTCTCTTTCTCTCTCTCTCTCTTTCTCTCTTCCCATTCCCATCTTGCAGCCCCAGGTGCTGAGGATGACTCTATGGAGCCTCTGGCTCTAGAAGGATCTGGGTTGTGAGCGTGGCCCCAATGGGCAGAGCATTGGCCCCAGACAGGGGTTGCCAGGTGGATCCTGGTCAGGGCACATGTGGGACTCTGTCTCTCTATCTCCCCTCCTCTCACTTGGAAAAGAAGAAAAATAAATAAACATTTTTAAAAGCCTCAAAAAAATGAACTTCTTCTAATTATTTTCAAAGCAAGTGTCTCAGAAATTCTCCTTTCATGCCCACAATTTTGTGGGCCACTAAAAAGAAAGATAACCTGTGCCTCTTTACAACCTTTCATCAAAATGGTCTTTGGGAGGCAACTAATATCACAGCATCTGTTAATGGACTGTGGATTATGGTCCTGGGTGCTGATCTCACTCCCCAAATGGGAAGTCAGGTCTTGAATTTCAGTCAGGAGTGAACCAGAGGAATCCACATAGAAGCAGTGCAAACAATCTACTTATATGTATGTATACATAGCAGCATTTTAGAGAATCAAGGGTGGCAAACATTCAGAATATGAATTAACAGAATCTGAAAACTATAAAGGAGAGAGATATTCTTTCTAAATTACAAAAATATCAACCCAAGGACTAGTGTATTGGCAGGTTTGTTAAAGTGATTTAATATTGACCAATATCAATCTTATGGGAAATAGTGTCATATATATTATACATTACATGCATTTCATAGTTAGTTTGATTTGTATCACAGTGTAGCAAACATCAAGAACTGAAATGAATTACAAAATCTGACCTGCTGAAACTATATTGCCAGAAGTAATCATTGTAACTGTCAGCATGCCTTTTAAGTTTACCTTCAGTTTACCTTCACGTGACCATTAACACTTGTCTTAGTTTCAAACTTTCTATATTAACTACTAGTTAGACTTGGAGACCTTTCAACACAAGTAATTGTTATGATTTGCAAGTGATGATAGACTAGGTCACTGATTTCCTGTTACCCAAAGCAACCTAACTAGAGTTTTGTAAACTACTTGTTTTGACAGTTCATAAGTAAGAGGCTAGTAAAATGTTATATCACATTTCATTACATTACATTGTATACTCTAGACACAAGTTTTTCTTTTTCTTTGATACATGATTATAAAGATTTTTATTTAGATCCTGCACATTACTCTGATTTATATTTTCAGCCATTGTATTTTAATAACTTGCATTTTGAATATCACTTAATTCAAGAAACACCTGGTTGTGTCACTGAATTTTAAAATAATATGTTAAAAGAAAACAGTGGCATAATTTCAAACCTTCAAGAATTATCTGGGAATTATGTAATCAAAAAATAATGATAAGAGAATGAAGGATAACTATTCTAGGCACTCTTCATAGCATATTACATATAGTTAATTATTTAACCCTCACAAAAACACAATGAGGTTCATACTATTAATGTCACTGTATTACAGATGAAGAAATTAAAGTTAACAGGTAGCAAGTAGCCAGGAGAAGATTCAAATCCATGAGCTCTTGCCTTTACTCTTATGCACATTTCAACAGCACATATACCATGCTTCTAATGTTTACACTATTGCCTCTTGTCCATGAATTCATGCAATGGCACTAGTGTATGTCTAGAAGTATGAGCCTTCTGAAAAATACTAGATTAGCCAAGGATGACTTCCACTTTCAGATTATGTGATTAATCTAGAATACTTTTTAAAAGACCAGATGTGTAATATAATGGGTTATATAAATTCTTGGTTACTTCAGCAACAAAAACTTTGTACGAATAAAGAGGAGAAGCAAATAAAAGTTAAGTAGAACAAGAAGGTTAAAATGCTACAAGTAAGCATGGATAGAACTAAGGCATAGGGGTGTGGCTCTTTGAAGTGCGGAGTAAGAATCTTGGATTTGCTCCAGAAATAATGGGAAATTATGTGTTAAGTCGGGTCATGACAGTGAGAAGGAACAGCAGTGAGAGTGAACAGCAGCAGTCAAATTAAATAGGGTGATGGCAAATTTAACAGAATGCTAGAAATTCATAATAGTAATTCTTTATTGGTTTCTTCTTATCTTTACTTGAATAAATTTGACATGACACTGTGTAAATTTAAAGTGTGATGTGTGTTGCTTCGATCACTTATATATTATAATATGATTGCCGTTGTAGCAATACTTATCACATTACATAATTATAGTTCAGTTTACTGTCTATGTTCATTATACTGTGCATTAGATCTCTATTTACTGGATTTCTGATCTTCCTTTCACAGGAGAAATTGCAGAATTAGGGACATGTGTTGGGTTGAAGAAGGTAGAATTAGAAGGGACACACTTCATTTAGCAAAACAATGGTATTATTATTAAAATAACTTATTAGGTAATCTATTCAAGGAATGATTTACACAATTGTTTCTTTACAAATGCCAAAACTTTTTCAATTTTAAAATACACAAGTATACAAATGAACACTAATGATCTATAATTTGCATCAGAATCACATGGATGGCTTCTTAAAACTTAGACTGCTAGATCCCACCCCCAACATATCTCAGTTGGTAGGTCTGGGCTGGAACCTGAGAACCTGCATATCTCACAAGTTCCTAAGTGATGCTGCTAATTCTGGTCTGGAGACCACTCTTGGAGAACACTGGTATTATAACAAAGGGGATTAGCATTTTAAAGCATATTAAGGTTTCACTTAAAAAACTACACTGGTACACTATGTTTATAAATAAGAATATAATACAAAGAGAAAAATAACTGAGACATAAAATCTTTCTTTTTCTGTCCCATTGCAGGTATTTATCTTTTTATTTTATTGAAACAATTTAATTTAAAGGGATGACATTGATCACTAAGAGTACATAGGTTTCAAGTAAACATTTCTATAGCATTTGAACTGTTGATTATGTTGAATACCCATCACTCAAAGTCAATTCATTTTCTGTCACCATTTATATGTTCTTCTTTACTCCTTTCCTTGCACCATTTGCCCCATATCCCCCCCGTAACCACTTCACTTTTATCTATGTCTATGCGTCTCAGTTTATATCCCACCTATGTGTAAAATCATATAGTTCTTAGCTTTTTCTGATTTACTGAGTTCTATTCCATTGAATATATCTGTACCACATCTTCTTTATTCAATCTTCTGTTGAAGGACACTGGTTGTTTCCATGTCTTGGCCACCGTGAATAATGCTGCAATGAACATAGGAGTGCATGTGCCTTTGTGTACCGATATTTTCGAGTTTTGGGGGTAGATACCCAGTAGAGCAATTGCTGGGTTATATGGTAGCTCTTTTCTTAATTTTTTGAGGACCCACCATACTTTCTTCCATAATGGTTGTGCCAGTTTACATTGCCAGCATTAGTGAATAAGGGTTCCTTTCTCTCCACAGCCTCTCCAATACTTGTTATTACCTGTCTTGTTGATAACAGCCAAATCTAACAGGTGTGAGGTGGTATCTCATTGTAGTTTTGTTTGTATTTCTCTAATAGCTAATGCAGATGAGAATCTTTTCATATATCTGTTGGCTATTTGTATGTCCTTCTAAGAGAAGTATCTGTTCAGGTCCTCTCCTCTTTTTTAACTGGATTATTTTCTTGTGTTTGCTGAGTTCTATGACTTCTTTATACTAATCTCTTATCAGAACTGTTGTTTTTAAGTATCATCTCCCATTCGGTTGGCCTTTTTGTAAGTGTTGTCAGTTTCTTTTGCTGTGCAGAAGCTTAATAGTCCCATTCATTTATTGTTGTCTTTACTTCTCTTGCCTTTAGGGATATAACAAACCATAAGCTAATATCATACTAAATGGTGAAAAAATGAAAGCTTTTCCTCTAAAATCAGGAGCAAGACAAGGCTGCCCACTCTCTCCACTCTTATTTAACATAGTTCTGGAAGTTTTATTCAAAGCAATCAAGCAAGAGAAAGAAATAAAAGGCATCCATATTGGGAAAGAAAAAATGAAGGTATCACTTTTGCAGATGACATGATCCTATATATAGAAAACCCCAAAGACTCCACCAAAAAACTATTAGACACAATAAACAAATACAGTAAAATTGCAGGATACAAAACTAATATACAAAAGTATGTTGCTTTCTTATAAGCAAATAATGTAAACTTCAAAAAATGAACTCAAAAAAACAATTTCTTTTACAATTGCAAAAACAACAAAAAATAAAATACCTAGAAATAAACTAAACACAGGATGTGAAGGACCTATATACTAAAAACTACAAAACATTATTGAAAGAAATTGAAAATGACACAAAAAAATGGAAATATATTCCATGTTCATAAGTTGAAAGAATCAACGTAGTTAAAATGGCCCTATTATCCAAAGCATTATACAAATTTAAAGCAACCCTTCTTAAAATCCGAATGTCACTTTTAAAAAAAATATAACAAAAAATTACTAGGTTTGTATAAAACCATAAACAACTCCAAATAGCCAAAGTAATCTTGAGAAAAAAGAATGGAGCCAGAGGTATCACACTTCCTGACTTCAAATTATACTACAGAGCCACATAATCAAAACAGCATGGTATTGACAGAAAAACAGACATATAGACCAATGGAGCAGAATCAAGAGCCCATAAATAAAACCACATATATATGAACAAATAATTTTTGACAAAGGAGTCAAAAACACACAATGGAGAAAAGAAAGCCACTTCAATAAATGATGCTGGTAAAATTGGAAAACCACATGCAAAAGAATTAACCTTGACTATACATTATTCCTCTGCACAAAAATTAATTCAAAATGGATCAAAGACCTAAATATAAGATGTGAAACAATAAATTACACAGAAGAAAATATAGGTTCTAAACATGAATCTTAGCCTTAGAGAACAATTTGTGAATTAAAGATAAAATCTTAATCTGACTCAAAACACATAGGAGACAAGAATATGTTCAAAGACACTACCGGGATATAATCAGCAGAGTAAAACCATGAAGTTTCTTAAACTACAGAAAGGGAAAAGAGAGAACAAGATAGAAGAAAAAGCTTTTTGCTTAAGAGTCTTAAAGCAAATATTAACCAATTTTGATATGTGGACTTTTATTATCCTGATTCAAAAACCAAACTAAAAAATTATAATTTTTTATGAGACAATTGGAAATTCAAACAATGCATAAGGGTTTAACCATATTAAGAAATTATTGCTAATGATTAGGTATGATAATAATAGTGTGGCTATGTTTTAAAAAGGTATTTATTTATTTATTTATTTATTTATTTATTTATTTATTTTTTGTATTTTTCTGAAGCTAGAAATCGGGAGAGACAGACAGACTCCCACATGCGCCCGACCGGGATCCACCCGGCACACCCACCAGGGGGCGACGCTCTGCCCACCAGGGGACGATGCTCTGCCCCTCCGGGGAGTTGCTCTGTTGTGACCAGAGCCACTCTAGCGCCTGAGGCAGAGGCTGAGGAGCCATCCCCAGCGCCCAGGCCATCTTTGCTCCAATGGAGCCTCAGCTGCGGGAGGGGAAGAGAGAGACAGAGAGGAAGGAGAAGGGGAGGGTGGAGAAGCAGATGGGTGCTTCTCCTGTGTGCCCTGGCCGGGAATCGAACCTGGGACTTCTGCACGCCAGGCCGACGCTCTACCACTGAGCCAACCGGCCAGGGCCAAGGTATTTATTTTTTAGGAATAATTGGAAAAACAATTACAAATCAAATATATTGATGTCTAAAATTTGCTTCAAAGTAATATGTGGATAAAAGGGAGGGTTATAAATGAAACAAGATTAGCCATGAGTTGAAAATCTTTTGCAGCTCAGTAATGGGTACATTGTAATTCATTATACTATTCTGTCTACACATATATGTTTGAAATTTTCCATTATTAAAAACTCAACAGGCCCTGGCCAGTTGGCTCAGTGGTAGAGCATCAGCTCAGAGTCTGGATATCTCGGGTTCCATACATGGTCAGAGCACACAGGAGAGGTGACCATCTTCTTCTCCTCTGCTACTCCTTACTTATCTCTCTCTCTTCTCTTCTTCTCCTGCAGCCATAGCTCAGTTAGAGTGAGTTGGCACCAGGCACTGAGGACAGCTCCATGGCCTTTGCGCTAGGAGCTAATAAATGGCTCAGGTTGCAATGGAGCAAGGGCCCCAGATAGGCAAAGCATCATCCCCTAGTGGGCTTGCCAGGTGGATCCCAGTCAGGGCACATGTGAGAGTCTGTCTCTCCCTCCCCTCCTCTCACTTAATAAAAAAATAAAATAAAATAAAATTTAACAATAAACAAACCCAAAAAGTATATAAATAATTTTTTCCTTAAAAGTTACTTTTAACTTTTCAATTTTTCTTCTCTTTTTATTTTATGGCACCAAACTTTTCTAAATTCAACGTGCTTCTCAAATTTCATCAGACAAAAAAAATGGTGGGTAGCATGACAATATACCACATAAATGGATTCTTAATAACATGGAAGAGGAAAGCAAATATTCAGATAGAAAATACATAGAAGAAAAACTTTTTTTTCTTATAAAGTTGAGAGAATTCAAACATAAAAAGAAAGTTTTAAAATAAAAGGGCCACATAACTTGTTTCTTTAGAATGTACAGCTAATTTAGGAAAGCAGGAAGTTGATCTCTATTCCTTGATTTTCTTCATCTCCTATCACATCATCAGACTTGAGTTGTTTCATGGTATTCAGACATTCTATGGAATTAAGTTCTTTGTCTACACTATAACTGTGCCAGAGAACACAAAACGGATTACAAGTTATCAGATCCATTTAAAAATAACAGCATTCTAAAATACCATAAACAAAGAGCCCTTGGGAAATCTTTCGAGCCCCACATATAACATACTGTCCCGTTAATTAAATGAGAAAGATGCTGCATTTGGCCAGAGACAAGAACACATGGCATGAACAGCCAACAGAACTTCCACTAAGTGCTCAAGGTAAACAAACTATATATTGTATTTCCTTCTTACAAAACATATCTAGCTTGCAACTTTATCTTGTCTAAACATAACTTGCCTATACCTTGGGGCTACCTGAATTCAAAAAAATATATATATGTTTTCTTTTTAATAACAGCAACTCTAAAACACACTTTATATGCTAGTTTGAGCAGTGGCTGCTGGATGTGGAGGGGTCACAGAGATTAAAGAAATTCAATGTCTGCTCTATATGCAGAGGGCCCAGCATACTGAACTGACCAGGCTTACAGAAGCTTACAGTTCAAAAATAAGTGTACACGTGGAGCAATCTTCTCTAAATTAATTTTTAGGGTCATGTATATTTTATTCTTTCACTCTTCCTGCCATACACTTAATTTTTATCTGAAGTAACTACATTTCATTTTACTTTATTCTGGCTGAAAATTATCCCTTATTTTATGACATTGTCTCTGTTCTTACTGTCAGGGGTAACTTTAAGGCCACACAGAAAGAGCCATATTCAAGTCACCTAAAACAAGATTTTGGTGCATAATAACTAACATTTTTTAATCTCATTCAAAAAATAAAAATTAATTATAAGTATTTTTATTCTAAGATGTGCTGTTAGAGATCAGAATACTATATAATAAGTAATCTCCAAACAATAATAGATGATTTAGAATATGGAATTAATATTGAATTTTGCCCACTGAAGTTTCACTCTTTGATATGAATTTAGTGTAAGGCCCACAGTTTTGTCTTCCTTCCTCAAGCATGCCAAATGCTTGTACTTTCCCAAAGATAAGTCTGGCCTTCTTAGAGAACTGTGCAGCGTCCTAACATGGACACCAATGGGATCACAGTCACAGCTACCATCCAAGTCTTGAGATTGGTTGCAGAGCCAGTTTATCACCAAGGTCAAGAGTATAACATGTTGTCATGGAAAGTAGCTTCAATGTGCTTTCCACTTTGAAGGATGCTCCAACGTTGGTTCAATTCTAAAATATTCAAACTAAGAGAAGTCCTAGTTTTCCCACCCACTGAAAAGATTCTCCATATCACACCTTGATCTGATCTGCAACAAGTAGATTTAGAAAATTCTGAACTCAGCACAAATAAACATAAAAATATTAACTATTAATCATGAGTAGAGTAGCCCTTATCTTAACTACCAGTTTGGGTCTCAGAAATTCGTACACACAGAAGTGCGGGATGATAGGCAGAGCTGCCAGTTCCTCGATGAGAAAAGTCAGATGCTTAGCACAAGACACACATACACACAGAGAGACACACACACGCGCCAACACACACGGACCGGCATAGCAAAGTGTGCTCGTATCCCAGCATGCACTGCTTCAGGCACCCTGTAGAAAATCAGACTATAAACATACTGCAATTATGAAAGCTATATTTCTGACAAATGCCTTAAGTGAAACTGTTGTTGTATTGAAATTGCTTGACAATTGTAAGAGGCTGTAAAACTGTCTGGGTTCCTGTTTTAGAAAGCATGAAGACAGGCTGTATGTTCCTTCTGCGCACTCAGAGGTATAATTCAGCACTCGTGTTTGTGCTCAGATTTTCTTCACTGAGTATCATAGGCATTATCCAGCATGCCATCAAAAGGCCAGTGGCTAGTATTATATTAACTCCACCTTTTTTAGTAGTTTTCCTCCTTTTGCAAGGCTGTTCTGCTTTTAAATATATCTCATTTTAGCATAGAGAATCAAATCTCATAAAACTAAGAATATTTTTCTTGAAGACTATAAATCTGCTCAAAGCCTTTACTGAAGTGGGAATTCTCTGTTGCTGAGAAATGGATAGATTTACGAATATATTCTTATTATATTATGACATCTCATTTTTCTCTCCCATGAATACTTGTCGGGTTTATTTCCCACCCACTGACCAGGAATGGTGCTGCACACCCTGCGATTATGGGTGCTCAGGCCAAGTTTAATTTCTCTCACAAGGAGAGTTGACAAAAGATCACAGCCCCTAAGCCCTGGAATTACCCTAGATATTGCCCTCTGTGCTCTGCAAATGAAATCCTACAGGAGACCCTCTGGAAAAGAAGAACATGATGGTTAACACTCAGAAATCCATTTTGCACAGGGCAGCATTCGTACACACAGAAGTGTGGGATGATAAGCAGAACTGCCAGTTCCTCGATGAGAAAAGTCAGATGCTTAGCACAACACATACACACACACACACACACACACACACACACACACACGGCCTCTAGCAGACACCAGCATCCCTCCCCCGCAGCTATAGCCCACTCCCTTCTCCCACCCATCTATCTCTCCCTCATTCCCTTTCTCCCATGCCCTTGATTGACTACCAGGTCAGATAAGAAATTAAGACCAGTGAAATCAGAACCAGACCGCACCTGTCCCTTCTGTAGCCAGAACAGAACTGAAATAAAGCACTTATGAAACTGCTGTGATCGTAACCTTCAAAACACTGAACTCTTCCCAGCTGTCGGCTTTCCCGACCAAAGGTTCCACAATAGAGACGCTGGCACCAAGGCTCAAATAATCTATTTGTAACAGAATGCTGTCATTTTGGGACAGGACAAAGCAGTGCAAACTGTAAAGATCCCTGTATAGCTAGAAAGATTCTGAAAATAGATGTTGCTTTACCGATTTAGACTTGCTAATGGGAGGATCAGTTTGCTTCTATTTAAAAATGATTCATTTGCTCAGAGAGAAAAACGATAGTAACTTAGTGATAAAAACTTAAAATGTGAACAATGCTTACTATCAGTCTTCATTCAGTGGATATTGGCACTTTTTTCTATGTCTATTGAGATTTGTCAACAGTTACTAGATCACCTGCAATAAAGTTGAGTTCTTAGCTAGAACTGTCAGTTACTTATTTCCAGCAACAATAGAATAGTAAGGGCACAATTTATGTATGCAATGACCCATCATATATGCCTGCATTCTTATTGCTAGCTAAGTTTTGTGAGAAACTTTTCAGTAATATTTTTTAGTACTTCCACAGATAACAAGGTTACATTTTTAAAACTAAGCTATTTCTACTTAATCTAAATTATAACATAAAGTAACAAACTACTGATTCATATAGAGAAAGATTTTTGCTCTGGGAACTTCTAATTGATCATTTTAATGACAAAAAAATTTTTAACTGAATTATTGTACAAATATAACTTTGATTGTCATTCTCAATTACATATATATTTCCAAGTAGTAACTACCAACATTTAATAGAATATAAATGATATGTTGTAAAATTAAATATAAGAGCCTTAAAAATAATATAATTTCTGTACTTATCATACTGTCTCATACATTAGTTTAGAAAAAAATATTCTATATTATCATATTGCCATAATAACTGCATATGAAAATTAGTCATTTGATAAAATCATACCAGTGACTAAAGGTAAAAATATTCAAAAGTTATTTTAGCCAGATCCTCTCACATTTGCATGTGATGTTACAAATTCAGATATACACAAAAATGGAGCCAAGAAATAGGAAAAGTTTGTAAATATTTATACACAGGGAATATATACTATGTTCATATACATACTACTTTCAATCACTTCTTCTAATGCCTTATTTGATACTGTCTCAATAGACACAATTTTTCAACTATGCTATTTTTCTTTTGAAATAGTAGGTTGTTTACACTAGTGCTTCAAAGATATTTATGTAGTTAGGATTCTATTTCTACATTGGTTTTTAAATCCAACTTCTTCTTGTTTTGGAATGTCATGTGCCCACAGATAAGCATGACAGTGCCACACTGCGAGCCGATCCTTCCACACGAGGCAGGGGTGGTGGTTCGGCACACAGAAACTCAAACCACACTCAGGCTTTAAACTCTGGCTCCTTCACCTTCCAGCTTCTCCTTTCCTCAGTTTGAAAGAAGAGGATAATGACACCTACTTCACAGAGTTGTTGTGAAGATAAGCAAGTTAATATTTGTAAAGTTGTTGGAATAGTGCTTGGCACATAATAAGTGCTATATAAATGTTTGTTTAAAATAAAATGAGTGTTCTCAACTATGACCATGTATATTTTACAATGTGAATTCTGATATATATCTAATAAGATGGCTTTCAAGTATATATTTATGTGGGTTATTTATTTTGTTTCAATGCAATTGTAAGTTGATATAACAGCAGTAATAATCTAAAATGACATCAACAACAATGTATATGAAGTGGTTACTATGGAGAAACACAATTCTAAGCATCATCTCAAATAATCATCCCTACCACTCTATGAAATAAATACCATCATTGTTCCTACTTTACAGATGAAGAAACTGAAATTTAGCAAAATCTACATAATTCACTCAGGACTCAAAATTCTTAGGAGAAACCAGAACTTGAAAGGAAACCTAGCTGATTCTAAGCTTAATAACCAGGGCATCTCAGTTATTCTTTCTCTTTCAATAAAAGCTTATTAAACACCTAGTCTTTCCAGGGCAATTATTTCTTTGTACTTGGATGACTGAACCACTTATCTCAAGCCCTTCTTGTGTACAGTCATTGACATACATTGGTTAAATATCATTAATTAATACTAAAGTAATTGGTTTTAGGTTCCTGTGGATGGCTTCTAGACTTCTAGCCACATCAGAGCTTGTTGGAAGCTGGTATGGAAAGGGTCACGAGATCAGGATCCCGAGCCCTGACTTGACCACGAACTATCTGTGATCTTACACATGAATCTGGTCATGAGGTTTATTGTTTTAGTATTTGGCTATCATTTAGTAAATGGATTTAAATAGAAATGTTTGTTGTTGTCACTTAAGAAAAAAAAAATTTAAACCTAAAAATATGAAACTAAAATTACTGTCTTATTTCTTCATATATTAAAATCACTTTAAAAGTTAATTTCTTAGCAGAAGCCTAAACCTGATACCCTATTTTAACCCAATGAAATTTGTAACTCTTAGCTTCTCATAATTAAAGAGGCCACTGGTTAACATCTCAAACATGTAATTTAAAAAGTATCTAATTCTGGTCTGTTTTTCAAGGACAAATAAAAATCTGGCTTTTTTTTTCTTTTTTTTTTTTAACCATTACAAAAAGTTTGGTGACATTCAACAAGGTTAAATTGACCAAAGGGATATGTGTGTTTTTTTTATACATACAGCTTTGTTTCCGTAGAAGCTTTTTAGATCAACTTGCTCAAGTGTTTCTCCGATGCTGAGAAAAAGAAACCAAATGCTGTTGAAAAAGGAGAAGCCAAGGTAATAGATGGTGAGTGAATTCCTGTGCTCTGCTCCTGTCAACAGTCACAGAACCATCAGCTGGACATTCCACTAAAAGTCCAAATGAACACCGTAGGAGGGAAGACAACAGAGTGGGCTGTAGACAGAAAAGATATTCCATGGCTCCTCTGCTTTATTAGCACGAGCGGAAGTGCAGCACATTTCTAGGGCTTGGAAAGAAAAGAAACAATGGGACTGTAAGCACTGTGGTGCGTGTCCAGGAGTGTCTGTGCATGGGCCCACCTGTCTATAGATTGCCACTGTGGATTATGCCCCCAGTTTTATAATGTCTTTAGCAAATGCTGAAATTATTATTTAATGTTAAAGGAGCAGATGACTATGAGAATTCACTGAGAATTTTTCAAAATGAAGGACTGGTTCAGAAAAAAATAATCAGTTAAAACTTTAAAGTCCAAACAAATTATCTGAACATAGCTATTTACAACAGCCACACACAGGACCTGCTAATCTGACAGAATGGCAGCAAAAATGGCCGAAAGATCACATTTGGCTTTATATATTAAATCTTTTATAGTCAAAAAACAAAGATTTTTAATTTGTTATATAGTACTTAGAGTCACTATTACTGCTATGTTAAATACTCTTATACCTAAAAAAATGAGTGTCATATATGCTTAACTAAATATTTACCACTCGGAACATGAAATTTGTTGTTCCTCCAAAACCCTGGTATAAAGTATTTACATACTAGAAAACACAAATTATTTCAAATTTTAAAAGTATTCTTTTAATGCCATAAATGTTCTTATTTTGTTTTGCAAAGTCTTAAATTAAAATCCATAGTTTTACTCAGAAACTAAGTTGGCGATTATGGTGTTGGATCTCCAAGACTTATATGAAATATTTGGGTCATATTCAAAACAAACTGATATTTGGCAACAATCTCATAATTTGTAAATTTATTTGAATATTTTGAAACTCTCAAAAAATATGCTTGGCTATTCTGAATATCAGAGAGATAAATAATTCCTAAATCTCTTTATTAAATAGTGATTCATTACAATAGAGGTTTCTCTTTTCTTTTCAAATATTACAACTGAAATATACTACAAAACATTGTAATAAAGAGGTGTGTAGACCACTGTACCTGAAAAAATTATGTTAAAGACTTGAACTTACGTTAACACCATTTTTGCCATAGATGATTTTTTATTATAAGTAATGCCATTTAAGTAAAAAGTATGAATTGCAATGCTTTATATAAGAAATTTTCATTTCAGCCTGACCGGTGGTGGTGCAGTGTACAGAGTATCAACCTGGGACACTGGGGACCCAAGTTTGAAATCCAATGTTACAGGCTTGAGTGTGGGCTCATCCAGCTTGAGCTAAGGCTCACCAGCTTGAACGTGGGACCACCCCAAGGTCACTGGCTTGAGCCCAAGGTCGCTGACGTTAATGCTTCTCATCTCTTCATCTTTCTCCCTTTCTCTCTCTCTCTCTCTCTCTCTCTCTCTCTCTCTCTCTCACACACACACACACACACACAAAAGAAAGAAAAGAAAATTTTCATTTTAGTTTTTCATGAAATTCCAGAAATGAAGTAAAAAAAATTCATGTCTCTGACATCACATTAAAGATGGGCTGCTATGACTGCTACATAAAACCCACATAGTGATCTTATCCTATTTTCATTTATACGTTAAGATACGTAAGTCTGCCGCCCCTCGTATTAAAAAGTAAACTCACTTTTCCTTGCTAAAAGGTCTATTGTCTGTAGTACTTGTAAACAAATAAATGTGTATTTAAACATGTAATAGGTTGTATACTGATAAATGCATTCTTTATAACAATCAATATTGGAGCCCTAAAATTGATTACATAAAAAAATAACCATTTCTCTCTTTGCAGCCTAAAGCACCGGCCATCCCCTGTGAGCCGCCTCACAGGTAAGTCAATAGGAGATCCACATGGGGCCTGAGAGAAGAATTTTGCCTGGTAACTGTAATCCATTTATTGGTTTATGGACCAAAAAAACTCTCGGGACTGTTACAAACACATATGCTTTCCTTGAGTGATGGGTTTTGCACTTGGATTTCTTATTTAATTGAAAGATGTGTAAAAACTTGTGTATAAATAGAGATCCCTATTGGTTACACATTTCAAGAGTATCTCTAGAGTATAAATTATTCCATCAAGGGGTTGGAATAAATTATACTCAATAATTGGAATCAATTTTCCCTAGAGTAAGCACAAAAAATTCCCCATTAACATGGATAGAGGTTGCATATAAAGCATGAGATGAAAATATAATATCACCTACAAATTAGCTTCATATTCCTGTATAGCCAAAGAAATAACACAGTGAGATAAGCACACTCATATTGAACTATATCCTTTCTGGGTAAAGTTCCCACTGCATCTTGGTTATAGCATAATGTCAGCGGATCAATAGCAAAGAAGAGAACACACGAGCCGAGCCTACGTGCATAATCACTGTTTTTGAGCTATCTCCTATTAAATGGCAGTAGCACTGCCTCATCATACTTACCTTACAGTAATTCTGTGAAGACTGAAGTTATATGAAAAATACATCCCAAATCTTTGAAGAAAGAAAAGGTTAAGCTTGCCAATTTGAGCATCAGTGGCAACAATGATCGTGTACAGGGAACTTAATATATCCCCACCGCTCTGCTAAGAATTTCACTGAAACCACTCTCTTTAAGAAACGACCTAGTAAAATGGCTAAGCATCACACTCTAGAGCCAGACTCCACAGAGCTCAAATATCAGTGTTCTTTTACCTTTCAGCAGAACATCCTTTAACAGCTTACTTAACCTCTCAGTCCCTCAACTGTCCCATCTGTAAAATGGTGATAATAATAGCACCTACCCTCATAGAACTGTTTAAACATGTTAGTTCACACAAAGCCCTTGGAACCCTGCACGGCACATAAAAAGTGTTCGCTATTAACACTGTTGTTGTTGTTAATTAAAAGGGGAAAAGGGTGTCAGGTATATATCCCATGTTATCAAAGTGGTTTTGTGGCAAGAGTTCCGAAAGAGTCTGGTCTGCACAATGACTGTGCAAGCTAACACAGGTCAAGTTGGAAGCCAAAGGTGAGCAACTAAGAGCCATACAGGTATGAAAGTTTTCATAGCCTCCCAGAAAGAATACAGATTGGAGCTGATGGCTAGTGACCTGGACTGAGTTTCTTTACCAAGTAATAAAGGGGAGTAAAAAAGAGAAAAACAATGATCATCTCTTAGCCTCAATTGTCCAATCCACCACTTTTCACCAATACCTAGTTTTGCCCCAGCAGGAAAATTTTAATCCCCCATTCTGTTGAAGACAATTTTGGCCACCTTACTTGCTTTGGCCAGTGAAATGTGAACAGAAGCAATAGAGTGTCTTTTCTGGATAGGAGCTTCAATAATCTGTATGTAACACTATTATTTTTCTCTCTTCCATGGTTCTGGCCAATGTTCTAAACTGTTATTTTGGAGGGAGGAAGTGATGCTATGGGGCAGAGACCTTAGGTGACCCTGACAGACATATGTATGCAAGAGATACACCCTTTTTGTTATAAGCTTCTGACATTAGAGAGTTGTTTGTTGCTTCAACACTACCTAGCCTACCATGACTGACTCAAAGCTAAGACAGTGTCCCAAATGAGGGAGAAAATGCACCTTGAAGTGATAAGAATCAGTATGGATTAATGAGAATTGTCTGCAGCAAAGGACCTGGTCAGCATTACCACCCTTAGGAGTGGCCAGGTCAACATCATGCATGACAAGAAGAATTATTTCAAAAGGTGGCCACAAACCTTAACAGTGAGAAAATAATTAGGGCCCCACATTTACACAGGGAGCCAGAGAAGGTAGAGATCCTGGGTCACAGAGACAGAACGTTCATTCAGAGGAAATTGTGTACCTCTCATTGCCTCTCTCAGTTGGAAGGAATTTGACGGGCAGGCATTCCACAGACTGCTCTAGTGGAGTTCAATCTATTTTTATTCCTCCTTCTAATGTAATTCAAGCCCTTTTCTTTGCACCATCCTCCCAATCCCTGACTCTAGCCAAACTAGAATGGCTTGAGAAGAGAAGTTACGTATAAAAACAAACGTAAAAAGATTATCAACAAAATAAATAGCCAATAAATATGAATGGAGCACCAGTAGGGTGCAGGGCACTGTGGGAGGGACCATAAGGAGCCACTCCTATCCAAAGAGCATTAATAACAAATGAGTGCTTTCTATGCATCAAGCATTTTGCTGGGTACTTCACGTTTTACCACCTACATCCTCAGAATAACAGAGGAAGATTCTACTGTTATCTCCATTTTAGAGGTAAAAAGGTTGAGCTTGGCAGTAAGTGGAACTACTTGCTTGAGGTCGTACAATGGGAAAAGAGTTAAAACAGGATCTGTATTTTGGAATTTTAACTCCAGAAGCTGAGGTAATAACCACTAACCTGATACTCTCACAAAGAACCTTTATTTTGGTAGAGGAACAAAATCATTGAGAAAGATTAGGAAATGGAAAAGATATAGGGAAAAATTATTTTGCCTCATTTTTATGAATCTTATCTCCAAGCTGGGTTTCCACCAATAGAAGATAAGTCAAATGAAATAATTACATGTAAAACTAGCTAATCATACATGGAGGAAATTCTATGAATCACAAAAAGCATTTCCAATTTATAATCCAGAAGATTTACTACACTATTCTAACCTCTATTAGCCATTAAATATAATAGTTATGAAAGCATTGAAGCCTAGAATCTCTCCAATAAAAGTGCCAGCACATTTTTTTTTTTGGACTTTTTGTAACTAACCCAAAAGTCCAACAACCATAAGAAACTTCAAGTTTCCGTCCTGGTTGTAAACAGCATGGCACTTCCTCGAAGCTATAACACAATTCCAAGTATTTTAAACACTTTTTTATGGAACAGTTAACTGTAAAATCCATCTTAAATTTGAAGTTTAAAAAACACATGAATCCTATGATTTTTTCAGTATTTTGAAATTTTATTGTACCAGCGGAAAAATGTGACTTCAGTAAAATGTAACTGTTGCTCAGTGCAATGGTATGTGTTTGAAATACAACCCATTTGCTCTTCATTCATTTTGCTTTAGAAGTTGGCAACACTACAAAATTTTTTCTATAAAATATTCTTTGTTGTGTTGTTATCATATTCATATAATTTCTTCATTTTATCTTTCTTGATAAAATTTTTCCACCCATGTCTGCTTTTTATCACTTTACAACTTACTGCCACATGCCCTTTTCTCTTGGCAAGGTTTTTGAAGTGTCTTGGCTAAGAAGACACTTGAATTGGCTTATCAACGGGCAATTGTCACCTAGGACTTGAGTGACCACAAGGCATTATCTTAGGGTCACTACTCAACTGTCCTCCCTCTCTCTTCAGCGTCAAGTTATGATCACATTGAGAAAACAGCCAGATATCTTTTTTTTATCATTTATAACTTAAGAACTGGCTATTTCATTAGTGTTCTCTATCTGTCCCCCACATGCAGATTTTCCATAAATTACAAACATGTACAGCATTCCTCAGTTCTCTCTGAGCAAACGCATTGGTGTTCAGGGAGGACACTGTGGCAGCTGAGCAAGTTGAGCATTTAAATACCCCACTCATCCCTGGTTTTGGCTTCCTTGCATTCATCTAGCTGTTTATGGACACCCAAAAGCTCCAAAAGCTGTTTTCCTTGGCTGTGAATTGGACTCTATAAAGCATGTCTTAGTAAGAGTATTGTATTCCTGTCCTTTAAAACCCAGCCAGGTACTTTTCAGCTTTGGCAGCTTTTCTGATGCCTGCACCGGCAGGGCTTTATGCCTTTACAATTACAGACAACAGAGCTCCCACCACTCTTCTTGACAAAGTCATCTTTGCGCTTTGTAAAATGACTTTAAAGAACTACCACTATCCTCCACAAAATAGCTTGTATTTGTTTAACATTGGAACACAGTTAATTATGTGTCCTATTAATAGGGGAAATACCGAGACATGAGTCAGTTCATGCATTTAGAAAAACAAAAGGCCTTCATTAGATTTTCATAAAAATAAATTACTTTGATGAGCTTATGATAGGCACTAACCCAGGCAGTTTGTGAGACGCAAAGAGAGAGAGAGAGAGAGAGAGAGAGAGAGAGAGAAATTATATGATCCTTGTCATTAAAGACCATTGTTAGACAACTGCAAAAATATGCCTATAAAATAATTGGATAATCTTTACAAAGCGGTTAATGAGAATGAGCAACATACTGTCCACTAAATATGTAACAGTAAAAGAGGACATTTATTTCAGTTTAGAGAAAGAATATATGTCTTTTAAAATGAAATAATATTCAATAGAGGAAAAATTTGGTAAACATCTCATTCCAATGGAAGAAACTGTATGGATTAGAAGATCCAAGTAGAAACTTGGGCTTTATTTTTGTTTCCAAATGTACTTCTCAGACCAGTGTAGCCCTCTAATCTTAATATTCAAAACCAATATATGGCTGCTCTTATAAATAAGGAGTCTTAAAAAAAAGAGATCTTAAATTTAAAGTCTTAAAATAGAGGGTCCAGAAGTAAGACAATAAAAGAAATTATTTTAGTTTATAAAGTTCAACCTGGAATTCTCCTTTATATATATGAGTTAATTCACAAGGAGATATATATTAGATCTTGTTAAGTATTCACTGTGATGGATTTATTAATCTCTTTTTTTTTTACAGAGACAGAGAGAGAGTCAGAGAGAAGGATAGATAGAGACAGACAGAAATGGAAAGAGATGAAAAGCATCAATCATCAATTTTTCCTTGTGGCACCTTAGTTGTTCATTGATAGCTTCCTCATATGTTCCTTGACTGTGGGGCTACAGCAGACCGAGTGATCCCTTGCTCAAGCCAGTGACCTTGGGTCCAAGCTGGTGAGCTTTTTGCTCAAACCAGATGAGCCCACACTCAAGCTGGTATCCTCGGGTTCTCAAACCTGGGTTTTCCACATCCCAGTCCGACGCTCTATCCACTGCGCCACCGCCTGGTCAGGCCATGGGGGATTTATTAATTAGCATACCAGGACTTTTCTTGGTTTCACACTATGGTCATGCATGAATGAACATATCACTATAATATAGGAAGTTAATTACATGGGGGGAGAGAACAATTCCAACATAGACACTTCAAGAAAAATATTTTCTACCAGTGTGGCATCTTTAGGAACCTATGACCATGGTGAATAATGGTTTCTGACCTGCTTTGACTAAAAACATCAAAGTCAAATGCAAGTTGACATTTCTGGGATGCCTTTAAAAGTTTCCAATTGGACATAAATTTTATCTGTATCTATATATACATATATATATTTATATGTAGTATATGTGTATACCTAGATTACATATATATATATAGAGAGAGAGAGAGAGAGAATGTGTTAGATAACATCTTTTGTTATTAGAAATTGTACATTGTTTCTTGAAAGCAATCATAGAGTTTGTAAAACAAAAATTATCTGGTTGAATAAATGTTACCTTTACCTACTTTCACTGGCAACAGCAATCACTAATATATTAGTCATAGATTATAATATTCATAACAAACAATCAACACTTATTTTGAGGCAGGCTTACATTCTGTTTAAACTACCTTCAGAAGGCAAAAGTTCATGGGCTGCTGTGTTACTGAGATGTGCAATCCTAGGGAGCAAGAGTGAGAGGCAGAGGCAAGGAGGCAGAAAGGAAAGGAAAACCACTAAGAGGACACATTACCAGGCTAGTCAACTCTGAGTGTAACTGACTTGCTTAATCTTACTGCGGCATCCTCCCAAAAGCATCCTAACTATGTCCTAGATCAGGGGTCCCCAAACTTTTTACACAGGGGGCCACTTCACTGTCCCTCAGACCATTGGAGGGCCAGACTATAAAAAAAACTATGAACAAATCCTTATGCACACTGCACATATCTTATTTTAAAGTAAGAAAACAAAATGGGAACAAATACAATATTTAAAATAAAGAACAAGTAAATTTAAATCAACAAGCTGACCAGTATTTCAATGGGAACTATGATCCTGTCACTGACCACCAATGAAAGAGGTGCCCCTTCTGGAAGTGTAGCGGGGGCCGGATAAATGGCCTCAGAGGGCCGCATGTGGCCCACGGGCCATAGTTTGGGGACCCCTGTCCTAGATGGTCTTCCCAGAAGGACAAACAAGAAAGATTTTATCCTAGCCCCAACTTTTCAATCGTCAAAGATTGCTGCAGAGCTCATTACTTGCCCACTGAGCACATGTGGGCCCTGAGCAGGTTCACATCCCTTCCCCTCCTCAGCATCACGAGAAAGACCCAGACAGCGAATGTGTCTGGCTCGTCCATAGGGTAAGGTGCTATCAGGGGGTACCTGTGGGAGGGTGATTTCCTTCCAGCTGCTGCACCTGCACAAGACTGATTACAGTGGAATAGGAAGAAAGTGAGACAGGGGAGAGGATCTGGGTGGAATGTTGAGGTGTCGTTTTATTTAATCCTTCCAGCAATAGCATGGAGTAAGTGTACTTATATCCCCCATTATGCATGAAGAAAACAGAGTTCCTCTGAGTCTAAGAATTTCATCTAAAAGTACTTAGTTTACCAACCTGTAATTAAGAAAGTTTAAGCCCATTCTATTATCATTAATTGGCCAATTCAACTAGGAAAATATATTGTGTTTTCTATAAAATAAGCATAAAAAAACATATAATCTCATTCAGCAAAAATAAAATAAAATTCTTAGCCTGACCTTCCCAATTATCATATACCTGAGAGTAACTATGGCATTGAGCAGACACCAGTCTTGTGGTCTTTCATCCCAACCCCAATTCCTGTAATTTGGGACAGATATAAATCCTAGAGATGTGTGTATAAGAACGGCAAGACATAAAGAACTTCACTATGACAGTCTGTGTTCTGGGTATCCTATGCCCACAGAATAATTAAATGAAGGCCAGTAGAACAGCCTCAAGACAGATGCACCCTTGGTTAAAGGTGCAATCCTAACATCATAATTGGAATTGTGTAAATTTCTGTTTCCACCTTTCAAAATCTAAAAGGATGGTTTATAGACAGTGGATAAAAGCACTAACCAAAGAGGACCTGAAATAGAAGAGACTGAGTGGACAGACAAATTTTGCTGGGCTGGGGCAGGGCAACAACAACAACAACAAAAAAAATAAAACACTTCTCTAACAAAATAAGGACCTTAATGGCAAAAAAATGTTGATTTCATATACATCTGACATATACTTTTGAAGTGGCACAGAGATAATAGGCCTGAAAGACAGAGAGAGAAATACACATTGAGGGGTTACGAACTTGACATAAAGCATCTTCAACCAATAGCCATGGTCTTATGCTGCAAGTTAAAACGTGAGTTCTTGGCCATGTCTTTTAGCTCCTCATAGCTCCATTTCCAACTAAGTGCTGGGTACCTGGTGGTTTTCATTCCTCTTTTCTGTCAATCAAGAATATTTATAGAGAATTTCATGTATTTCAGGGACTATTTTATGACCTAATATACAGCATTGAACAGAACTGACAAGTTTCTTGCTCTCACGGAGTTTATATTTAAATAAGGTTATATGTTACAACTACTAAATATATAAGGTAATTTTATAGGATGATTAGTGATAGTAAAAAATGAAGTAATTATCTGGTGAGCTAAACTTAAAAAGTTTAGGTAAAAGGAAGTATAGAATTGCTATCAGGAGGCTATAGAAAGAAAAGCCTTAAAATACAGACTCTAGTGTAAATGTTTTCAGACATCAATGAAATAAAGAAAAAGTTGTCAACTTCTCTTAATTATTGTTTCATTATCTGTGAAATGAGGATAAACTCAAATTCACAAGATCATTGAAGATAAAAGATACTATACACATTTTCTAAAATGCAAAAACACTCAACAAATATTAGTTATTGTTATGGCTGTAGAATTTGGTATCCTTTTATCACTCTTAAAATATGAGTCCATCAGCATACACACTTTTTTTCAGAGCCACATTCCCTCATTTCACAAACAAATTAACTTCTTTCTCATTAATCCACCTGACAAATTAAAATGGGAGAGAGAATATGAACACATATTTCTGCAAGTGAATATATACAGCAACCAAACAAAGCTTTGTTGATTACAAAAGTTATTTCAGTGTTTTCTCTTTCAGTACAGTCAGTCAGCCCATCCCACTTAAGCATCTTGATTATTTGAAGGGTGAAATTCAATGTCACATAATCAGCAAGGTCTTTGAATGCCTAGAACTTGATGAGAAAACTTTCAACTGTCTTTCAACTCTAGTTACATCTGTGTTCTTATGAGGTGCAATAAAACAGAGGCATATTACATGCATAAATAACAAATAATTTTATCTTTTATTATTTCTTAAAAGTTTATACTTGTTTTTAAAAGACAAAGAAATACACTGAGTCAAAAATTTAATTTCACAGATATTTAACAGCATTTATCTAGAAACGAGAAATTTTTAGTCAAAATTTGGGATTTGTAAAAGAATACTTTGCTTTATGTGGTGCATTTAATACATAAATCACTGCATGGACATGCAAAAATGCAGCCTGACCCGGCGGTGGTGCAGTGGGTAAAGCGTTGGACTGGGATGCAGAGGATCCAGGTTTGAAACCCGAGGTCTCAAGCTTTAGCGCGGGCTCATCTGGTTTGAGCAAGGCTCACCAGCTTGAGCCCAAGGTCAGTGGCTCAAGCAAGGGGTCACTCGGTCTGCTGCAGTGCCTCCAGTCAAGGTACATATGAGAAAGTAATCAATGAACAACCAAGGTGCCGCAACAAAGAGTTGATGCTTCTCATCTTTCTCCCTTCCTGTCTGTCTGTCCCTATCTGTCCCTCTCTCTGTCTCTCTCTGTCTCTGTCACAAAAAAAAATTCAAAATGCAGCTACTGCTATCAGTTTAACTTCTCCCATTTCATAGTTAAAGTTTCTTGGGAGAAGTGTAATACATTCTAGGTGTAATTTAGCAGTGTGAACACTTGTTAATAATGGGCTGCTCTTAATCTGGGGCCCTTGATCCTACTACAAGTGTTTTTATTATGAGAAGTGATTAAGCATAGAGCACTCATTACATTCACAACATAGTTATTATTAGAATTCGAGTCACCAAAACTGAAATATACATGTTAAAGGATGGCACAAACGTGATCATCCAAGTTTACAACTTGAAATGCCATACATATTTGCCATGGTACACACTTAGTAATTCAACAAATTATTGACTTCTCCTTTATTTTCCAGGCCCAGCTAAAACATAAAAAGGAAATTTGACCTGCATCTAATGACCAAATGTGTTAACAATTTTGTCATGGTACTTGCATTCTAGTTCGACCCAAATGTAAATACTTGACCAGCACCAGATGCCCACAGCCTTAGTTTCATTAGCATGAAAAGGCATATATGGCAGTTGTTAACAGAAACTGTTTAAATAACTACATTTGTGTAGTTTTTATTTTAATTATCTTTCTTCACAAAAGATTTGAGGCAGAGCTAAATATAAATCATAGCAATGGAAAAATGTCAATCTATGTGAAAATTACTCTATTTCTCAATATGGTCAATATGGGATAATTTACGTATGCCAATGGTATTTGCTAAAAACTACAATTAAATGCAGTTAATTAAATTCAATTCTCTTTTTAATCATATCTTGTGTAATTTTCCCATTTGATTTTATAAGAGCTTACACACCTAATTTGACAATGAATTATATCTGAAGCACTTTCATATACATTTGTCAGAGTTTCTATGGATAATAAAAATAGTAAATGAGACCACTACTACCAACACTACCACTACACCTGCCCCACTCTAAGAACTTGGAAACAAGTGTGCATTCTGAGAGAGAGAGTATATAACAAGCATAAAATGGATTGGAGAGAAGATGGCCAAGAGTACCAGATTGTAATCTCATTGAAATATTAAATCTAAATGAGGATTGGGAGAAGTCAGTCAAATAAGAGTTAGGTTATATCTATTGTAGAATCAAAAGCTAACCTCCTCCTATATTTTCTATTCCTCAAATAACATGGCTAGAGGGAGAATAGGTCATGAGTAGGTATTCACTGTAAAATAACACAGTGACATTCTGCTTTTACGTATTGGTCTTTTATAAGCTTTGTTAGCATAAATCAGGATCGCTGAATTTGACTTGCTCTAGGCCAATATAGTTTCTGCCTGAGTCAGCAAGGTAAGAAACAGACCAAGACCACACCACCTATGTTGGCTCCTGGGACGCAGTAAATTTATCTCTTTCTTTGGTGAAAATATAACATTACTTCTTAATTTTTTATTAAAACGTCTACAATGTGCCCCTGACTGATTGGTTCAGTGGATAGAGCATTGGCCTGAGATTTGTACATCTTGGGTTCAATTCTTGGTCACAGTACACAAGAGAAGTAACCATGTGTTTCTCTCCTCTCCCTCTGCCCGTTCTCTCACTCTTCCCCTCCCACAGCCAGTGGCTTGGTTAATTCGAGCATCGAACCCCAGACAGGGGTCTGGGTCGGGATGTATATGAAAGTTTGTCTGTCTATCTCCCCTCCTCTCACTCAAAAAAAAAAAAGCAAAAACAAAAAAAAACACTTCTTTAAGGCTTTTGTGAAGAAGTAAAATTTTTAAAAAAGCAATTTCCTATCATTCCTACTTATTAACCCTAGATTATTCTTTTTAAAATTGATTGTTTTACAAACTGAGATTCCTAACCTTTTAAAAGAGATAATCTGGCACAAGTTATTGAAATAATGACTAGCCTGACTGGGTGGTGGTTCAGTGGATAGAGCAGAGGACTGGGATGTGGAGGACCCATGTTCAAAACCCCAAGGTCGCCAGCTTGAGTGCAGGCTCATCTGGCTTGAGTGCGGGCTCACCAGCACGGGGTGCTGGCGTGAGCATGGGATCATAGATAAAACCCCATGGTCACTGGCTTGATCCCAAAGGTCACTGGCTTGAAGCCCAAGTTTGCTGTCTTGAGCCCAAGGTTGCTGGTTTGAGCAAAGGGTCACTTGCTCTGCTGTAGTCCCCCTACCTCTGTCAAAGCACATATGAGGAAGCAATAAATAAACAAGCAATCAAAAAAACAACTAAGACGCTGCAATGAAGAATTGATGCTTCTCATCTCTCTCTCTCTTTCTGTATGTCTTTCGCTCTCTCAGAATCTCTCTGTCTCTGTCAAAAAAAAAAAATAATGACTAGAGTCTAGTCCAGTGATGGGCAATCTTTTGAGCTTGGTGTGTCAAAATTCGCCAAAAAACCGAGCATAACTTGGGTGGTGTGTCACTTCAAGAAAAATTCCATAATTTTGTGATATTTATAGTTTAAATAACAAAAACGTATAACTTTAATATATAACTGTATTTAATAAAACAAAAACTAATTATTTAACTTACCTGCTTAGTGACTTCTTTGTTCATCTGTCAGTCAGTTTCTTTTGTTGGTCTTAATATTATTTAACTTGTGTGGGGTGCCGAGAACTAAGATAAATGAGGGGAGGGGGAATTTTTTAACTAACCTGCCTATTAGTGACTTTTTTGTTGCTGAATTTCATTGGCTAACTCTTCGATTGAAGGTTGGTATTTTGTACACTTCAAGCCCAAGCAAGCGCTACTAACTTCATCTGTCAATCTGTTTCTTTTGTTGGTTTTGATATTATTTAATGCTGAGAATAAGGTCTCACAAAAGTATGTAGAGGGAAAAATTGTGAGTAAAGCCATTGCTATATTTTCAGGGTGCTAAAAGTGTCTGGTAATCAGTTCCAGGCACTCCAAATTTCCTATTCGTAGTGGCACTCCTCTTGATTCTCCAAGCGGCACTTTTCCAGATTCTCAAGCTTTGACCTCAAGTCGACAAACACCTGAGCCCAGATGCTGTCTTGAAATTCTGCAAGTTGCATCTTATGTAAATTAAGATGGCTGCCGCTATTTCTAATGGCGGGAAATGGCACCCATAGCACAGACCCTCGCCTCTCCCAGCCTCCCCCTCACTTATCTCAGTAATGATGGTCAATTAGAAATCCACGACACCCCAGAACAGTAGATTGGATGATGGTTGCTGTGGTTATGTGGTTTCTGGTAATGGCGATCACAGGGCCCCCAGAGATGCGTCCCCCTCGCGGCAGGCATTTTGCTGCTCCTTGCTCTGCCTGCTGGAAGTGAGGTCAAAGATCTCCTAATGGCCTAAATGAAAGTTCCAGAACTAGATGCTCTGTGCTGGAGTTCTGTTGTTTTGGCCTACAGACCTCCGGCACAGAGTGTCTACCCCACAGCAAATGTTTTATCCTCAGCTACTGCACCTGGTTGTGCAGGAGCTGAGGATGAAACATCCTTCTCAGCATGCAGCCCCATACTTCTCTGGTATGCAGCTGCATGCGGTCACATGTCATCGAAAATGGCTACACGTGTCAGTGCTGACATGCGTGTCATAGGTTCACCATCACCGGTCACCGGTCTAGTCACTAGACCCAGAGTCCTCCAGTGTGGCACTGTGGTTATGTGTCAGGGAAGAAATGGCATTTTATATTTCTGTAAAATCAAACTCTCCCCCAAAATCTGCTTTTCCTACATGGTGATAGTGTGTACAACTATAAGGACAATAATAGTTCATATCTGTGTGTCGCTAATATGTGGTAATAAATCACCTTGGTAACTTTCATATAGATTTAATATGCATTTAACATATTCATGTATTTATATTCATTTAATCTTTTCAGTAACATTATGATATAGGTATTATAATCTTTACCATTTTTTAAGCAAGAAAATTAAAATTTGAGTGCTCAAATAATTTATTCAATATTATACAGCTAATAAATGATGAGGCTAGTATTTTAACCCAATCTTTTCTAAATCTACAAACCATGCACTTGACCACCAATATATATCTTACCATCAATGGTTCACCTAAATTATTCCTAAACCTATTGATAATTCTTCTTCTTAGAAGATTCTGGATCACAATTTTTGCAACCATTGTATAAGAAATATTCTTGTTGATTTATCTTGAAATTTCCTTCTTCAGAAGCATTCCTTGCCTACCAGGCAATGGCACAGTGGACAGAGCATTGGGCTGGGACTGGAGGACCCAAGTTCAAAACCCTGTGGTCACCGGCTTGAACCCGGGCTCAGCAGCTTGAGCGCAGGGTCACTGTCTTGAGCATGGAATCATAAGACATGACCCATGGTCACTGGCTTGAGCCCAAGATTGCTGGATTGAGCCCAAGGTCACTGATTTGACCAAGAGGTCACTCGGTCTGCTGTAGCTCCCCCACCCCATCAAAGCACATATGAGAAAGCAATCAATGAACGGCTAAGGAGACTAAGGAGCCACAACAATGAATTGATGCTTCTCATGTCTCTCCCTTCCTGTCTGTCTGTCCCTCTCTCTGTCCCTCTCTCTGTCTCTGTCACACACACAAGAAAAAAACATAGAAGCATTCCTTATTTTTAGTTTTTATAAATATTAACTGTATCTACCTGCACATGAGAATAATCTTGACTCTGAGCCATTTATTTTCAGACTAAAATTTTTCACCTGGTTAACTATGCTACAGGCATCCTCTTCTGAATTATTCCTGGATCTTTGTTAGGTTTCTTAGTCTGGTTTTACAGATACAGTAGTGACAACAAATAGCACTGTGCATGCAGACAAATCTGATTCTGAACATGTTTTTTGTTGTAATACAGAAAATGTGAGAATGAGAAAACTTGCAGATGGATGGACACTTTCTATAAATGTTTACAAGGCAATCAGTGTAGAAGAAGGATTAGGCTTGCTATATAGATCACCACAGAGCTGAATAATCACTGTTAGGTGGTAAAGGAGAGAGTTCCACTCATAATCAGGAAATTTTTTTATAATAAATTATTCTCATAATCCAATAAATTAGACACCAAGGAACTAAGTGCTGTAGGTCTTCAAGCAAAGTTGGAAGACCTCTTTATACAAATATTAATATCATTAAGACACAGTTTCTTAAGGTCTGTTCTACTACAGTGTTCCATATATTTTTTGATGGCTTAACATGGTGCTACCTTATATCTAAAAATATGATTAACAAGATTAAGCCAATTATTTTTGACATCCTGTCTCCACTTCCTGCTTCTCAACCTCTGTTTGTTTTTTTTTTATTAGAGGTTCTGACTTCATTCTAAAATCTTATATTGCCCCATATTTTGACTTTAGAAATATTGTCAATTTTATTTTATAGTATAAATATATAAGCTCTCTACTCCTGGAGATTGAAGTTCTAGTCTTAAATGTGTTATTATCATGTATGACCCTCTGATAAACGGGTACAAATTTTTAGTTAAAATTATTTTAAATTTATACACTTTATTGAAGTATTTCCCTCACATTTTTGTTGATTAGGTCTCTCATTTCCTCCTTCTTATCTTTTCCACATGGATGGAAGATGACCAATCAGAGTTAGGGGTAAAATCCACAATCCAGAGCAAGAGCTAACTGGCCCTAACCACATAACCAACATTCTCTAACCAACAAAGCTGACCAAATTCAGGAGTAGTCAAGAACAGATTTTATCATAATGAGCATTTCCAGTTTCAAACCAAATAACAAAGTTTCTGAGAAACCTGGGCTAATGCCATGTTTATCAAACATGCCTGATCAGAAGAATCACTCAGTGGCACTTGATTGCTAGACCTCTCCCCTAAATAGTCAGATCAAGTGGGATCTGAGAATTTTTTCTTGTAACAAAAATCTAAAATTATTTTAACAACCAGGAAAATTTAAGACAGCTTTAACCTATCACTACAAGCCATTGTCATCTACTACATACTTAATTAACTTGCAGACTTTATGATATAATTTACTAATGATTTAATCTAATCCATGCCTCTTCCTGACAACAAATGCTCAGTGTACTAAAGACATTCTAAAATAAATGATGTGTACCTTTCTATATGTTCCCTTTTAAGAAAAATCATTACTGGATAACATAAATAAGGAAGAGTTATTTACACCAGTATATACAAATCTGAAGAAAGGAATGGAAACATTATACAAAAAAATGAAAAGAAATAACAAATATGAATTAACCACAACTTTAAACCCAACACTAATTAGATATACTGAAAGAATTACACGTGCCTTTTCTGACCAACATTCATGGTTTGTTGTTTGTACCTACAGTAATTCAGACCCTTGTAGCTGCTGAGCACATAAACATTCAAACAAACTTTTCCAGTACATTTCCATGTATGTAGAGTCCCTCATTCTCAAATCAGGCTTCCTCCAGTTGTTTCTAAGTCAAAACATCCAGACCTTTAGTCCTCTTATCTTTGGAGACCTCTACCCAAATTATACCAAACATATTAAGATAATACATAAATTGCCTTAAATCTAAGTTTTCTATAAATATTCTTAGGAAATTTATAATCTGCCTTTAAATATTGTTTGACCACACAAAAAAAAACAAAAACCTAATTTAAATCACAGCTGGCTATAATTTCTCAGCAATTATGCATATTTCAGTCTTTCTCCAAAGGAGGGGGAAATACCACCTTCAAATTGTTTTAAATGTAAAAACTTTTATAAGTAACAAAGTTAAAAATTAACAAGGGACAAACTTTTATTCAATATTAATCTTAATCTTGCAATGTCTTATGTTTAGGATTAAATGAAAGATTTTTTAAAGATATGAAACAATTCCTAGGCCTCTGAAAAGACTGGAGGCCCTGTATGTCTCCCACAGCTCGCATGGCCTTGCCTCCTTCACAGTGTGAAATAAATCACCTCATCTTAACGACCTCCTTTTCACTCTTCCATGCCCATGCCAGGGACTCTTCACCTCTGGAGTAAACAGAATAATGTTCCTAGGGTGATCAGATTCGATCATCTAAGAACAGGTTTGAGACAGATATCCAGAAATAGTTAGTTAAACATCTTTTCATAGTTTAAGTTAGGGATGTATTGCTTTTTTCTAAAGCTTACAAAATCATTCTAGATGGTTAGGCCTTCCTGCTGTTGCCATCAGTCATGATGTGTCAGCTGCATTGCAAAGGTACAACACTTGGAAGGTGACAAGGGCAAGCCAGTGTGAATATAATCAGTCATCCAAATTAACTTGCCAACTTATCTTCTCAAATGATACTTATACTTGTGAACTAGTTAGGATTCTGCTTCATTGTGCTTAAATGCACAATTAACTTTTTTAAACATTAGATATTTCTAAGACACATATCTAAGCAACAATTCATTGTCAATATGATCTAAATCAATTATCATTTTAGAGGGCTAAGAATAAACTGACCCTCAAATGCTAAATTGCATAAGAAATTTTATTTTTCTCATTTTAAAGTTGAAAATAACAGATCTAGAAATAACATAGCATGCCAGCAAAAGTCTCATTTCTCAATATTTTTCTCTGAATTGCAGCATAAATGCTGACAATCTCACATGCAATCCTGCACCGCTAAAATCTGCAGACTTAACTGTGTTAGGTAGTTCAGATAAGCTTTAAATAAGCATCTGAATTTCTGAGTACTTATGGAAAATAGACCAAATTCCTCTTGTTTTGAGATTCCCTTATGTCTGATGTTAATGAATTCGTTTAGGAGTGACAGAAGGTATTGCTTTACATACCTAAGCTTACCATTAATATTAAACAATGAATTTAATGTTGTCAGCCACATGGTACTTCAGTCTAGTGAGACCAAATCTTTTGTTTATTTTATTTCCAGCTAGTAAAATGCTATGTTATTTACTTTTTAAAAAAATAACTGCTGTCTTTTTCTGGGGAATTGAGGCATTTCATGGAAAAGTATAACCACGATTCCAAAAAGCTGCATGATATAAAAATCATAAAACTGTCCACAGTGCCCAGATGTGGTAATGTAAAAACAAAGGAGGCTGCTGGCAATGTGTTTGTTTTTCCTGGTCTTGCTAAAATCTAATACTGTGGCCCTGGCCGGTTGACTCCGTGGTAGAGCGTCCACCAGGTGTCTGGATGTTTCTGGTTTGATTTCCAATCAGGGCACACAAGACAGGTGCCTATCTGCTTCTCCACCCCCATCCTCTCACTTCTCTCTCTCTCTCTCTCTCTCTCTCTCTCTCCTCTCTCTCTCTCTCTCTCTCTCTCTCTCTCTCTCTTTCTCTCTGTCTGCTTCCTGCAGCCATGGCTCAATTGGAGTGAGTTGGCCCCAGGTGCTGAGGATAGTTCCATGGCCTTCACCTCAAGTTCTAGAAAGAGCTTCATTGCAGAGCAAAGGAGCAAGGCCCAAAATGGACAGAGCATTGCCCCCTAGCGGGCTTGCAGGGGGGGGGATCCCCTTTGGGGTACATGTGAGAGTCAGTGTCTCTATGCCTCCTCTCCCCTCACGGAATTAAAAAAAGAAAAAAATCCAGTACTGCTTCCATTTGTTTCTATATTGGATTCCTGTTAACATTGACTATATTCTGTTACTGTCCTTGACCAAATTAAATTTGCAAGTTGAACAGCACTAAGGGCATTTATTTTCTGATAACTGGCTTACTTGCAGTCAGATCAACTGACACCTACCTGTAGAGCATATGTGGTTTGTGGGCCCAGAGGACAATTTTCTAGCAAAGATGTTTTCTGAGTCCCAGGAAAAATTTACAAATACATGTTTTCCTTTCTAAAAATAGAAAAAATAAGGCTGCTGATACAGTTAAGTTTATCAACAGTATATAATAGGTTGCAACAAATTTTAGAACCAGAGATTTTTAACCATAAATATACTTACTATGAAAACAAACAAACAAACCAAAACGAATCACTGAATGATATGTTTTAACTTTCAGTTATCTCCCAAGCACTGCAATACATGCTTCTGCTCACATTACTTCATTTCACTCTCACAACAGCTCTTTGAAGTAGCTAGTGTGCCCCTCTCTTTTTATAGGTAAGGAAATTCAGGTACGGAGATATTAGGTAACTTACCCAAGATCACACAAATATTAAACAACTGAGCAAGACTTGAATCTGGTCGCTATCAGTGAAAAAACTTTGCTTGTTTAGTAGTTACTATCTCAACATAAGGTAGTACATAAACTTGTTCATCATGAAATCACTTCCCAGCTTCTCCAGCTCCACCTGGTGTCAAAGTTCACAAAGTTTTTTCTCCTAACAATCAGTGAGCTTAGCTCTTAACTGCTTTACTTCTTAATGTCCTCATCTATAAAATGGGGACATGTGTATGCATTTCAGTGGGCTATTGCAAGGATTACATAAGATGGCATATGTATAGTGCCTAAAGGACTATTTGACATCCATCCGGAACTCAGTTTTCTCACTTCCCCCTTGTAATTCTACTGGCCATTCATCAAACAAAGGAAAGCCCTAGTTGGCCTTTCTCATTTTTATTTTTTAGTGCCTGCTTCACCAACATCCACTTGAATAAAAATGAGAAAGAAACCTTGAGTTCTTTCTTGCTGCAGAGTGATGTCACAGAAATGTATTAAATGTAATTGCCTTTCAACAAATTGAAAGCTTTCAGATGTTTCACTAATTAATTATCACTCTTCTAACAATTTAATTCTATAAGAGAACCTATACCTAGCCTATAGTTTATTTATAATACGGGATTTTTAAAAATATTTGTTTATTTCAACAAATATGTATTCAAGAATAACCAATTTTTATATATTTCATTTTTTATTATTTTTTTTATTAGTTAGAAGCAGGGAGGCATTCAGACAGACTCCCACATGCACCTGACAGGGATGCACCCAGCATGCCCACCAGGGGGTGATGTTCTGCCTATCTGGGGCGTTGCTCTGTTGCAACCAGAGCCACTCTAGCACCTGAGGCAGAGGTCATGGAGCCATCCTCAGCGCCCGGGCCAACTTTGCTCCAATGGAGCCTTGATTGCTGGAGGGGAAGAGAGAGACAGAGAGTAAGGAGAGGGGGAAGAGTGGAAAACAGATGAGCACTTCTCCTCTGTGCCCTGACTGGGAATTGAACCCGGGACCTTCACACATCAGGCCAACACTCTACCACTGAGCCAACCAGCCAAGGCCTCAATTTTTAAATATTTCAACTATGAATTTTCTAAAAAGTTTTAAGCAGAGATGTAGAGTGTTTTTATCATAGAATCAGAAGCCACAGTTTTATATATTTACATATACATTGAATTAATAGTTTACTAAATTTTTTTCAGGGATTGTGTTTACTGCATGCATGTTAGTTGACTGCTTAATCAACAAGCCAAGCACATGCTACAAGGAATGCTAGAACTCCATTTTAGAGAGGATATCAGAGCTTTGCTATTTTGAACATCTTCAAGAAGTCATGAAACAACCATGTCAATTAACTCTTGCCAAGCACTTGATGATTTACAAAAAAATAATAATAAAACACTTATATATGCATTTGGTCACCACTACCCACCACAAGGACAGGTATTGTCTCCTTTTATGGATTAAGAAACTGAGGCCCACAGAGTGTAATTGGCTGGCTCAAGATTACACAACAAACAGGTAATATAAATGAGAATTAAATCAGATCTGCTGATTCTAAATCCATTCCTATTTCAGCATATATACTAAAAGTAAAATAAGCTTTAAGACACTCTCAGCGAAACATCAATATTATCATTATATACAATGGTAATGCATTAATGATAATTTTATTAAATTAATAATTTTATTAAATAACTATTTACTTAACAATTGTTAATTGATATCAAATCATTAATTTTAATTAAATGATTATAATACATTATTAAATAGTTAAGAATAAAAAACCTTAATGACAAAATATAAAAAAATTAATGAGGTCTGCTCTCTTTTTTATTTATTTTTTATTATTTATTTAGAAAGAGAGGGAGAATGAGAAACACTGATTTGTTGCTTCATTTATTTGTGCACTCATTGGTTGATTATTGTATGTTCCCGGAAGAGGGATTGAGCCTGCGACCTTGACATATCGGGACAATGTTTAAACAAACTGAGCTAACTGGTCAAAGCTCCTTTAAAAAAAAAAAAAAATTCTTTCCTTCTCACAATTTTATTCTAGGAAGTCCAGAAGTTTTTATTCCCTGTTTGAAGTTTTCAGACTTCTTAAAATTAAATAATTTTTATTTCCAACCAACTTTAGCCATATACTTAAAAACTTTTCCTAGATTCTCAACCTTGTATTATCCCACACCATTATGCCTATGCATCTTAATAACTTTAATCATGATGTTTCACCTCCCGGCTCCTTCCCACCCTTTATTAACATTTCTCTGTCAACTTTGTCAAAGCCCTGCTCCCTTCATGTCCTCCTGAGACTGTCTACTTTCTCCTAGTTTCTCTATCTCTCCTGCCCAACTTCAAATTGCCACTGTTCCTGGTTAGTTAACTATTTTCTTACCTTCAAAGCACTCCCTTGCTTGCCTCCATAAACTTCTGTCAAATCAGTGATATTCTTTGTGTAGATAAATGAATACTTTTGAGGAAGTCACACCAGAGCGATTTGTTGCCATTCACTAAATTTATAATGTCTCACCTTACCAAAGATTCAACCAGCTACCAACAATTTTACTTAGATGTGATCACCAATGTTCATATCATTTCCTGCAGGCATAGTAGACAATGAATCCCACTGAGACTGTTAAATCATACCTGCTGCCCTCACCCCCAGCCCAGGCTCCTGAAATCTTACTTCATAAGCCATCATGAGCATGTGCAAACCTTCCTTAGCCTGAAAACTAGGTTAGATAGATAGATAAAGAAAGAAAGAAAGAAAGAAAGAAAGAAAGAAAGAAAGAAAGAAAGAAAGAAAGAAAGAAAGATAATAGATAGATGATAGATTATAAAATAGATAATAATAGATTAGATAGATAAAGAACTCACTTGATTCTCAGTTCCCTTCAGAGTACAGTATAATATTTCTCCTCATCTTTGCTAATTAACTTTTAAGAGTAACTGTACTCTTAAAGGTGCTGTCTCCATTTCTCATTTCCAATTCACTTTTCAACCCACCTAAACTTGCTCTCTCTCCCTTACTCTGGAAAATCTTACTCTGGAAAATCTTACTCTGAAAAATCTCCAATGATCTTGATAGTTGCCATTTCAGTGAATACCTTTTAGTGCCATTGCTTAATTGACACTGTCAATTGCTCTCTATTGGAAAAACTGCCCTCCTGTGATTTCTAAAATTTTGAGTAACCTCTTGCTTCTCTCTCTCTCTCTCTCTCTCTTTTCTTTCTCTCTCTTGGGCACCGTTTTCCTCTCTTCATTACTAAACCATTTGGATTTACTCAGGGTTCTATCATCAGCTCATTAATTTACTCATCTTAAATGCTTTCTCTGATTGATCTCATTCATTCTGGTGCTTTTAACTATTGTTGATGATTCACAAATATATTCTTGTGCTCACAAAGATACATATGTATGCATAAGTGTGCATGCAAAGGTACATGGGTTATGTATGTGTGTGAATGTGTGTGCCAGTACACACATACCAAAACACCCACACATATTTATAGATATTTCCAAGCACCCAGCTGTCATACCAGACTTCAGAATCACATAGTTTACTGGCTGCTGTATATCTACCTACATATCCTATCCAGGTATTAACTAAATACTTTTGAAATTGGATGTATAATATTTTCTCTCCCCAAATTAGTGTTATATACATTAAGACTCCTGAATTAGAAACTTCAAACACATCCTTGACTTATTCCACTATACACTGCTAATCAAACATGAAGTTTTGTTAATTTTCTTTTAAAAATAGTTTTTCCTCCATTGCCCTCAGCTAGAAACACACCCTGACTCGGGGCAATTGAGAAAAGTTGCCAACCCAACCACTGTCTCTAAATGGTCCATCACTTGGAAAATACCCAGGTGTCACTTCCCTGTCTAAAATCCATATGGCTCTCGTGGCCTTCAAAGAATAAAGAATGGCCCTCTGCAACTTCTGTCACCTCCTCTCTCCAAGATCTATTTAACTCAGGTGCAGACCCAATTCTGGTGGGGCCTGAGGCCCCTATAATTTGGGGAAAGAACCCTCTCTAAAATAAAGGATACAAATGTAGATATAAAAGTAAACATTTATTTTGAACAAGAAATGAAGTCAAAACAAATGTTGAAACCTAAAAATACAGGTCTTTTTCTTTGAAATATCCTTAGGCGATTAAGCAGGGTTTGTTTGTTTTTTACACAGAAATGATTGCAGATTGCAACCTCACTTCTACTTTCCTTCTAAATCTTCCACCAGTCCCAGCACCCCCAGAACTTATCAGAGACTGACTGCTCACAGGAGAGAACCCAAAAGCTGAAGCTCACTAGCTGTCCAGCAAATTCTGCTCTACTTGTATGTACTTGAAGATCCAACACATCAAACCATATTCCAAACACGCTCCATGCAATTTGCTGCCTCTTTGTCTTTGCTCAGCCATTAAATACACTGTTCCATTCCGAGCCCCAGCCTGCACTGCTCTGCCTTCCCCTCTCAGCTTCCAGCCCTCCATCTCACTAAGTAACTTTCAGTTATTGTTTCCCATGCAGCTCAAGTGTTAACTGATTTACCAACACTGTGAGACTCCTTTCCTTGGACCTCTCTCAATTCCAAGTACAGCTCTCCATGGACATTAATTAACAAGGCTGAGGGCAAAAATACAAAGGGAAGCCCACTTGTAATATACCCAAATATTTATATACCTAAATATTTAAAAGTTATAAATCAAGCTGACACACTGTGAAATAAAATAATTCTCTATTCCTGACTGAGAAAAACATTTTTTCGATGGTTGGGTTCATGGTGAGAGTGCTTGTGGTTCAAAGCCAGAACTTGTGGCACTGGGAGAGCAGGTCCCAGCCCCAGGGCCACATCAACTTCTCTTCCTAACCAACTTCCTCCCAGACTCTCTTCCAACTGCTGTAGCTTCTCATGTGCACATGTGGACACCCTAGTCCTGTCTAAACTCCATCAATTATCCCTGAAGACAGCTACCCCTGGGACATCCCTCAGGCTGAGGTATCTTTACACCAGTGCAGTGGTCCAGTTTAGGGGATAGACTCAGAAAAGAGGACAGTGCGGAGAACTCCAGGTCCAATGTATGGTCCGCTTCACTCTCCATATGCCCCACCCCTTGGGAAGAAGCAAACCAATGGAGAGAGCAGGATGAGGCCAAGGCAGGAGCCCTGCTTGTCTGGGTCTAAGGGTGATGCTGTTTACATAAATGAAAGGTATGTCGCCCATTACACTGTGAGGTCTTTACAAGCAAAGATTCCTTCTTAATCCAGGTTGTTACCAGCAAACCATAAATGCCTGAAAATAAATGAATGAATAAGACCAGCATAAATCTGGGTCTGGAAAGCCTATGAAATATGATTCCTAGGAGGTTTTTATTCCACATAACATGAACCCCAGGCTTCCTATTGCTTTCTAGATTTTGTCCACAGAGAAGAAAACTTTCTCATCAAGAGTCAAAGTTTCTTTAAACTAAAGTTTCTTTAGTCACTGTGATGCTATTTAAAAATTTAGTGATTTAAAATATCTAAATGGCCTCACCAGGTGGTGGCACAGTGGATAGAGTGTCGGACTGGGACGCAGAGGACCCAGGTTCGAAACCCCGAGGTCGCTTTCTTGAGCACAAGCTCATCTGGTTTGATTAAGACTCACCAGCTTGAGCCCAAGGTCGCTGACTTGAGCAAGGGGTTACTCACTCTGCTGTAGCCCCCTGGTCAAGGCACATATGAGAAAGTAATTAATGAACAACTAAGGTGCCACAATGAAGAATTGATGCTTCTCATCTTTCTCTCTTCATGTCTATTTGTCCCTATCTGTCCTTCTCTCTGTCTTCTCTGTATTTGTCACACAAAAAAAAATCTAAATGATGGTCATGAATATGCTTTTTTACAAGTTCAACAATGATTCTGATGTACACTGACCAAGGGATTTAAAAATACAAACACTGGTTGAGAACCATCTTCAAAATAAAGTGCAGTTGTCTTAGAAAATAAATACAATTACCTGGTAGCAGATTCTTCCTCTCTAATTCAATGGTGAGAGAGTGATTTGGCCTGGTACAGAGCTGGGAGGGACAAGAGGACTGGGAGGATTTAAAAGAATAAAAACTGTTTGTCTGATTTCTCCTCAGCTAAGGCAAACAGAAACTGTTCAAGGAGGTATTTCTGTCACAAACAGCTGCAATTTCTGCTAGGATACTTTCTTTTTTTAAAATATTTTATTTATTGATTTTTTAGAGAGAGAGGAGTGAGAGAGAGAGATAGGGAGAAAGAGAAGGGGGAGGAGCAGGAAGCATCAACTCCCATATGTGCCTTGACCAGGCAAGCCCAAGATTTCGAACCGGCGACCTCATTGTTCCAGGTCGACGCTTTATCCCACTGCGCCACCACAGGTCAGGCCTCTGCTAGGATACTTTCAAAAAGTTGAGGAGGGTTTTCAAAAACATGTTATTGGTATCTCAAAAAATTTAAAATGGAACTTGCCTTATGACCCAGCAATTCCACTTCTGGGAATATATGTAAAGAAACCCAAAACACTAATTCAAAAGAATATATGCTCTACTATGTTCATTGCAGCATTACTTACAAAAGCCAAGATTTGGAAGCAGCCCAAGAAGCAATCAGTAGATGAGTGGATAGAAAATCTGTGGTACATTTACACAGTGGAATAATGTTAGGCCATAAAAAAGAAGGAAATATTACCCTTTGCAACTGCATGAATAGACCTGGAAATTATTATGCTAAGTGAAATAAGCTAGTCAGAGAGAGATAAGTATCACATGATTTCACTCACATGTGGAATCTAATGAACTAAATGAACCAACAAGCACAGACACATGGTTAGAGAGCAGTCTGACAGCTGTCAGGGCAAGGGGGAGCAGAAGGGGGTTTGGGGTTAGAGGGATTGAGTAAAAAAGAGAAAATACTCATGGACACAGACAACAGGTTGCCGGGATGAGGGAATGAGGGGAGGTGGAGTAGGGTGTGGGAGGGAGAAACAGTGTGGGTGGAGACTTGACTTGAGGCGATGAACACACAGCACAGCGTACAGCTGGTGTGCTGTGGAATTGTGTACCTGGAACCAGTAAATTTTGTTAACCAGTGTCACCCCAATAAATCAATTAAAAGGAATAAATAAAAATAAGCCTCACCTATTTAAAACAAAAATAAATAAATAAATATAGTGACATTTATCAAAAATAAAAACATGTTATTTTTTTTTTATTTTTTTTTTGTTTTCTTTTTTTAATAAATTTTTATTAATGGTAATGGGATGACATTAATAAATCAGGGTACATATATTCAAAGAAAACATGTCTAGGTTATTTTGTCATCAAATTATGTTGCAAACCCCTCGCCCAAAGTCAGATTGTCCTCCGTCACCCTCTATCTAGTTCTCTGTGCCCCTCCCCCTCCCCCTAACTCTCCCTCCCTCCCTCCCATGTCCTCCCTCCCCCCCCACCCTTGGTAACCACCACACTCTTGTCCATGTCTCTTAGTCTCATTTTTATGTTCCACCAATGTATGGAATCATGTAGTTCTTGTTTTTTTCTGATTTGCTTATTTCACTCCTTATAATGTTATCAAGATCCCACCATTTTGCTGTAAATGATCTGATGTCATCATTTCTTATGGCTGAGTAGTATTCCATAGTGTATATGTGCCACATCTTCTTTATCCAGTCTTCTATTGAAGGGCTTTTTGGTTGTTTCCATGTCTTGGCCACTGTGAACAGTGCTGCAATGAACATGGGGCTACATGTGTCTTCACGTATCAATGTTTCTGAGGTTTTGGGGTATATACCCAGTAGAGGGATTGCTGGGTCATAAGGTAGTTCTATTTGCAAAAACATGTTATTTTTATGAAAGAATTTTGTTCTTTCATTTTTATCAAAGAATTCATTAATCAGAGTTGTCACCAACACACCAACAGGACCTTACTACCAGTTTGCAGATGGGATGAATTCAGTGTGAAGTCTGTGATGTTTCCTTCATTAAGTTACAGAAAAATGAGTTGCAACAATGTGTAAGACAATAGAAAAAAAAGGGACATGGAATCAAAATCCTTCTTTTGAATACAATCTTTGAAACTGGAAAAACTTGTTTAATTTACTTTTGCTTTGATTTCCTCAACTCTAAATGTAGTTAATAATAAAAATTTCTGTTTTACAGGGCTGTTCATTAATGTTTAAATATGATGGTTTATGCCTCGCATCATCACCCCTGCCTTACACTGTGGATGTTTGATAAACGTAGGCCACTTCACTCTATTTGTCTAAAATGCAGTAGTCATATATAAAGCACATCACACGAGACAAGTATGCAGTGAAATCAACCACTGCCAAGGTGACTTTCTTGTCAACAATCACTTAGGTTTTCAGGTACTGGTGGATATATTTCTCATACATCATATATGTACTTATCTAATCATAGTGGATTTCTTATTAAGTCTTACTTTTTATAGTCTGTAAAATCTAAAATTTTTCACATAAAATTGAATACATTTACCAGTGGTTCATATGCTATATCTTTTTAATTAATTGACATAAATTATTACATAAAATTACACTTACTGACAGCAATAGATAAATACTTGTTTAAACTGAACTTAATTTGGGTTCTAACTTTAATTTGCTTTTGATTCAACTCTGATTTGTTAACAATTTTAGCATTGTTTACTAAGCTCCTATTAAATCTAGAATGAATTTATTCTTTTAAGTTTATATTTTGCATGAAGAATATTAAGCCCATTAGTGTGAATAAAAATCCAGTAATTGAATTGTCCTCTTCTTCTAATATAATTTTCACACCAAAACTCAAAGTGTCAGACATGGGAAACTTCATATAACAGTATTTTCAAACACTGCCTGAAAATTTGTGACAGTTGTCCTCATACACTAAAACAATTTTCATAATGCCAATGTCACCATTAAAGATGATGGATATTAATTAGTGGCCTCAATGAATCTAGCAGTAGGGCTCTTCATTGACTTTTTAAATTTTAATTTATATCCTTATTAAGTTTTACATAATGTATTCTCATTTTCTTCAAACTCTATACCTGGAAACGCTTTCTTTTGTGTATTTGTGTCATAAAATGCACCTTAACCTAAAACTTAGTGAAGAAAATAATATGCTAGAAATCTAGAGGCACAGGATGGCTCTTAGATTTACCATTAACTTCAAGTGAATAACTTAACCTTATCTAAGAACATTTTTAAACTATTATATAAAAATTACAATCCTTTACATTTACATAACAATGTTTTGCATTTTATAGTATTTTAATAATAAATAAATCTAATTCAGCAAATAAAAAATGAGTAAAGCAATGAGAATTTCTATCTATGTTTCAAGAAAGACAACAGATCTTTCCTAACGGTGTCTTCACACTTTGACTTATGCCTCAAATAATTAGCCCCATTTGTTAGATTCCAGAATGAGAATCTTAATTTCAATGAGAAAAGTCAATTTTGTAGGCTTTCTTCTTCAGAGTGGTCAGGTTGCTGATATTATTTCTCAGAAAAGTTGTGTCAAATTGTTGGACACCATTAAATTAAATGATGTTTAAGTACTTTCATATTATTAAACGATCAGTATAAATATGAGATATTGTCAATTCTTAACTTTTTAAGGCATCCCCTCTGGAAAAAAATAAGAGGAAAAATATTTTCTACTACAATCTCCTTAAAAACTAGAGTCAGTGCAGCTGGAAATGCCCCATAACTCCCTCCACTTTTAATAATACAAATGTGTCTAGAGCAAAGACTGAGGTGGCTTCTTTGGTGTATGTGACCACATCTGTTAAAGAACTACAATTTGTGCTCTTCCAATTAAAAGTTTATATTTTCCTTTTTTGTGTTGTTAAAAGTATCCATATATATATATATATATATATATATATATATATATATTTCTATAAGGACCATAAAATGTAGTATTTCTGTGAAATGAATCAAGAAATCTGGACTACAGAGTTCTAGGAAATGTTGGGTTAAAGTATCTTGGTCCATTAGTAACCACGCTATGCAGTAAAAGCAGCATTGCTCTCGAGCCCTGTTATCCCACTTACTATTATGTGACCTTTACTGCAGTATTTCCTTAGCTCACATTTCATTTCTTCATCCATAAAATAAGCAGACTGGACTGTAATATGTTAAAAACTCTAACATCCAATGATTGATTCTTTCTGGAAAACAAAATAATAAACTGATATCTAGGTTTTATTAGCTATACTGGTCAGCCCTCAATTGCTTGAAATCTCAGCTTACAACACATAGCCTCTGGTTTCAAGTTTTCACAAGATGTATGGTATATTTAATGTCAACCATCCAACTAAAACTTGTAAACCAATCTAGCATTTCTCTGAACAGGTGAGAAACCAAACTGATATTCAAGTAATGCAAAAATTAACTATTTTTGTCTGGATTATGGTTCTACGTTGGTGGCACAAAAATATGAAAGAATTTTTGTAGCACATAAAAATAATTTATAAGGAAAGGATAAAATCACATTGAAATAATTCTTAACTTTTATTTTATGAAGTGTATATTATTGATATAAGATTCTTATTTATATATTACTGATTTTTAAATGCTGCATATTTTAAAATATTGAATTACAAAATTAGTTACAAATTTTAAACCTAATTCTCCCGTCATTCTGTAGAAAATACAGGCAAATGCATCTAGTTCTGAGTAGCAAATATGCTATGAAGGAGATTCAATGAAAATAGTATCTTTGTCTCTACACAGTTTCGTAAACAAAACCACAAATTGCAAAAATTGAGTTGAATAATAATTGTGGCTCTTCCCATTTAATACAAATGATCTTTAAATATACACATCAAAAGAATATTTAATTCTAAAAGAAGCTGACAATCCATGATAAAATGATGGTATTGTGACATAAAGATATAGTTATGGAACTTTAACTTTTACACTTCCATACACTTCAATATAATATTGCATTAATTATATAGATGAAAACAAATAGACTTCATATATTTGTTTTGTTTATAATAATAATGTGTTTTTAAGTTCTAAAATAAAAGATTAAGGCTATTGTTCCTATTTTATTCCCATCCGTGTGAGTGTGTGTGTGTATGTTTTAAGATTGAGTAATGTGAACCTCACCATAGCTTTTCATTTAAAGTTTTGGAAAAGCTCTGGATTCTTTCTTTATCAGCAAATAAAGATAAGAGCAGCATGCTAAAAATGCCAATTTTGCTTCTTGTCTTGGAAGGTGATAATGTGCTTTCTAAAGCAAATTTTCTTCTCTAAATCCAAAGACTCTGTAATATCACCTTAATAATCTTTTTGTCTTGAATAGCATAACTCTTTGAAAGTATTAATTACTGAATCATTCATGATATCATTTTGAAATTATGTTACACCACTTGTAACACTTTAGCAAATTCAAAACGTTGTACAAAGAGAAATCAATATTATTAGAGGGCTATTGACCAAGAAAGATTTCTCAGAAACACCGCTATTCTAAGCATAAGTGTGTACAACAAGCTCGAATACTAATTAGGTACTGAAAACAACAAGCTTTATTTGGGTGGAGAAACATATCATTAGTCATAGGTCCTGTGAGTGGAACAATTTTAAGATACTTGAATCATTATATTTAAAAATAAATGCAGCTATCTATAATAAGTTCTACATTCTAATCAGTTTTTGGTACACTTAATTGATGCATTCTTATAGCAAATAACTATGTAATAGAAAGAGATTAAAAATGAGTAACATGTTTATTTTAAAAGCCAAAACACTTCTATTGATGTAATAGGAATAACAAATCTTAAATCATAAAAGCACTGTAATGTAAATACTATAAGGTTTTTGACTTTTCATTTATGCTTTAGAACCCTAACCACATTGTCTCACTTATTTGTAATCCATCAACCCAGGTGACAAATAGTCTTCTATATTTACCTCTTCAGAATATACAAGAAGCATACTGTATTAGCAGCTGAAACTACAAACGCTACTGTCAATCAAACAATCTGGCAGAGTACCATATTTCTTGTCACCAAGAGGCTTAAAGCAAAGAATCTGTGCCTAATTCTTTTAAACCTTATAGGTCAAAAGGTTTTAAAATTATTTTTGACACCATTTCTTTGCTTTGTCAACAGGCTTGAGTACCTTTTAGCTTGTAAAGGATATCGAAAACGACTCATTCTAATGTAGCAAATTTATGGGTTTTAAGACATCACTTTTCACAGTAACATAATTCTGCAGGCAGATTAGATGATTGCTATGCCTCAGAACAATGTTGGTATAATTTTGAAAATTGTGTTCTAAAAGCTTGGCTTTATAGTCCCTAAAACTGGGCCAAATGGCCCTCAGATGGGGTTTGGCTAAGAAAAAGGCTATGGCCCTGGATCGGTAGTCTTCAATTAAGTGAATAACATCTTCTTGAGGCATTATCAATTTTCTATTGCCTATAGTAAATCACAAGGAAACATTTTAGCAGTTCCTTTGAATTAACTCCTCAAAGCCCAAGTCATAAGACTTTGTGTCCCTTCTAATAAACGATAGAATCATCCTCTCCTTGCATAAGGAGTAGTTGAATTTCCATCTTCACCCTTGAGCTTTTGCTTCTCAGGATCCACACCACTTCAGTGCATCTTTGGGCTTTTCTAAAGCTCTCTCTGTCTTTATTTACATGTCCAATATCTCCTCCTTTTAATCTTATGAGCCAGATTATATCAACGGACTCTCTTCCAGACAGGTACACTTCTGTCTGTTCGATTCTTGTCATAAGCTTATTTTTCTGCTCAGCAGTTTCTTTTGCTCAGAATAGCTCAGACAGAAGTCTTATCATTCTATTAGCACACCACTCCGAGGAAGCAAGTCTATTCCTTACCTTCTTTGTCTAATCTTACTGTAATATCATAAGCTATCTTCATGACTACATACCTTAAACCTGATGCACTCTCTCTTGAAACTTAGTGACTCCACTCACTTCTTAAAAGTCTGTCTCTTCATGAAGCTCTTCTTGACATATTGAAAGGCAATGACAAGCTCCTCCTGGCCTCACCCTGACTAAACATGAAATACTTTTCACAGGCTCTCAGTTACCACCTGACAGTGATACACCATACTATTATGTAGGGTTTTATTTCCTTTTTTATGATGTCCATATGTCCTTATACTATAGGGTGTATACTTTTATGTCAGTCTGTGAAGATGTGGTTGGTGAGAAACTGTAAAGTTCAAGAAGTTATACATAAGGCAGCATGCTTCCCTGCAAAAGTTGCACAATGAACAATTGTATGATGTTGTTGATGAGTGTTAGAACTATAAGTTTTCTTCAAATTACACTTGACTTTTTCCATTTATTGGGAGGCCTGGGGTCAATAAATAAGAAGTAATTCAGAAAATAGTGATGGCAACAATCACTCACAAGAACTAAAAAAAATTACACAATTAAATGCCATCTCCAGAGAAGGGGAAACATTTTATAGATGTCTTCAAATTCTCTCTCTTGGTCCAAATTCTCACTATTACAGTAAACAATCACTGTTACAGTATTGGTTGCTTTACTATGAATGTTTTATCAAAAAAAAATGCCAACCTCAATAAAAACTGAATTTATTGCATAAAGATTTCTCAAGTGTACTTTTTTACACAAGGGTGACAGTGGCATACACTAAACCATAGCTTAGGTTTGTAGTTATTGTGAATGTGCTATAGAGCAAAACATTTTGCACTTTTTAAAATTTACTACATTATATACAAATGGCATTTTACAAACTATGTATCTATAAATTTGGGCTGTAATTGCTATTGTGAATGAATACTAATAAACATACTGCTCTGAAATGTTTTTCAATTAGATGAACATTTCAATGTGTTTGATTTTTTCTATTTGAGAAAAATGTTACAATTACCAATATGTTACTATGATGATGTAGGGTGGGGTAGTATTAGCCGAGTTTACAATAGGCTATATTTAATAATTTTGTTTCTACAGTATAAAATCTTTTCTTTTTTAAATTCTATTTGTTTATTCATTCATTTATGTATATATGTATGTATGTATGTATGTACATATTTATTTTGAAAGAAAGAAAATGGGTGAGAAAGAGACAGGAAGAGAGAGAGGAGGAGAAGCATCAACTCTTAGTTGATTTCAATTCAGTTGTGCTTCTCGTTCGTGCCTTGACCAGAGTCAAGCTAGCGTCTCCTTGCTAAAGGCAGCGACCTTGAGCTTTTCCTGTCAGTAACCACTCAAGCCAGTGACCCTGCACTGATGAGCTCACACTTAGAGCCCAAGACCTCAGGGCTGTGATCCAGTGAGCCCAGCATTTTGAGTCAATGCACTATGCACAGCACCACCAATGGTGAGGCTACAGCCTAAAATCTTTTTTTTAATTTATTTATTAAATTTGATGCAGTGACATTGATAAATCAGGGTATATATGTTGAGAGAAAATATCTCTAGATTATTTTGACATTTGATTGTGCTGTATACCCCTCCCCCAAAGTCAAATTGTCTTCTGTCAACTTCTAACTGGTTTTCTTTGTGCCCCTCCCCTCGCCCAACCCCTCTCTCCTTCCTCACCCCATCCCCCCTCCCCCCACCCCTCACCCCTGTTGCCATCACATTCTTCTTCATGTCTCTGAGTCTCATTTTTATGTCCCATCTATGTATGGGTTCACATAGTTCTTAGTTTTTTTTCTGATTTACTTATTTCACTCCTTATAATGTTATCAAGGTCCATCCATGTTATTGTAAATGATCCAATGTCATCATTTCTTATGGCTGAGTAGTATTCCACAGTATATATATACCAAAGCTTTTTTATCCATTCGTCCTCTGACGGACACTTGGGCTGTTTCCAGATCTTCGCTATTGTGAACAATGCTGCCATAAACAGGGGGGTGCATTTCTCCTTTGCATACAGTGCTATGGTGTTCTTGGGGTATATTCCTAACAGTGGGATAGCTGTGTCAAAAGGCAGTTCAATTTTTAATTTTTTGAGGAATCTCCATACTGTTTTCCACAGTGGCTAAACCAGTCTGCATCCCCACCAGCAGTGCAGGAGAGTTATACTACAAGGCCATTGTACTCAAAACAGCCTGGTACTGGCATAAGAACAGGCATATAGATCAATGGAACAGAACAGAGAATCCAGAAATAAACCCACAGTTCTATGGACAACTGATATTTGACAAAGGAGGTAAGGAAATACAATGGAGTAAAGACAGCCTCTTTAACAAATGGTGTTGGGAAAATTGGACAGCTACCTGCAAAAAAAATGAAACTAGATCACCAGCTTACACCACTCACAAAAATAAACTCAAAATGGATAAAAGACTTAAGTGTAAGCCTTAGAACTATAGGCATATTAGAAGAAAACATAGGCAGTAAGCTCTCGGACATCTCTCGGAGCAATATATTTGCTGATTTATCTTCACGGGGAAGTGAAATAAAAGTCAGAATAAACAAATAGGGCTATATCAAACTAAAAAGATTATGCACAGCTAAAGACAACAAGAACAGAATAAAAAGACAAACTACACAATAGGAGAACATATTTGACAATACGTCTGATAAGGGGTTAATAACCAAAATTTATAAAGAACTTGTAAAACTCAACACCAGGAAGACAAACAATCCAATCCAAATATGGGAAAAGAAATGAATAGACACTTCTCCAAAGAGGACATACAGATGGCCAATAGGCATATGAAAAAATGCTCAACATCACTAATCATTAGAGAAATACAGCCTAAAATCTTAAGCAATTTTTGTTTTCTAGGTATTTGTCTCATTTCCTTTCCTAACTTTTTTAGAAGAAATAAATGTATTCCATGCCTTAAAAACTTAAAGTAAGCTCCCTTCCTAAATATCTGGTAAAATCCCTGATTTTCACATCTGCAAATACAGTTGACTCTTGAATAACATGGATTTGAACTGCATGAGTCTGCTTAGATGCAGATATTTTTCAAGAAATATACTGTACATTTAGCCCTCCATATCTGCGGTTTTACATCCAGGGATTCAGCAGTATTTCCAATGTGAGGTTGGGAATGCAGGAAGGTAGAGGCCCAACTGTATGCATTGTTATATGCCATTTTATATAAGGGACTTGATCATTCATGGATTTGGGTACTCACAGAGGGGTTGAGGGCTGGAACCAATTTCCAGCGGATACCATGGAACAACTGTAATTAAGGTTCTAGGATTCCTAACCCCCTGCATTGTTCAAAGGTCAACTGGTAATTTTACAATAGACCCTTCTATCACATTACTTGGAACTAAACAGAGGAAGGACTTTATGGAAAAGGTCTGTAGTTACATTACTCATAGAAACAGAAATCCATTGTCTTAAAAAAATTGATCTGCCTTCCAGAAATTTCCTGAATAAATATGTTTCACATGTAATGTATAGATATTTAGTAATATGCATCTATGTACTTAAAACTCTTAACTTATTTAGTTTTTAATTAAATTTATTGGGGTGATATTGATTAATAATATCATATAGGTTTCAAGTGTACATTTCTGTAGTATATGATCTATATATAGTATTGTGTGCCTATAACCCAAAACTTTTTTTAAATCTAAGTATAGAGTAATTCTGTAAATGGCTATGTTGAAACTTCTTTGTTTCCATGGCACTTTATATATGTAGGACTCCATGCCCAGTGGCATTTTGATATCATTTTAATGAGAATCTTAACAGTGCCTTGCACTATTTTGCACCTTAGAGAATAATATGATGATGAGGTTCTGGTGTCATTTGCCCTTTTACAAGGATATATCAAATCAAACCAATGTCAAACCAATAAAACCTAATTGCTGGGTAAAAGTTGAGTTGTGTTTGAGCCCTGGTGAGGCAGCTTTCCCCTATCCCATTCACCACACAGCTTTCAAATGGACTGCTCCAAACAGAGGTGCAAAAACAAACAAAACTGCTATGACCAAAATACTAAGAGAGCGATAGAGAGGGGATGATAGAGGCAAACAGTTTATAGACATAGAATTGGCTTTGAAGACTTTACTTATATTACAGATTTCTTTTTTAAAGATTTTAATATTATATTTGTATCTCTCACAATAATGTAGCTAAGATTATTGCTCATTTGCAAAAAAAAAAATCTCCATTATGCCTTAGGCATTAAGAAAACTCAATAAATATGAAGTTTGCTAAAGGAAAGTGAGCACAGAAAAATTTGAAAAAGTAAGTTAATACATAAAATACAACGAAAACTTATCATGGTAAAATTAGCCAGACACACATATCATTGTCAGCCCTCATAAAAAGGCATTTGTCATTTTCCCTACACAGCAAATGCATGATTCTTTTTATTGTCTTTGTGTACTTTTGTGATGAACTCTTATTACCAAGTCTGAAGTTTGACATTTCCCACATAGAACATCCAGAAGAGAAACTTGTCAATGTAATGTGTTCCTTTAATGGTTTTTATTTCTCCAGCTTTATTTTATTTCACTTTCAGCTAGTTAGAGACTGATCCAAGGCCAAACCAAACTTTCCTCCAGGAACCAGAAATGGCAACTCTGACTGTGATGGAGTATCTAGCTGTAGTTGCTACAAATGCATACTTGGCTGAATAGGCTATCTCTTAGCCTATGGCTGATGAAATGGCATTCTACAGTGAGATTCAGTTCCCTTGCCATAGATTACACTGTGTTGATTCTGTTTTACTTTTGGTCAAATGCCAAAACAATACATCTAGCAACAAAAAAGCAATGCCGCTAATTAAAACAACATATTCAATCCCAACATATGCAAAAGGAAATAAATATTTAAATAAACATGGATTTGATAAAGACTGTCATGATTAAAATTATACAAAACAAAATGAAGGTCTAAGAATAAAGAATTTATTCTCCCATCTTAACTGGGTTGAGAAACTATCCAAATAGAACATTTAAAGATAGATAGAATAATAAATCTAAAATAACAAAGTAAACAATTTAAAAAAGCAATTCATATTATGAAATAATTTGGTCTTAAAATGGGTCTCATTCACTAACATAGACTTTAAAATAAATATCCTATAAAATTCCTATAAAATAAAATTTCCTATAAAATTGAAAGTATAATTTTTAATTTTCATTATACTAAATAATGTTTTCATTAACTAATTATCAGATCATACATTTGTAAAGTCTTATATTTAATTATTTCACAAATTTTTATTGCACACCTACTAAGTGCCAGATACTGTGCTATGTGATGAAGTTGAAAGAATGAATAATGCAGACATTTTCTTTCCCTTAATAAACTTAATAGTTCAGTGAAGGCTGATGGTACAAGGAGGGAAATAGAAAGAAAACAAACAAATAAATAAAGACAATTATCAAATATAATTGAAGAAAGTTAACTATGCTTGAGATAGATAATGTTTGAAAAAACCTAATTTTTTAGATAAGGTGATCAAGGATGACTCTCTAAAGGGGTAACATCAAAGCTGAGACCTGGAAGATGAGAAGGCTGTGATCACACAAAGGGTGTAGAGAGAAATACAGTCTGAGGGACTAATAAATGCAGAAGTTCTGACAAAGAAGAGCTCAGAGTGGTTTAGAAACTGAAAAATCATCAAGGGGATAAATTTGAGAAAAACAACCTGAGATGGGGCTTGAGAAGGAAAGAGTTGGATTTATAGACTCTGAAAAAAGATGAGACCAGGGTGATAGTAGTAGACGAAGAGTAGGAGGTTTTAAGATATATTTTCAAGATACAATTAATAGTACAAGACTGTACTGTTAAAACTTTAGAGAACTTAAAGACTAAAACCTAGAAAGACTAAACACATTAGACAAAGTCCGACAGATAATGGCAGTGCTGGCACAAAATCCCCAGTAGCCCAAATCACAGAGCTACATATTACACTAATTGTCACGATTTCTCACATCATGTTCCATACTTACAATATGTTTATTTCAATATCATTCTGAGAATTTAATAAGGTACATTTATGAGTATATATTGATAAATAAATAAAATATAAAATTCTAATCTTAAAAAATTATAAACTTTTCCTTATATAAGCACCTGAGGCAGAGGTAATGGAGCCGTTATCAACGCCCAGGGCCAATTCACTCTAATCAAGCCTTGGCTGTAGGAGAAGAATAAGAGAGAGAGAGAGAGAGTAGCAAGAGGGGGAGGGGTGGAGAAGCAGATGGGCACCTCTCCTGTGTGCCCTGACTGGGAATCAAGCCCAGGACATCGACATACCAACAACACTCTTAGCTGAATTTTTGTTACAGCTGTTTTAGTCACAGATTACATTTGACAACATAATTGTATATCTCATGTTTCACAATAAGGGCTGGATGATGGGACTGCTAGTTGTCCACCAAAAATTCACATTTCTCTTCATCTTTGATGCATAACTGTCCAGTTAGACTACCTTTCCCAGGCTCTCTCACAGTTAAAAATAAGCATATGCTAAATTCTCACCAATGGAATTGAAGTGATCTGTACCACTTCTGGAACTAGACCTTACAGCTTTAAGGTTGCTCCTCCATGTCTTACTCCTCTTGCTATCAGCCTAAAAGGGGACACAGTGATGGCCCAGTGGAGACCATGCAGATGGAGGCAGTGCCCTTGGAGCTGTCAGAAAAAAATTACTCTGAGGGAAGCTCAGTCTTCAGATGAACCCAAGAAGCATAGCTTCCCTGCCATCTTGGAACTCTTTTGTAAAAAATAAAAGTCTTTGTTATTAGGCCACTATATTAAAGAATCTTTATATTTTAGCAGCCTGGCCTTATCCTAAACAATAAAGACTCATAATTCTCTATGTGTCAGTACAATTACACTTTCCATGTTTGAAATAATCCTGAACTTTAACAAAGAGGAATATAGAGTCTTAACTGAGTAGTTCCCTAGCTTTCTATCTAAGTGATATCATCAGATGTCTTGTTAAGAGTGGAGGTAATGCTTTCATATCTATTCCTTGCTCCAGCCCCCAAGTACATAGTGAAACATTGGGATCCATTGTTCTATGTGGTTTTTTTAGACAAAGGAGGTAGTTCTCAAATGATATGCCATAACCCTCCACCACTACCCCATTTGCATATTTCCATCACTCACAGACTTGAAAGCACAACTGAGGATTCTATTTATTAAGGCAATGCCTATGATATAGATGACTGAGCTGTGTTAGTGGGATATGGGGTACAGTGGACATAGGTTACTGTGAGAAAGGTACAGAGCAGCTTTTCAGTTCAGTAACAGAACCATGACTCTGAGCATATGGGTGGAATCAGCATAGCAAATAATTACAGAGCCACATGTTGCTGAAAATAACCAAGTCATCAATGCCATAACGTGAATAGACTTCAATCTCTTCAAGGCTCACAAAGCTCTACTATTCAAGAGTATTCTATAAGGATAATTCAGAACCAATGATTATGGATGCCAATACCTGGTTCAATCAGTTGTGGTCAGGATAGCAGAGTCATATGGCCACTTTTACAATAGATGATAACTCTGACTAAATTTCTCAAAAGTGTGATTTGAGGCAATTAGTAATTCAATGCTTTATCCCATGGTAGTAGCAGTAGTGGTGCAGCAGTCATGATCATACTAATGGTATAGAATACATTTACTGAGCACTTATCCAGTTCCAGGCAGTGTCAAACACTTTATATACTCTAATTTAGTCTTTGTGTAACTTTATTATACCCATTTCACTGCTGAAGACATTAAGTGGGAGAACTAGTACTTAAACAGACATAATTTGAAAGCCTCACATTTAACAATTATTTGAACCTGTGACCTTTATTCAGCCAGAGCCCTGTCATATTCATATTTTTGTTCCCACAGCACCTAGCAAGTAAATACCTGCATACAAGAACAAATACTGGCTGCCAATTAATTAAAATAAAACAATCAGGGTTTCCACACTTCATTCTCACTTGAAAACAATTTGCAAGGTGCAAGTGTAAAACTTCATTACAGCATTCCAGAGATATTTGCAGATTAGCATCTTGTACGCTAATTTTGTTAATACTCGATTTAAGTTGTAAAATATGAATGTAAAGAGCTTGACAGCCTTACAGATGCTGTTAAAGCAAACATCTCCACTCTTCTACAGACATTTCAGTTTAAGCTCAGAGAAAAGGCTTGCAACTTTTCTTCACATGGACAATCAGGCAAGGTGTTTCTGATCTCTCTGTCTCTGAACCACTCTAAACTCCTATTCATTCCTATATTCCAAAGGATGAGTTGGTAAGCCAATTGACAAGAGCCTTTTATTCCCTGGGTTCTTTCACTAATGGGCAGGGTTACTGTGCCTCAAGAGCAGAAACCCAGCTGGTGCAGCTTCTTTTTTAACTTCCTGCACACTCCGGATCTTCCTCGTTCTCTCCCTTCCTGAGCTCTGGCTTGGGGCTACCTTGTTCTTCATCTCTCTGTGAGTAAGAAAACTTGCTTTGGTGGGTATACCTTTGTCTCTTTGCTTTGCTTACACTGAATGTGTGACTTTTACCTTCAATTCTTTTTATACACCTAGTTCAGTACATGGTTTCAGAGTCTGCCTTAAAGGCTGCAAGGGCTCTACAAGCAAATCTGAATGTGTAGGTCCCAAGGTCAAGGCAGGAAATCCCAAACCCAGTATATCAAGAGTCCTGGGTTGCGAGCTAGAAAGTACTTAAACATATATGTAAAAGTGATGCTTCTTTTTACATTGATTCTTTATACATGACCCCCTATGGGTCAGACTCTCTGAGCAGAAAAAGGTGAGTAAGACCCTAAACACACAACAACCTTTATAATCATTAGGGAGTAAGATTTATAAAGTTTTTCAAGCTGAGAATTCAGAAAACCTTCTGTAATTCATTAATGTATTTACTTCTGCCATCGTATCATTCTCAAAATAAATCCACATTATTATGGTTGGTATTTCAATTATAAATACAATACCTAGTTTAGGTAAACTAATACCTAGTTAGGTAAACAAATTTTTGCCACAAACTAAAAAGTCAAATTAAACAAAATCAGTTTTATTCATAGGTCAAATGTATAAAAGTAGAAGATTGAAAAAGAGAGAGATGGAGATTTAATTTTCACTCTTTTTAATCCTTAGCAAGCTACTCTGCCTCTCAATATTGCTGAGTACAACAATACAAAAGGGAAAAGTGATGTTATGGTATGTTTTCTGTTGCTTCCAAAAAATATATAAATTTAAAATTAAAAATCCAAAAGAATAGCTTCCACACCACATGATATTTATTAAAGATATCTTAAAAGAAATTTGGATATTCAGATTCAAGCTTTGTATACAAAAAGTAAATAAATATTTGCTGATTATTGAAACAAATGAACATCTGGTTGTTTTATTCTTATACCTAATGCTGCCTTATGTATTGCTATGTACAAATATATGGTGGGGGGCTTTTTTTTGCTAATTTTACCATTGCCTACTTATACTATTACTTGATTTCCAACAACAATATATGTAAGTATGAATTCCTCTTCAAACTTGCTAAGAAACAAAGTTTTGTTAAAGCAACAGAGGAAAATTTTAATTATGTAAAAATTTTAAACTTTTATATGCCAACAGCTGCTATATCAAAGTTAAAAGATTACCAAGAAACTAAAAGAAGATACCTGCACTACCTACAGCAAAGAGCTAATGTTTTACATTTCAGATAGATAATTAAAATGAAATATAGGTGTAGTATAAGAATACAAAATTTGTAGAATATGTATACATATACTGAAAAAATATGACAAATTAGTCAACTTCACTCATAATTTTAAAATATTAATTAAAATCACAATAACTTTTTCACTTTTCAGATTGAAAAAAAATTATAAAGTTGATACAGGCCATTAATGAAGAGTGTAGGAAATTTGACTCTTATATACTTATTTTTCCTGGAAATATAAACTAGTACTTTTTTTGTAAACTAATGAAAGATATAAATGTTCAATACTCCACAACCCAGCAATCTCACATCTAAATATACATACTAAAATTATATCATGGACTATATACTAAAAGGGGATGAGAGAAGCATTATTTTTCATAGAGAAACAAGTGGTGAGGGGGGCAATATGGAGAGGGGCGAAATAGATGAAAGTACAACAATATAATGGAATAATATTAGGGAGTCTCTGATATAAATGCTTCAGATAACTAAGCAGATATAATAATAAAGAGCTGAGAGCAATTAATAAGAAGCAAGAGTTCTGTCACCTTTAGATTCAAATTTAATTTTTTCAAACACCTGATACGGCCCAAACCAATCAAATTCTTCTTGCCGATTTTTTTTCCCCACAGATTTTCATACTTTAACATCTGAAATAGAGTTAAATGAACTAATCAGCAATATAGCCAGTAATATAGTTGAAAGGGAAAATAAGTAATTTGCCAGACCAATGAATAACATGATCACCTGTTTGGCAGATATGTACACACAGAAATGTCTATAAACACATATGGAAAAGTTGAAAAACGGGGTAACTTTCACTTATAAATTTATGTTGTTTCTTAAATTGCAAATTGTGTATTCCTAGGTAGATTTTACTTTTGTAGTTTTTTTGTATTTTTAAGATAATTTTTAAAACAAAATTAGAATTAATCCATAGAAATTCACAAATAAAATTTTAGAAAAAATAATAAAATTATGTTTAGAATTAAAGAGGCAAATAAGCCTGACCTGTGCTGGCTCAGTGAATAAAGCATCGACCTCAAACACTGAGGTCACCGGTTAGAAACCCTGGGCTTGCCAGGTCAAGGCACACACAAGAAGCAACTACTACGAGTGGATGCTTCCCGCTTCTTTTTCCCCTAATCCCACCTTTTCTCTCTCTTCCCTCTATCTAAAAATTAATTTAAAAACTTTTTTATAAAAAGACAAATCATACCTTCCTTAAATGTCAAAAACTTTGCTTATTTCTAATTTGGGACATACCTTTTATAATTAGTCACCAACAAAGTTTGTTTTTCCAAAGAGAAAATATAGTGATTAAAACATAAAATTAGCATATATATATATATATATATATATATATATATATATATATATATATATAAACACTGAATTTGTACCAAATAAAGATTTCAGATTTAGGAAAGAGAGAGAAGGAACAGTTTATAAAATGGTTTTAACAAGATTTTTTAATATTTAAGAAAGTTTAATTCAATTTATTCATAAAGCTAAAATCTCTTCAGTAGAGTGTCAGAAAATCTATTTGAATATCGAAATGAGAAACACTATTAAGTCCTGCTTCTGTCTACTCTCTCCAACTTTAACTTTTGGTAGATCATCTTAAATGAGCGTTTGGGGGTTGGAAAAAAACAACATTGACAAGGCATTTTAAATTTAAAAACAGTTGTTTTTTAATCATATAATGATTTCTAGCATATTGGAGGTCTGTGGTTAAAATTTGTTGTTTGTAATTTTATTGTATGTGCATGTGTGGATATTATTTGTTACACTACACTATTCCATCACTCTTTACAGTCAGGTTGAGTTTGAGAAAAGCATTATTATAAATATATGTTTTCTCAAGGAGCTAAAAGGCAGCATTCATTTTGTTCTTCTAAGAACTCTATAATCTGTGAGCCAAGCCATGTGTTACACCTTTTGTTTATGTTCACCCCATCAAGCAGGAGGCTGAGTATATCATCTATGGTCACCTAAACTGACTTCCAGGTTCAAAGGGAACCAGCATCTTATTTATGTGACAACTTAGGGCACATTAAGAGATAGTCTTCTTAAAGGGACCTAAACCACTAAGCAAAAAAGACTAAGTATATATTTTAATATCAGTTAGTAAACAAATTATTCTAACAATTAAGTGATGAAAATGGTATGGCCAGTAATTTTATCTCAAACTCTTTACAGAAACTGTCTTCTTATTCAGAGAAAATAAAGCCAAGGAGCTTTAAAAATTACAGGGAAAAACATATGCATAGGGATGCTGAGATCTATAGTAATTTGGGGGTACTCACTGCAAACTCATTAAGTACTGAAATCGAGCTCATCCAAGACTTAGTAAATGAAAGTTGATTTACTGACATCAATAAAAAAATTAATAATCCAGAGTATTACCTGCAGAGAACTGCTTCAGTGTTTGCTCTTTTGAGATTTCTCAAGCATGCACAAATGTGAAAAGAAACCAAGTTGTATTTCCTCTGTAGCTTTGCCTTAGGTTTTTACTCCATGATTTTCCCCAAACAAAAGTCATGTTGCACCCTCCTCTGTAATTCCTCTTCTGCATTTTCATTTACTCTCCCTCATAATACAGTTTGTATACATTTAAACAAAACTGATAACTCCTCTGCTCACAACCCTATCCCTCCATCACCCACAAAGAAGAAGCTCAAGTCCCCAGTTCACTCTCTGAGTTCATCTTAAACACTCTCCTCCCTCTCCCCCTAATTCCAGTTACCATTCCATGGCCATTCCTCAAATACTCTAGGTCTTTGCTCTAACTCTGTTATTCTGTACAATTTACTTAGAGAGTTACAAACAAAACAAAAACAAATAAAAAGGCCCTCTGTGTTTTAAGAACACATAGCAGTAAAACTTGGGCACTTAGTGCCACCTCTGTACCAACAGAGCAAGCCAACCTATTTGTCCTCTGCAGGTGTTAGAAGAGTCTAACACTTCTTGACAAACTAAATTGATTCAGTAATACCATTTTCATAGGAGTAGCAGGCATTGCTTTAATTAACAAACCTAGTCATAGGTAACATAGTAACAAATCAATTTTTTACATCTTTTAATTGATTAATTGTGGTAAACTTACAGATAACACAATTTACCACCTTAACTATTTTGTGTGTGTGTGTGACAGAGACAAAGAGAGAGACAGAGAGAGGGACAGACAGACAGGAAGGGAGAGAGATGAGAAGAATCAAGTCTTTGTTTTGGCACCTTAGTTGTTCAATGATTGCTTTCTCCTATGTGCCTTGACCCGGGGGCTACAGCAGAGCGAGTGACACCTCCCTCGAGGCTACGAACTTTGTTTCAATCCAGCAACCTTGGGCTTCAAGCTAGTGACCTTTGGGCTCAAGCCAGCAACCCCATGCTCAAGCTGATGAGCCCGCACTCAAGCTGGCAACATTGAGGTTTCTAAATTAGGTTCTCCGTGCTCTATCCACTGCTCCACTGCCTGGTCAGGCCACCTTAACTATTTTTAAATGCACTGATCAGCGGCATTAAGTACAGTTACCATGTACAGCCATCACACCATCATCCACTTCCAGAACTTTTTTCACCTTTCCAAATTGAAACTTTGTACTCAAAAAACGATTACTCCTTTCCTCTCCTCCCTGAATCATCGGGTAACTATCATTCTACTGTCTCTATGAATTCAACTACTTGGAGACTTCATATAAGTGGAGTTATACAGTATGTGTCCTTTTTTGACTGACCTATTTCACTTAGCATAGCGTCCTCAAGATTTACCCATGTTGTAGCATTTTCTTCCTCTTTAAGGCGGAATGATATTTCTTTATGTGCGTATACCACACTTCGTTTATTCTTCAACAGGCAAACACATGTATTGCTTTCATCTTTTGGCCATTGGGAATAATGTTGCCTTGAACATGAATGTACAAGTAGCTCCTCAAGACCCCGCTTTCAACTCTTTTAGGTAGATACCTATAAGTGAATGTCCAGAATCAATGGTAATCCTATTTTTAATTTTTTTAAGAAACTCCCGAACTGTTTTTCACAAAGGTTATATACCATTTTATATTCCCACCAGCACTGTGCAGTGTTCCAGTTTCTACACATCCTCACCAATATCGGTTATTTTTTGTTTGTCTGATAGTAGCCATCCTAATAGGTATGAAGTGGTGGTAACAAATGAATTTTTATGCATAAAAATATTTACAAATTGATAGCCTTTGTCATTACCTAAGTATACAAACTGAGTGTTGCTCAGCAAATATCAGGACAGAATTTGTATATCATAAAGATTAGAAATTTTAGTCCTTAACCTAATGTTCTAAAATTATTAGAAAAATATATATCTATCTGGAGGGAAATGCCAAGTACAGTAAAAGAAAAATGGAAAGTATAATTTAAAAAATAAACTTAGAAATTTTTCTGTGGTTTGAGATTGATGAAAAACCTAGTCCAGATTCTAAAGCTTTAATTTGTCTCTTTTGATGAGCAAAAGGTGAAAATTTTGTAACTTTATATCAGCTGTTTTGAGTTTATTTTCCTTTTATATTTTTATTTTTTAATGACATGTGTACTGTTAATTGTAATAATTTTCAATATTTGAGCATATGATTATTTTTCCTTTAAACATGCATCAGAAGTGTTGCATACCTGAGAATGACCAGCTTTTTTTTTTTTTTTTTTTTTACCCAAGAGTAATAGTCAATAATTGTATAATGCTGCTCAATAGAAAAACAGAATTCCCTTAAGAGACTGTTTTTTTCAGTTAGCTTTGCAGGAACACACTTATTCCACTGAGAACGGGATACCTGCGCTGACATCCACTCAGAGAAGTAATAACTTGCCAAATCCTACTTATCAACGTGTATCCTTTTCTCAATTAATTCAAGATTCCCAGTTTGTTTACTTTCATCTCCAAAATAGCAACAACTCCCTTTAATATTTCAGACAGTCTGGCATTTAAGTAACTGATTGGTGGATGTTCAATTGCACTCAAAAGGAGACAGCCGTTCTCATCATCCGTAATTCATTAACATGTAATGAAAATGCTATGCCAATCAAATTAAAGTTGCATGTGATAAGAGCTCTTTGTTATTGATTGAATTCTTTTTCTCAGCAACTGTTGTGACTGCATTTGATTGAGATTGGTTCTCTGCCTGCACCGTTGCTTTTTCTTCTCCCTTCCCTCACATGTCACATTCTTAGTCTGCATCTGAGCAACAATGGCATCATCTCTCTACCAGTCTTGCCTTCAGCTCTTATGTTTTTGTTTTTCCCCCTTCATCTCTTTGCATTATTCATTGTTGGGCTACAGGAAAATAAGGGAATGAGCAGCACATGGCAACAGAGAGAAAGGACATCCCTTCACAGAATTTATGTTGTATATATTTAAATGCTTTCAGCTTTAAGAAACTGCCATACCCAAATTAAAGCTATTGCATATATACTAACCACTACATACCACATGGCATGATGCCACTACAGGGAGGATAATCACCAAAAATCCATGTCCATGTTTTCAGAAAGGCATAAAAATATGATTTATATACATTTTTGTTGTGCTTTTTTAAACAAGGGTTAAGTAACAAAATAAAGCATGTCACATTTTGTTTATCCTTTTAGGCCTCACAGCCGAATATGTCTTTAGTCTGCAAACATTTAAAATTTCTAACTTCAACATTTCACCACAGAAGACATCTGAAGGTTATCCTCTTCCCTCTACTCTAATAAATTCTATAACTCAGAGCTTGATCAAAGCACTTCTCTCTTAACTTGAACAATGTAGAGAAAGAAAATTTTAAATTGAAGTCATTTAGGATTCCTCAGTAGTTAAAATGTTTTTTCATAGACACAATCAGACCTTCTTTAAAGTTGCAATTAATTCTTAGTTAGGGAAAAAATTCCATATGGAATAAAATTCTCTTTGGAAATCATGTGTTTGCATTCCTGCTGTATGATTATTCTTACCACACCAGAAACTTCCTAATTAATTACACTCTTCATGGCTACACTAAAACAGATGTAAATAAATGCTTTTTATAACCATTAACTTTCACAACAGCCTTCCTCACAAGTGCTGTAGGGGTGAATTGTCAAGAGGCAGTTGAGGGTGTGGGCTGCTGAAGGAAAGCTAAGGCGCAGCGACTCTTCCTCATTTGCATAGGCAGTTTGTTCTGAACCCAACAAGTGGACAGAGAGGCATTTCCAAATGCAAAGGCTCAAGAGCTGCCTGTGTTAATAACCAATTGGACTACCGTGTTGAGTTTTGAGTACTGATTACATAGTTAGTGCTGTGAGTTGGGGGAACTCAACCCTGCACTAGCTTGGTTTTATATTTTAATTTTTTTTAAGTTGGCAAGAAAGCAAGATTACTGAGAGTTTAAACCAATGAAAACTGTAACAATGAGGTAAGAACTAATAAAAACAAAGTACAGTACCCGGCAGGGTCTTGTACAGAGTCTGAGAGAAGTCAACCTGGTCTGATGCCGATGCTTATTGACCCGAGGGGTTGAACTTGTTAAGGAAGATGCACGTGGCCCCGTCTTTTGGGAACTCCAGCACGGTGGAAGGGAAGGAAGCAAGCCCATCTACACACACTCTGCTCGCAGAGTATTAATTTCAGGTTAACATGCTTGTTAACATGCTTTTTGAGGCTGCCTGAAAAAAAATATGTTACAACTACACAAATGTGAATCTATTATGCCCAACACTGTATAATAGACATGCCGTGCCTCTTTGCATTAGGATTTTCATCATAAATTTACTTCTCCCCCAACTTTATTGAGGTTAATTAACAAATAAAATCATAAGATAATTTAAAGTGATATATATATACATATATATGAGTAAATTAACACATCCACCTCTTCATTTATTCACTTATATTTTTCCTGGATGAGAACATTTAAGTTCTATTCTCTTAGCAAATTCGATTATGAGACCAAAAAAAAAAGAGAGGAAAATAATGTTTAAAATAAAAAAGGATACTTTAAATTGTAAGCTCCATCTGTATTAATAATTTGAAAAATCTATATTAAATAATTTCTAAGAAAAAAATGTTAATTATAGAATACAGTGTTATCAACTATACAGGGTATGACAAAAGTAGGTTTACAGTTATGAGTATGTGAACCACAGAGTTAATTCTAGTATTATTATTTATTAATTACTGTATTACTTTCCATACAAACAACTGAAAAACTACTTTTTCCCCACCCTGTAGTCACTTTCAGTTTTGAAGTTACTTTAAATTAGCAGGTTACACTACAGTCTGAGTGAATCGGAGAGGGAGATCTCCCATTAAGCCAAGGAGAATATGAAAAAGCAGAAAGGAATCCTGCTAGTAACCAGATGCAATCAAACTTGAAGCATGTGGTATTTTTTTTTATAAGTCCAGGTAACTTTAAGTCTACAGCTAAGATTCCTTTTTTTTAAATATGTTCCTCAATCTTATCTCCAGATAGTCTGAGGGTGGAGCTCAGGAAACAGTATATTTCTTTTTTTTTTTTCCTTTTTTACAGGGACAGAGATAGAGCCAGCAAGAGGGACAGACAGACAGGAACCAGAGAGATGAGAAGCATCAATCATCAGTTTTTTGTTTTGACACCTTAGTTGTTCATTGATTGCCTTCTCATATGTGCCTTGACCGTGGGCCTTCAGCAGACCAAGTAATCCTTTGCTTGAGCCAGCGACCTTGGGTCCAAGCTGGTGAGCTTTTGCTCAAACCAGATGAGCCCATGCTCAAGCTGGCAACCTTGGGGTCTCGAACCTGGGTCCTCCGTATCCCAGTCTGACACTACATCCACTGTGCCACCACCTGGTCAGGCCCACAGATAAGATTCTTTCATAGAAAATGGGAGAATATCAAGGTGTAACCAATACATACCAATAAGACCTATCAAATGGAGTTTAATCTGTGAGAATTAGGCCCTGTGCTAATTTTAAAATTCAGCCATATTTCTCTCACAGACTTTCATTCATTTGTGATTTATCAGAAGAGAGTGCTACATCATGACCTCATATGAGCTGATTATGGTTTCTGAGGCCTGTTTATCTTTGTAACCAAAAAATAATAACAGCTACCAATTATAAAATGCCAAATACTATGTACTTTACATAAACATCCTTAATTCCCAAAACAATTCTGTAATCTGGATATTATCTCCATTTTTCACAAATGAAACTTGGGGATCAGAGAAGTTAGTAATATGTTCAAAGTCACAAAGCTGTTTAGTGGTGAGCCAGAGTCCAAATTCCGAGCTGCCTGACCACAAAGGCTAAGCTCTTTGATGAGAGCTTCTATTCCACTCTCTAGATAACAAGAGCAAACCCAAGATGTCTCTGGAGGGCCATATCCTCTGAACATCTCTATTCTCCATTTGCAAAAGTCTCTGGTTTTTTCCTTAAATGAAGGACAGCTTTTCCTTTATAACTAGCCATAAAAAAGGTTAATCCAGCTTCATAGGATTTGTAGCTGATTTAAGGATGGGACCAAAGTACAAATAGAGCTGTGGAAATGATTACTCTTACACCTATTATATATGGGGAGATCTCGACCACTCACACTGAGTGAAGGCTCTATCAGTCTCTGTGACTTAAACCGTCCTATTTTTATGTAGGTCGTCTTAGTTTACAACCATATTTCTTGGTTTTAAGGCATATAGCTGTACACACACACACATACACAATTCTTAAGTTTACCTATCTCTTGGTTCTTGTATTCCTAAATTCATGACACTGGAGGATTTAGCATATTAGTGGTGCTCAAAAACTATTTATTATCATTAATTATCTGAATGCCTCCAGAAAGCCTAATGAAAAGGAAAGAAGTTTGGTTTAAGAAAACATATGATTAGGCCTCCCTGCTGACATCCTCTTTTTGATTACAGAACTTGTCTTTTAGATTCAACTGAGATACTGCATTCTCATAGCTATGTGTCCTTTATCCAAACTGATCACTGTATAAAAGAAAAAGGCTATTAGAAGAAATTATTATAAATTGAAATTAAGTTAGAATTCCCCACATTGTATCAAATTCAAACCATGTGACTTAATCTTTAAATTGTCTTCCTTGGTGTTTTCTTCTTTTTTCATTACTTAGGCAGTAATTTATCCTCGGACCTTTTAGTTCATCATCTCCAAGTTACTCAGGAAAGTGAAGGCTGTTAAGAGTCATTCTGGTGTCCTGGGATTTGTATTTAGAAGATTCCCTTTCACTATTTGATAGCCTCAGAGCTGAGACGGCTGTTACACACCACTCATCACCAACAGTGTCAGAAGTTATATCAGCATCTTCAAAAAGAAAGTTAGTCATTTTCAGTTAAAAATAGCCATATTCTAAGCTTACCTATGTTCCCTGCACAACTTTTTAAAGTAGAAGTGAAAATATTTTTGAACCTGTGTTTGACATGCTCAGTAATTCCTGTGAGGTATAAAACACCCTTGTTTTAGTTCAAGAAGCTAGCAACTCACTAGCTGTGGTCAAAACTTTTGAAAGGCCTTAAGATTTGGTTTGGCTAGCATCCCAAAATGTTATTCTAACCCCCGACAGATCTTTCACCAGGAGAATATGCATCAAGCCACATTTACCTTAGTACAGTAGCTATTTGGTTTGCTTAAAATCATAGTGTTCCCATTTACGTAATAAAGTACAGCAGAAGAAAAACACCAACGCTTAGAGCAATTATAGTTAATGTAAGAAGAGTTTTCTGGTACAAATGTTATGCGATGCAGGGGCCTCTTCTAAATCTAATAGTGTCAAGGGGGTGGGTAGGGAAAGTAGAGATATTTCTGATTTGTTCTTCAGGCAATAAAAATTATATATAGGGCCTCTGAGAATTGACTTAATTTCCAAAGATCTAAAGAACAGAGAAAGAAGTGATGATGGCCTTTTGTTTATAGAAGCAAACTTCCAGTACTGAAGTGACTGTCTGGGGGGTAGAACAAAATATGGTTTTAATTCTGCCCTGGATCAAACTCTGAATAAAGTGGCAGAGCTCACTGCCAACACATAGTCTTTCCGCTCAGACAGTCTACAGAGTCTGGACCAGAGAGCATTTTGACTCTAGATTTCTAAACAAGATGCTCAAGACAAAATGTAGTAAATATCTCATATAAATTAAAATTTGATCATGATCTGTCCAGAGGAAATAACCTAAAATATCTTCTCCTAATTTTCTATTTTTTTATTTCTATTTTTACCATATTTCAAAGAAATGTGTGCAATGGCTCTGCAATTTTGCATATGTAACTTTAAAGTACTCTCATCTTTATATTATTTGTATATTTTATTAAAGTAAATTTCAATTTTGGGAAGTTAAGATTTATTTATAAGAAATAGAGTATTACTTGGAAACCTTAGATAAATTCTATTTATAATTATCCAATTGACAGACCTCAACAAACAAATCATGCGATCATCATTACCCGATGACTTTAAGAGTTAGCATTTTGAGTGGATTTAGATCAAGTTGTTAATGAGAATGAGAGTGGTGGCTTATTTCACTGGATTTTCACTTCTTGAGATATGGAATCATGTACTGAATAAATCAAGTGCAAATGGTTTTGTCTTAGCCTTCAGTGATCAACACTAGAAAGTGGCTGTGTATTTAATACAATCAGCAGGCTTCAGCATGGCAGTATGGGAGCCCACAATAGGAGGGCTACCGGCCAGCTTTGAAGGGCATCAGTATGAAAAGGATTCAGGACCTTTTGATCCACATGAAAAGAAAGCATTAGGAGACAAAATATTAGTAATAATTTGGAGTCAGAGTTACCTGGCCAGTGACCAGCTCTCTCAACATTGTCTCTCCCAGGAAAAGCAGTCCCCCATGTTGTCTGCTATTGCTCAGGGGCATTATCAAGGTTACAAAGTGTAGGGCAGGCACAAATGTGACACAGGCAATTTCTGTCCTGCTGACACTTATGATTCAAGAAGTCTGATAACTTTCCCAAACCACCAAATAAAGGAAACGGAATAAGACAACTCGCCACCACAGTGAAATGAGGGCATGCAATGTAACCTGTTCAAGTTCTTCCTCAAAGTGAACTCAAGTTCAGAATAAAACATGACTATCATTTAAGAACAATAGTATGTGAAAGTGAAAAAACAAACCCTTGCACCTTACTGAATCTCAACCACCTGATGTAACTACTACATAAAAGCATCCTGTTAAAAAGAAATAATATAAAATGATAAAACGTAAAAGGCTCAGTGCCTGGCACATAATAAGCACTCAGTAAATGTTGCCTCTTAGGTCTTATCAGTAAAACAGTGAGATGGGATACATTAATAGAAAGTATTTTAAACAAGGGAGGACATACATATTTTTTAACATATATAAAATTAAATCATAGCACCATGAAACCAAATTGAGAACCTCCTAGAGCAGTGATTCTCAAACAGTCTGCCGTATGAATTTTTAAAATATGCAATACCTGCCTGACTAGTGGATACAGCATCAGACTGAGGTACAGAGGACCCAGGTTCAGACCACGAGGCCACCAGCTTGAGCGCAGGGTTGCTGGCTTGAGCGGGGGGTCATAGACATGACCCCATGGTCTCTGGCTTGAGCCCAAAGGTTGCTGTCTTGAATCCCAAGGTTGCTAGCCTGAGCCCAAGGTTGCTAGCTTGAGCAAGGTGTCACTCACTTTGCTGTAGCCCCCCCCCATGAAGGCACATATGAGAAAGCAATCAATGAACAACTAATGTGTGCCACAACAAAGACTTGATTCTTCTCATCTCTCTCCTTTCCTGTCTGTCTGTCCCTGTCTGTCTGTCCCTGTCTATCCCTCTCTCTCTATATATATATCTCTCTCTGTCTGTTTCAAAAAACAAAAATAAAGTAAAACAAAATACATAATACCAGACTATTCAGTCAGGAGTACTGACCTTTTTTCCCTTAGATTGGCAAATAAAAAAATAATAACAACCAACACAACAATAGCCATCCAGTGTGAAATGACTCAAAATTATACCTAATATTTTGTCAGATCAGCAAAAATGTATTTTTTGGTGTGCCACAGAATTTTAGTAATTAGTTTATGTGTGCCATGAAATGAAAAAGGTTGAAAAGCGCTGTCCTAGAGATATATGGAATACTGAAAATACTTTTACTTTATAACAGGGCCCTGTAGGACTTTATAAGAAAGAATTAGACCGTTTATTTTTTCTTTTTTTTAGAAAATTGCCCTATGGGTACATGGAGATATGAGACTTCTAGGCTTGGCTTGGATGGGTTCTCCCAAAATTTGGGAATTATTTAATGGAAATCATCTTGGATATTAAACTCACTATTCTGGACTATTGCCTTAACTAAAACAAGACGGCCCCCTACCTTCACTGAGAGATCTCAGAATCCCTGAAGTCTGGCAGCCTCCTCTAAGCCAGCTGCTGTTTGCAGGATTCTGATGATCTGGGACTTCCCAGGTGTCAGAAGCAAACAATAGATCACAGCTGGCATTAATTGGCAGCACCCTGGTTGGCAGTCTCAGCAGAGAGAGGCCAAACACTGAACAGGCCACAGAGAGAGGACTTCCCTCACTCAGCTAATATTAATTGAAATGTCTTCGTGGAATGCTGTTTTGCACATTGCAATGAAAACAGTTTGTTTTTAGGCTTTAAACATCCCTCTGCTATGTTTGCAATCTGAACACTACAGCATGTGTTAAAACATAAGATTCAGGGAGGCAAACTGACTATAAACAGAGTAGTTTAGGAGCTGGGGGTGGGGAAGCTGGGTCTTTTCTTTTGCAATTTTCAAGCTCAGTGAAGTGCACAGGAGTGATAACACAGCACAAGCAGGAGAAAAGAAAGAAATATTTCAACTGTAGAGGATTTTTCATTGTGTATGTTGGTAAGAACCTTCGTGGGGGAAGTGACTTAAATCCCATGAGTTTTTCCCTCTGATGCTACCCTTTTAAAATCCCAGGCCACCATGCTAAATATTATCCTGGTTTTCTAGGGCAATAGTATCAATCCATCTAGTTAAAAGATACCTAGGAATGTGGTTTGCGACCAATAATATAGATTAGCATGCTAATGTTGTAAGGACAGCATTGTTAAATGAGCCAAAGATATCCCTGGAATCAGACTGAGCACACGAGGCCAGCCCCTGTGTATCACTCAGGATTATACACAGACTGTTAAGAATACAGAACAATTGCTTCACATTTCTCTGTGCTGGTGTCATCTCCCTTTTGTATCTGGGAACAATACCCATATCTGGTGTTCGGCTACTGACATTTGTCATAAACTTCAATTGACCTTTTGTCAGAAAAATCTCAGGGTGATTTTCTTTTTATCTTTCAGAGTTTTCAGCCTGTAATGATTCACTCCGGAAGTATTTGCGGCCTAATGCGTGCTCAATATCATAGGAAATGAACAAGAAGCAGGCAAATCAGTCCCTGCTTGAGGAATCCGAAGAGATTCCTGTGACACAAGTAGACAATCCCAAAGCAATGACAGCCTGCTGGCACAAACTGAACAGGTCAGAGCTAGAGGGGTTAAAAATGAGGCAGAGGTATCTGTGCAACCAGCTCAGTCATCAAAGGCTGCACGGGGAACGTGCATTTGGAAATACATTTTGAAGATGTGGGATTTAGATGAGAAAATCTATGTCAGAATTTTTTAAACAGAGGGAAAAAGAAAACAGATAAATAAGAAAGCTATAAGAAGGGAAGCAAAATGTGTCAACAGGATTGAAGTGTACTCCCAGGTGTTTTACACCAGAGAGAAGGGAGTGGGGGAGCTGTGTTTATATGGTTAATCCTCCAGATATTAGAATATCCCAGATTTTACCGGTGGAAATATTAACACAAAACAGTTAAGAAAGTCTCCAAAAATTATGACTCCAGCAAATGTTGGTAAGTCATAACAGAACTGAACAAAGACAATACAAGTTTTCCCTAGAATAGTATTCACTCAAGTCCTGGTCCTCCAAGAAATGTTTGATCAGTAGAAACACTTCTCTAGTTCTATTTTGACACTCTTAAATTATCATTTCTCGGCAGCTGCAGTCATCTCTGTAGTCCTCCACCTTAAGGCATCTAAGTACCTCTCTTCATTTCTTCTCTCCTATTTTTCTCCCACTGCCCCCTGCCCGCTCACATTCAAAGAATGGAATGGTGAACACTTTCAGAGCTTTTTTTTCTTCCTATCACAAAGCAATCCTACTTCTAATTGGCCATGTGAACATAAGCTTTGGACTCAGTTGCACAACTCTAAAACCTAAGAGTCACTGTGCGGAACAAACATTTCTATGACTAAAAACTTTCTTTTTCAATTTCTATGGATAGACTGTCATGCAAAAAATGAAAACTATTACCTGAAAAAGATAAGCTAGTGCTTCATCGCATGTGCTTAACTTGATGTAGGAATGAAATTTCTCATGTTGAAAACAAGTTCCATTTAAATTAAAGTTACAAGGCTAAAGCGGAGCTTTGTCTACTCTTAATCCCAGGATGAACAATGTTATTTAAGGCAACCCATTTTCTAGCCAATCACTCCCATGTAATAATCCTCCCCACCCACTGAGTATCACAGGGAAAAGGGAATTCGGATGATTTTATTATACTTTCTAACTTTCAAAACTGAACTAAACAAACACCACAGTATAAAAATTAAGCATGTTATTATAGATCATACTAATAAATTTCAGTGCAATCTCTGGGGAATCCATTTACTCCTATAAATGGTTGATTTTTTTCATCAGTTATATAGTATCTAGTGGTAGAAATAAACACTCACACCACTCTTTATTATTAATGTTCTTAAAACCTACCAACCCAGTTGTTTACAAATGGGATTCAAAAGCAAAGGATTTATTCAATACATTTGGAAAATACTTTGTTTTCTTTTAAAGAAAGGACAAACATGCAAAGAGTCTATGTTTTTATAAGTGACTTGTTCTGGATTTAAATAATGAAATAAAGAATTGGAAAGCCTTAATTTTTTTTTTCCCGCTCTCTGTACAACCCTGATGACCTACCTATTAAACTTCGACAAGCTCTTACACATTCAGAATGCATTACTTATGACCTAATGAACAAAAAGTTTTGAGAACCAAAGTAAAAATTGAACCTTCAAGTCAATCTGAGATATATTACTTAGGAATGTATCAGATTAAAGCACGCTATTACAAAACTAAGATAAGAAATCACATGATTATAGAATTTTAAAGCCAGAGACAACCTCAAAACTTATTGAGTCCCACCTGCTCACTGTGCAAATGATGGACTTGAAATCTGGGGAAACTAAATAAGCTGCCCAAGGCCATAGAGCCAAGATATACAGCCATAGTGGGAACCAAGAAACTGAAGCAAAGCAACACAATGCACACTTATGCATGCATATAAGTTAAAATGTTTTGAAGAAAGATTTCTTCATATATAGATAACATTTGTGCAGCAAGAAAATTATTAGCAAAACAATAGTAAAACTATTTTCTCTCTAGATTTCTCTTAAAGAGATATGTTACTGCAAAGTGGTTCCAGTCCCAAAGCAAGCAAAATGAGATTGTTCCTAATGGTGTGTGGGTCTCCTGCTTCTACACTGACTATGGAGAAACAGAAGAAAATAATGAAGAAGGTAGCCAAAAAAAAAGAAAATTATCCTTATTATTAAGGTGACCCAGTCTAGTAGCAAAGGTACATAAGCAAGACTTTATAGTATTATAGATGAAATTACTTAATCACTTAAATTATTAATTTTGTCTAGTAACAATATATTTAGTTATTATAAAATAGAGAACATGTATACATGTTGCAATTATTCAGTGTGTTGCTGCTATAATTTATATTCTCAAACTCTTCTTCATAATTAATGTTATACATATTTTGAGCTCTTAGTGAAGAAAAGATTATGAGCCTGCCTTAAATTCTCTATTTATCTGGAATTACTGGAAGTTTTCTATTAGTCCACAATGTTTGCAAATCTCCCTTGTCCTTAAATAAGTCATCTCTTTATCTTTTTGGGCTTTATCATCTCCTTTATCTTCCCCTAACCAGTCCCTTAAAGAAGTAACATTGATTTTTAGTCTCTAATTCTCGTTTAATCTTCCACATACTATGGTGTCACTAGCAAGTCTGCAGGAGGTCTCTACTGAATCTGTTTCACAATGATCACCAGATCCAGAAACTTCTCAATTCTCATTCACCTGGGTAATGTTTAGCATCCAACCACTTTCTTCTGGGAACTCAACTTTTTATGGCTCCCTTGATGTCACTTTATCCCAATCTTGATGAACATTTCCTAATCTCTTGCTAGTCCTCTACCTCCACCAGGGGCTCTACCACTTCAGTCAATTACAATTTCAGTGCTATGTTGAATAAGAGGGGTAAAAGCAGACATTCCTGTCACGTTACCAATCTTGAGAAAAACACTTCTAGTTTTTGCTTGTTTAGTATGATATTGGCTGAGGGTTTGTCATATATGGCCTTGATTATACTGAGATATGTTCTATCTGTTCATAAGTAGGAAAAATTGACATCATTAGAATGTCCATATTGCCAAAAAACAATCTATAAATTCAATGTAATTCTCATCAAGTTACCAATAGTGTGCTTCACAGAACCAGAAAAAATATTCCAAAAATTTATATGGAATCACAAAAGACTGCAAAGAGTCACAGGAATCAAGAAAAAAGAACAAAGTTGAAAAAAATCATGTTACCTGATATCACACTATAGGACAAGGACATTGAAATCAAAATAGCATGGTACTGGCATAAAAAACAGACACATAGATCAATGCAACATAATAGAGGGCCCAGAAATAAAACTTTACATAAGCCTTTATAGTCAATTAATATTTGACAAAAAAGGCACCAATATACAATGGAGCAAAGACAGTTTATTGAGTAAATGGTGTTGGGAAAAATGGACAGACACTTGCAAAAAAAATAAAACTAGGCCACCTTACACCATACACAAGAATAAACTCCAATGAATTAAAGACTTAGAGTAGTCAAATCATAAAAATCCTAGAAGAAAATAGGCAATAAAATATCGTCCACTTTTCAAAGCAATATTTTTTCTGATATACCTCCTCAGGCAAGGCAAACAAAAGAAAAAATACACAAATGGGACTACATCAAACTGAAAGATTTTGCACAGCCAAGGTAAACATCAACAAAATGAAAAAGGAAGCCACTGAATGGAAGAAGATATTAGCCAAAGATACATCTGATAAGGGGTAAATATCCAAAATTTATAAAGAACTTATAAAACTCAACACCAAAAAAAACCAAAAACTACAATTTAAAAAATGGGCAAAGGACCTGAACAGTCACTTCTCCAAAGACAAGCAGATGCCAATAGATAGACATATGAAAAGATGCTCAAGAGCACTAATCATTAGAGAAATGCAAAGTAAAACCACAATGAGATATCACCTCCCACTCAGACATAGTCAGAGTGGCTGTCATCAATAAATCAATAAACAAGTGCTTGTGAGGATGTGAAGAAAAGGGAACCCTCATGCACTGTTAGCGAGAATGCAGACCTGTGCATCCACTGTGGAAAGCAATATGGAATCACCTCAAAAAATTAAAAATAGAATTGTCTCATTACCCAGCAACTTTACTTCTTGAAATTCATTCTAAGAAACTCGAAACACTAATTTGAAAGAATATATGCACCCCTATGTTCAAAACAGCATTATTTACAATAGCCAAGATTTGAAAGCAGCTCAAAAGGCCTTCAGTAGATAAGTGCATAAAAAGCTTACCTTTAAACAATGGAATACTAAACAATGGAATACTACATTTAAACAATGTAGTATTTAAACAATGGAATACTACACAGCCATTACAAAGAAAAATCTTATGTTTTGCAACAATATGAACGGATCTGGAGAGTATTATGCTAACTGAAATAAGCTAATCAGAGAAAAACAAGTACCATATTATTTCACTTATATGTGGAATCTGATAAACAAAATAAACAAAATAGAAACAGACCCATAGATACAGAGAACAGACTGATAGCTGTCAGACTGGAGAGGGGAGGGGGGCGGGTGAGAAGGGATTAAGCGGGGAGAAAAAAGAAAAGAGAAAAAACGTCACAGACAGACTATTGTGTATAGTGATTATCAGAGGGAAAAGAGGTTGGGGAAGGTAAGAAAAGATAAAGGCGGGATCAATGGTGATAGAGGGAGACTTGACTTAGGATGGTGAATGCACAATACAGTATAAATATAATGTATTATAGAATTACATACCTGAAATTACATAATTTTATTAACCATTATCACCCCAATGAATTCAATAAAGAAAAAAAAACAGTATAATTCACTCTCTAGTTTTTATCTATACCAATGCTTCTCAACTGACCATGATATTACTGCCAGGAAACAGCAATATCTGGAGGCATTTTTGGTTGTTACAACTACAGAAGATGTTGACTATTGGTACCTAATTGGCAGAGGACAGAAATGCCTCTAAAAATTCTATAGTACACAGTCTGTAGAACACAGGCCAGTCTTCCAAAACAAAAAATTAGCCAACCCAAAATTTTAATAGCGAGAAGAAAAGAGACCTTGATTTACACTGTTTGTAGACTAATGGTTTTTTTTATAAGTATCCACCGTCTACCTCCCTCTACTAAATTCCAGACCTAATTTCAGCATATCTCCCCATATATGTCCAGTAATCATCATTATTTGCCTCTAAACCTTCTCTTTTTAGAGTCACTAGGTCCCAGATAAATACCTCATTCACTCCAAGCTAAAATTAAAAACCTTGCAATCATTTTCTATTTCCTCTTCATCATCCATATAATTTATGGATCACTGTGCTCTATTTTATTTTATAATCCAGTAATACCCTGGGTAATCTGATTGACTCCTGCTTCTCCCTATCCCACTTCAGTTTTTATACTACCACAGCCATCCTTCTACAACCAGTTTTTTCTGTCCTCTTTTACTTAAAAATTGCAGTGTCTCTCACTGCCTAGAGGAAGAATTCTTAACCTAGATTTCAGGCTTGTGGAGAAGACATGGAATGGGACAAGAGGGCATTTTCATGCACCACCTAAAATTATATGTAAAATTAAGCGTGCCTTGCGTTTTCTGGAAAGCATTATTAACAGCTTTCATCAGACTTTCAATGTCAGTGATTCTCAGTATACATCAAATCTCCTGGAAAGCTTGTTGAAACAGATTGCTGGGTCCCATCATTGTTTTGAATTTAGTATGTCTGGATTTAGGTCTAGCAAGTTTCTAACAGGTTTTACTGCTGATCCTGGACCACATCACAAGAAACACTATTTTACTTTGAAATTATCAGGAGATTTTATAAAAATACAGACACCTGAGTCTCATTCCCACTGGTCCTACTAGATGTGGTCTGGGCTTCTTGATTCTCCATTACCCAAACTAGTTTAAAAACCTAAAGGATTGGCCCTGGCCGGTTGGCTCAGTGGTAGAGCATCGGCCTGGCATGCAGGGGTCCCGGGTTTGATTCCCGGTCAGGGCACACAGGAGAAGCACCCATCTGCTTCTTCACCCCTCCCCCTCTCCTTCCTCTCTGTCTCTCTCTTCCCCTCCTGCAGCTGAGGCTCCATTGGAGCAAGGATGACCCGGGCGCTGGGGATGGCTCCTTGGCCTCTGCCCCAGGCGCTAGAGTGGCTCTGGTCACAACAGAGCGATGCCCGGGAGGGGCAGAGCATCGCCTCCTGGTGGGCAGAGCGTCGCCCCCTGGTGGGCGTGCCGGGTGGATCCCGGTCGGGCACATGAGGGAGTCTGACTGTCTCTCCCCGTTTCCAGCTTCAGAAAAATACAAAAAAAAAAAAAAAAAAAAAAAAAACCTAAAGGATAGAGCAAAACTTGCCTGCAAAATGCTCTCAACTGATCTCCACCTGCCTTTCAGGCCCCTACATAACCCCTCCCCTCTCTCCCTCCCTCCATCACTTCACATTTAACACTCTAATAAGTTGACCGCACAAATGAGAATGCCCCACTGTCCATATGCTTCCTGACATTATCCATATACTTCCCTCTGCCAGGAATAATCTTCTTGAAACATTATTTCTGGAAAATTCTATTCATCTTTCAAAATAAGCTAAAATATTACCTGCTCTGACTTTCTCAGTTCCAAACCCAAGCCCAAACACAACCAAGGCAGAATTACCACACTCTATTTGATGTTCCCATAGAACTTTATTGTCTTCTTTTTTAGCATAGCTTAAAAATCCATTGTTTCATTGGTGGATCTCATTAGTCTGTAAGATCCTGAAAGGCTGGTCAGATCTGGTACCTCGTGCAGCCCCTGACACAGACCAAGCAGTCAGTCTGATGTACTAGTTCTTTCATTCATCCAGTAAGCAGAGAGCAGTCAACTTTGCCTAAACTCTTCTTATTTGTTTTCCTAAACTTCTTCTATTTTAAGATTGTTCTCTATTTTAAATGGCAAACAAAATTGTAGACAGTGAAAATTTTTTGAATGAGCAGGAGTCTTCTGAATGATTATGAAAGTCAGGAAAGCCATCCTGCCTATAGGACAGACCTCTACAGAATACATAAATATTCAGTTTATGTACTTAACTATCATAACTGAATAGTTAATTTAACATATTCAAATACTTAAAGTTTTCACTGATAAACCTTCAAATAATTCCTTTAAAAAGTGTGTATAGTGGGAGAAATGACCATAAAAATGTCAACTCAGGAGAGCACTGATCTGTTTCTTTGCTCCCAATTGCTGCCCTATGTTACTGGATGAGAATTCTCACTGTGAAATACATAGGATGTGAATTGGCCAGATGTGTGCCCCCAGCCTCCTGAGCTTGGTTTTCAATGAACATTTTTTATGACTTCTCCTCTTTGTCCTTCATAATAGCCACTGAAAAATGTTACATTCTACACTTTAATCTCTCAAGAAAACATATTTTACAGGATAAATCAATTCTCTATTAATTGTGAGGTTTTAAAGAGGACGGATTAAGAACAGTGATCATAATTTCAAATTTGTACAAAAAGCTAGCAAATCTGCTAATTGCTATAATTGTTGTACCAGAATTTGTGTATATGAACCAACCAAGATGCATTTGTAAAGGGTAACAAAGGACTAAGTGACTTTGATGGAACATCACATTTTCTGTATTCACTTTGAGATAATCACAGCTGGAAACAGCAAAATTACTTAGAATTTTAGAGTTAGGCTACTGTTACTTTTCATTATAAATTTGTTATGAAAAGTTTGTCATTTCCCTGACTTGATAACTGTATATTATATTGAACAATATGAGCTTTTTAAAGCTAACTAAAAATATTATAAAAGATTTAAAAATATGTAATCCAGTCATCTACTTTTCACTATTAGCTTTCTTATTTTTTTTTATTTTTTTTTGTCTTTTTTTTTTCTTTCATTTCTTTTTTTTTATTATTAAATTTAATGCAGTGACATTGATAAATCAGGGTACATATGTTGAGAGAAAATATCTCTAGATTATTTTGACATTTGTGCTGTATACCCCTCCCCCAAAGTTAAATTGTCTTCTGTCACCTTCTATCTGGTTTTCTTTGTGCCCCTCCCCTCCCCTAACCCCTCTCTCCTTCTTCACCCCATCCCCCCTCCCCCAACTCCCCGCCCCTGTTGCCATCTCATTCTTGTTCATGTCTCTGAGTCTCATTTTTATGTCCCTTCTATGTATGGATTCATCTTAGTTTTTTTTCTGATTTATTTATTTCACTCTGTATAATATTGTCAAGGTCCATCCATGTTATTGTAAATGATCCGATGTCATCATTTCTTATGGCTGAGTAGTATTCCATAGTATATATGTACCAAAGCTTTTTAATCCACTCGTCCTCTGACGGACACTTGGGCTGTTTCCAGATCTTCGCTATTGTGAACAATGCTGCCACAAACATGCGGGTGCATTTCTCCTTTTCGAGCTGTTCTATGGTGTCCTTGGGATATATTCCTAAAAGTGGGATAGCTGGGTCAAAAGGCAGTTCGATTTTCAGTTTTTTGAGGAATCTCCATACTGTTTTCCACAGTGGCTGCACCAGTCTGCATTCCCACCAGCAGTGCAGGAGGGTTCCCTTTTCTCCACATCCTCGCCAGCACTTATTCTGTGTTGTTTTGTTGATATTAGCTTTCCTATTTTTACAAACAGAATATACACCATTATTTCTCAGAAATTCCACAAAAATACCAGGACTACACTACACATTCTACCTTTCACTTCCTGAGTTACTTAACTGAATTATAAGAATTAAGCAATTCTCATGTGACAGAGTTGAATTTTTTAAATTCAAAAATAAATTTTTAGGCATAAATATATAGGAATCCACTTTCCACTTCTCTTTACACTTCTTCACCTCCTTTAGTAATATTATTTTTACCTATTTACTCCATTTATTAAAGATAAGTGGGACACAAAGAATCAAATTTAAAGTTTTCATGGAAACTGTGTTTGTGCATGTGTGTGTTCCCATCATCTGGGAAAACTTAATGAATTCTTAAGCAATGATAAGCTTGAGTCGGTAGTATCATCACTTTATAAGAATACTGCACTGCTGGTGGGAATGCAGACTAGTGCAGCCACTGTGGAAAACAGTATGGAGATTCCTCAAAAAATTAAAAATCAAACTGCCTTTTGACCCAGCTATCTCACTTTTAGGAATATACCCTAAGAACATCATAGCACTATTCTAAAAGGAGAAATGCACCCCCATGTTTATGGCAGCATTGTTCACAATAGCGAAGATCTGGAAAGAGCCCAGTGTCCATCAGTGGATGAGTGGATTAAAAAGCTTTGGTACATATATACTATAGAATACTACTCAGCCATAAGAAATGATGACATCAGATCATTTACAACAACATGGATGGACCTTGATAACATTATACTGAGTGAAATAAGTAAGTCAGAAAAAACTAAGAACTATATGATTCCATACATAGATGGGACATAAAAATAAGGACAAGACATGGACAAGAATGTGATGGTAACGGGGCGGGGGAGGAAAGAGAAGGAAGGGGTGGGGAGGGGAGGGGCACAAAGAAAACCAGTTAGAAGGTGATGGAAGACAATTTGACTTTTGATGAGGGGTGCATTATGTTTATGCAACATAATCAAATGTCAAAATAATCTGGAGAGGTTTTCTCTGAACATATGTACCCTGATTTATCAATGTCATCCCATTAAAATTAATTAAAAAATATAGATAGATATCGTGGATGAGAATAAAAAAATAAGAATACTGCAATCTGATTACAGATAACTGGTAACATAATTTTGATACCAGTTCTTATAAACCAAAATTTTATACAATGTCTTTTTCTTTGAGAACATGAATGAATGTGCAGTTAGAATGAATCTTCTCTTTCTGACAGTTTTCCTGAATTGCAAAGTTTCTTGGATCTTTGACCTGTAGTTAAAGCATTAGAATATACTACTTTTTTCTCAATGCCTTCATCTCTTCCTTACTACCCCAAGATACAAGAGGAGTAAATTTAATTTATTTAATTTAACAAATTAAATTACCTCACTGGAAACTTGCTGTGACATGTCCTTAGGCAACCTGTCTACCAAGACAACACATATAGGTAAAAAGTTTTAAATAAGGTTCTTCTCTGTTATTTACATAAATAAATTCCTATGCACCAGGTCAAAAATGGACTCATTTTACCCTGAATTCTTAGCAACAGTAATTTAATTTTGTAGTGAAGATTCCATGTAGCAACAAAACTCACAGTCTGTGTGTGGGTGGTCAGTAGACATGCTCTTTCAAGTTAAAAATAAATTTTCATCAGGAAGAGTATTTTGATTATGTTGATTACTTATGATAGCTCTATAGATAAAAACCCCTCCTCTGGGGTATCATTTGAATTCTAAATAAACCCACTGAAGAATAATTTAGCAGCTTTTAGTATATTAGTGATGCATATTTGAATTTCAGAATTATATAGACCTGTTCTCCAAACTGTAGGTAGGCTATCACGCTAACATCTTGGCTTTGGAAAACCTAAAATGAACATTACTTTTAGTGACTAAAATATTTTCAAACAGTCCAAAACTATCAATTTCATAGTATAGAATAGTTCTAAATGAAAATCTTTAGTGACCTACAAAATAACTTTAAATAATTTTTTATTCAATTTTTTGGCCCTCATTTATTCTTGCAAAATATTTTGATAACCAGTGAAATGTTGCTTCATATGAAATTCATTACTGCCAGAATCTAGAATCTTCAAAATATGAGAGGAAACATAAATCTGATTAAGGCAGCCCTTAAATTGTTTTTCCAATAAAAAATTTAGACTATGAGACACCATGATATTTTAAATGTTGGAAGAGTTCCAGATTTTTACAAAATTATGGGAGAGGGGTGCTTTTATTCATTCAGTGAAAACTAGATCTAATTTAATTGACATTTTGACCCAAATGTTAACATTTTAATATACAATTTCTTGGCAAAGGGGGAATATATCATGCAAATGCACTATTGAGGGGCTTTTCTATTAGGTCTGACAGAGATTTTCTGTGGACAAGGTATTAGTTATGAATTTATAATTCTTTGGGAGGCTAAACATGATAGTATTAGCTAATAATTAAGCATACTCAGCAGTGTCTACAACATCCAACGATTGATTAATGTCCATCAAGTTCAGCAAACTTCCTATGTGGAAATTTTCTTTATGAATAATTATGAAACTCCTAAAATTGTTTTGTTGAACCTAGAAATGCAATAAATTTTGCTTTGTCTTTTATTGTTGTTTTAAAAACTTGTTTTCTCTATAATACTAAATGCAGTAGTAACATAGACAAAGAGTATTCTGATATATTTATTAACCAATCTGCTTTCTCATCAGAGATTCTTTCTTAATCTGTGTCCCTTCCCTATTCAAAGACTTTGAGATACCCAGGGCCTTAGGGCTAGGTTCTTACTTTGTTAAAGAGAACAAAAGAGTCAAACACTTTGGCTTTGGAGTTTCAAAGACTGATTCAAGCATAGTACAAAAAGATCCGAAATGATAAGTATTTTCAGTCAGAACCAGTTTTTCTTACTAACCCACGCAGACTAGATGAAATTTGCCACTGGGAGGGTACGAGAGAGATCATACTAGAGGAAACAATGGTGTTTGAGCTGCTCTGAGTGTCTGAACAAGAGTAGGGTTGATAATGCTGGAGCCTTCAGAATGCTTTAGTGAATAGGAGAAGGGCAGAGTTTTATAGGTGAGGTCACAGAGCCAGAGAGGCTCACACATTATTTCTAGGCCCGAGTTTAGCATAGAGAACACTATAGTAAAGATGGTTGCACAGAAGTTCTAAACAAAAACCGCAGAAAGTTCCACAGGGTCCCACCAGAAAGTCTCAGGAGAACAGAGAAATCTGACCTGCTAAGAAGAGGGAGTCAAAAGTACCTAAGAAACTAAAAGCTGAGACTATCAGAGCAAAGGAAGGCCATTCAGGTTTGAGAAAGGATCTAAAGATCAATGAATAGAAACCTCATAAAACTTGAATGTCTCAGTGGATGCCAACAGAAAGAGATGATAGCCACCATGGCTTGGCACCATGTAAGCTCTTCTTCCACCCAATAAGTATGTTCTACCTGGTGATGCAGGTAGAGATTCTAGATTTTTTGAACTCCCTAGAAGGACAATCTTATTTGCAGTAGGGGCTTCAGATACCACACTGTGACCCTGCAGTATTAGGCCAATACTAAAGAACATTTGTACCCAGGTTTTAATTTAACTATTTCAAATTCCAAAATCTGAGCCCATATATCATACTTTACTAGAATACATATTATTCAATAAATAGTGTGGGGACAACTGCCTCATCATGTTGAAAAGAAAATGATTCTTATGTCAAAATAAATTCCAAATGAATCAAAGATTTTGAATTCCAAAATAAAACCATTAAGAGAATAATGGGAAAATATTTCTTTAACTTTGTAATATGAAAAGTTTTCTTAAATATAACACAAAACTGAGAAACTATTAAGGAAAATTCCAAAAATATAAATAAAGTTAACAGATCAATGACAAAAAGAAAAAAAAACTTTGCATCATATCTTGTTAGTAAAAGAGTTAATTTTCTAATTTACATAATGTTTGTACAAATTGTCAATAAAATTTTAGAAAAATGAGCAAGTAATATAAATAAGTAACTCACAGATATAGAAACAAAACAGCAGGTAGTCTGACACTTTCAATGGGAGATTTAATTATTGTGAATATTTTTTAGTGTACTTTATTAATAATGATAAAAAGCAATAATGCATAAACATTTTTTGACTCAACAATCCCTGTATTAGGAACTAACTCTACTGAAAAAGCAATGTTCTCACTGATTGGAATTACGTTTCTTACAGAATTGTGTATATAGTAAGAATGAGTAGAAGAATAATCCAAAGGCTAATTAATGAGTATGGTAAAATAAGTTGTAATATCCTTATAAAACAAGATATTGTGCAACAATTTTTTAAAACAGTACATTTTTAAGGATGTAAACAGAAGGTCTCTAAGCCACTTGATTAAGCAAAAAACAAAGTGTATATACACACACACACACACACACATACATAAACAAGGTATAAAGATATAGATAGATAGATGATAGATAGATAGATAGATAGATAGATAGATAGATAGATATCAGTGTTTATAGTAAAATGCCATTTGTGAAGACTGAAAAAATACATATGTACTCATACCTCATACATACACTGTATAATATTTGGGATGATAGATGTAATTATGTTTTTCTAAAAAGATAATATAAGAAACTGAATGGTTACCTTTGAAGAGATAACTAGAGACATAAGTGGTGCCTAGAAAAGAAAGGGTGAAGAGCTTTTTAATCAAATTTATTGAGGTAAATGTTCAGATATGCAACTCAGTAAAACATCTGCCTGCTGCATTGTGTGCTCATTACCCTAAGCAAAGGCTCTTTTGTCCCACTTTTCTCCCCCTTAGCCCACCTCCACGTACCCCCCAACTCACTTCCCCTCTCACTATCACACACTGTTGTCTGTGTCTATGTGGATTTTTTTTTCTTAATCAGGGGAGGGTGAGCTTTTGTTCTCAACTTTCTGTACTCTTTAGCTTACATTACTTTTATTTTCATTTTTTAAAATAACTTTAAAATAAATCAGACATTGGAGTTGTATTCTTTTTCTTGACTTAATATTAAAATCCACACTTCAGTAAGTAACATGTGCCTCTAGAGACCCAGACAGCTGCAGTTGCTGCTAAGAGAGAGTCTTGTCAGGCTTAGCATATTTCTAAATTACTGGGGTTTTTTTATTACAAATACCTGATTTCATTTTCATATTCCAAGTGAGTTCCGTGTACCCTAATTCTAAAAATCTATTTAAAAGCCAGGGGTCTTAAACTACACAATGGGAGAACATATTTGACAATACGTCTGATAAGGGGTTAATAACCAAAATTTATAAAGAACTTGTAAAACTCAACACCAGGAAGACAAACAACCCAATCCAAAAATGGGCAAAAGAGATGAATAGACACTTCTCCAAAGAGGACATACAGATAGCCAATAGGCATATGAAAAAATGCTCAACATCACTAATCATTAGAGAAATGCAAATTAAAACCACAATGAGATATCACCTTACACCAGTCAGAATGGCGCTTATCAACAAAACAACACAGAATAAGTGCTGGCGAGAATGTGGAGAAAAGGGGACCCTCCTGCACTGCTGGTGGGAATGCAGACTGGTGCAGCCACTGTGGAAAACAGTATGGAGATTCCTCAAAAAACTGAAAATCGAACCGCCTTTTGACCCAGCTATCCCACTTTTAGGAATATACCCCAAGGACACCATAGAACGGCTCGAAAAGGAGAAATGCACCCGCATGTTTGTGGCAGCATTGTTCACAATAGCGAAGATCTGGAAACAGCCCAAGTGTCCGTCAGAGGACGAGTGGATTAAAAAACTTTGGTACATATATACTATGGAATACTACTCAGCCATAAGAAATGATGACATCGGATCATTTACAATAACATGGATGGACCTTGATAACATTATACGGAGTGAAATAAGTAAATCAGAAAAAAAAACTGAGATGAATCCATACATAGAAGGGACATAAAAACGAGACTCAGAGACATGAACAAGAATGTGATGGCAACAGGGGCGGGGGGGTTGGGGGAGGGGGGAGGGGGTGAAGAAGGAGAGAGGGGTTAGGGGAGGGAGGGGCACAAAGAAAACCAGATAGAAGGTGACAGAAGACAATTTAACTTTGCGGGAGGGGTATACAGCACAATCAAATGTCAAAATAATCTAGAGATATTTTCTCTCAACATATGTACCCTGATTTATCAATGTCACTGCATTAAATTTAATAAAAAAAATCTAGATTAAAAAAAAAAAAAAAAAAAGAGCCAGGGGTCTTTAAGTGTTCACTTATGGTTAGTCCCTAACTAATTCAATCAGTTAAAAATATATCAGCATACATTTCTAAGTCTTGTTTCTGAGTGTGGAGAATTGAGACAATGGAAGACATCTTTCTTGTTATCTCCCCCACCTCATCGGGCTAGATCTCACCAGCCTTCCAGGCACAGCTTCAGTGCCACTTCTCCACAGAGCCATTGTCTCACCACCTATCCAAGAGTGCCTCCCATCCGAGCCTCCCTTATCTCTTTGCCTTTTGATTTACTATTGATCAATAGTTGCCTATTGATTTACTTCTTAACATTTATTATGAATTGCACATTATTTTTCTGGAAAATTGGTTTTTGTCTGATTCCACATTGGAATGTATGCTCCATGAGAGCACTACCAGGGCTGACTTGCCTAATGCCCATTTAGTATAATCCTTAGTATAATGTCCACACAAGTAATAATGAATGCATGCTGCATAACTAAAAAATGATAGTTGTGTGTGAGAGAGACTATAATGTTCACAATAGCTAGCCTTATTAATTATATTAATCTGTCTAATATCTATATATTATATTCATGTTATATTCAAAACAACTATATATATGAAGTAAATCCCACTTGTTGAGCAGACAAGTGTGTTAGGCTTGCTTGCTTGTACTTTGCCTGATTGGTGCATGAGCACAGGGCAACACCACAGGTGTATAGCCTATGTAAGGCTGCAGGTGCTTGCCCTCAGGGCGGCAGATTATAGATTGTGGATTGACAGCCACAATTGGTGGGGGGCATTGTTTCTATGGTTTGCTAGAGATGGGGATTTCCCCCCTGGCCAATTTGCTCATCAGCTGAGAGAGAGAGAGAAGCAGTTTGCCTTGCCTGCTTGCTTGTCTGCAGTTGAGAGACTCTAAGTGGAATGGCCCACCATTCTCTGGCTCCACAGTTCCTTTACCATCTGTCCAAATCCAGTGTGAACCTGCATGGCCACGGCCACTGGCCTTATACCACTATTGCTCCTATTTTACAGATAAGGAAACAAATATAAAAAAGATAGAGTAAGCTTTTGAAGATGGCAGCGGAGTAGGTGGATGCACAGATGCCCAGCTCTCAACACCAAACTGGAATACAAATCAATTTAGGAAAAATCAGCATGAAAAACCAACACTGAACTGCAAGAACAGCTCTCAAAAACCAAGGAGCAAAGAGGAAGCCACAATAATCCTGGTAAGGAGTGCCTGAATCTCCTCTGCTTACAGGAACGGAAGGGGGGGGTGAGGCTGAGAGCCCAGAGAGGATTTCACAGAGGAAAAAGAGCAGAAACTACTGCTCACAGCCACTTACCTGGCGACCAGGGAGCAAGGTGGGTTGAAAAGACCAGCTTATCTCCCAAGTGGAAAGGACAAGGAGAGGGATAGACTGTGAGGGGATAAGGTATGCAAGAAACAAAATAAAATAGCTGACTCATTCATGCTGGAGGTGGCCATAGCTGGGGAGGGACTGAACCTTTCACAAAACAGAGCTGAAGTGCTTCCGGATCAGAGATCTCCGGACATCTATCCAGCTCCAATCAGCGCAAAAAGACACAGCTGAAAACAAGAAGTGGGGAGGAGGGGCAGTAACTCAGGTCTCCATGGAGATCTGAGATACACCTCCCCCTACTGAAGCTGAGAAAAAACCCTGCCCCCAGTGAGATTAGTTGGTGGAAGAGACCTTCAGCATCTCAGGTTACACCCACAGCATTCCTGGTTACAGTTTCAAGGAAGCCCCCTCCTGAGATCAGTTAACAAGACTATCACCTGTTAAGAAAACAAACAAATCAAGACTTCAAAGCTGACCAAATCCGAAAGTGGATTACAAATAATAGCCGATACCAACCCAAGAAGACCTAGAAATAACACAACTGAAAACTGGAGGCAGACAACACCAAGCCTAGACTCAACCAACTCTACAAATAAAACACCATTATGAGAAGACAAAGGAGTGCAACCCAAATGAAACCACAAGAGACACCTTTGAGAGATGAGCTGAGTGATATGGAAATAATCAAACTTCCAGATGCAGAGTTCAAAATAATGATTGTAAGGATGCTTAGGGATCTTAGAACAACAATGGAGGGGCAGTTTGAAAACCTAAATAAAGAAATAGCAAGTATAAAAAAGGATATTGAAATATTAAAAAAGAATCAGTCAGAGATGACAAATACAATATCAGAAATGAAGACCACAATGGAAGGAATTAAAAACAGGATGGATACAGCTGAGGATCAAATCAGCGAGTTTGAGGACAACTGGAATGAAGGCATGAAAGCAGAGAAGAAAAGAGAAAAGAGACTCAAAAAGTCAGAGGAAACACTTAGAGAGCTCTGTGACAACATGAAGAGAAATAACATCCGCATCATAGGGGTTCCTGAAGAAGAAGAAAAAGAACAAGGGATAGAGACTTTGTTCAATCATATCATAACTGAAAACTTCCCTAAATTAATGCAAGAGAAACTCTCACAAGTCCAAGAAGCACAGAGAACTCCATTAAAGAGAAACCCAAAGAAACCTACACCAAGACACATCATAATTAAAATACCAAAGCTAAGCGATAAAGAGAAAATATTAAAAGCTGCAAGAGAAAAAAAAGTTATCACCTACAAAGGAGCCCCCATAAGGATGACATCCGATTTCTCAACAGAAACACTTGAGGCCAGAAGGGAATGGCAAGAAATATTCAAAGTAATGCAGAACAAGAACCTACAACCAAGATTACTTTATCCAGCAAGGCTATCACTTAAAATCGAAGGAGAAATAAAAAGCTTCCCAGACAAAAAACAACTCAAAAAATTCATTACAACCAAACCAACGCTGCAAGAAATGTTAAGGGGCCTGTTGTAAACAGATCAAAGTGGGAAAAGAATATAGCAAAAAAAGGAATACACCTTTAAAGAATAAAATGGCAATAAACAACTACATATCAATAATAACCTTAAATGTAAATGGATTAAATGATCCAATCAAAAGACATAGGGTAGCTGCGTGGATAAGAAAACAGGACCCATACATATGTTGTCTACAAGAGACACACCTTAGAACAAAAGACACACATAGATTGAAGGTAAAAGGATGGAAAAAAACATTTCATGCAAACGGAAATGAAAAAAAAGCTGGGGTAGCAATACTTATATCAGACAAATTGGACTTCAAAACAAAGGATATAGTAAGAGATAAAGAAGGCCACTACATAATGATAGAGGGAGTAATCCAACAGGAAGATATAACTATTATAAATATCTATGCACCTAATATAGGAGCACCCAAATATATAAAACAGACTTTGATGGATTTAAAGGGCGAGATCAACAGCAATACTATAATAGTAGGGGATTTCAATACCCCACTAACATCACTAGATAGATCCTCAAGAAAGAAAATTAACAAAGAAACAGCAGACTTATTGGAAACACTAGATCAACTCAATTTAATAGATATCTTCAGAACCTTTCACCCTAAAGCAGCAGAATATACATTCTTTTCAAGCGCTCATGGTACATTCTCTAGGATAGACCACATGTTAGGGCACAAAAGTGCTCTCAACAAATTTAAGAAGACTGAAATCATATCAAGCACTTTCTCCAATCACAACGGCATGAAACTAGAAATGAATCACAGCAGAAAAGCTCAAAAATTCTCAAACACATGGAAACTAAATAGCAGGGTGTTAAATAATGAATGGATTAAGAATGAGATCAGAGAAGAAATAAAAAAATTCCTAGAAACGAATGACAATGAGCATACAACAACTCAAAATTTATGGGACACAGCGAAAGCAGTGCTGAGAGGGAAGTTCATAGCACTACAGGCACACTTTCAGAAGCTAGAAAAAGCTCAAATAAACAACTTAACCCTGCATCTAAAAGAATTAGAAAAAGAACAGCAAGTAAAGCCCAGAGCTAGTAGAAGGAAGGAAATAATAAAGATCAGAGCAGAAATAAATGACATAGAGGCTAAAGAAACAATACAGAGGATCAATGAAACTAGGAGCTGGTTCTCTGAAAAGGTAAACAAGATTGATGAACCTTTAAGTAGACTCACCAAGAAAAAGAGAGAGAGGACTCAAATAAATAAAATTAGAAATGAGAGAGGAGAAATAACAACTGACACAACAGAAATACAAAATATTGTAAGAAAATACTATGAAGAACTGTATGCCAAAAAACTAGACAACCTAGATGAAATGGACAAATTCCTTGAAACATACAATCTTCCAAAAATCAATCTGGAAGAATCAGAAAACCTAAACAGACCGATTACAACAAAGGAGATCGAAACAGTTATCAAAAAACTCCCAACAAAGAAAAGTCCAGGGCCCGATGGCTTCACAACGGAATTCTACCAAATATTCAAAGAAGAACTAACTCCTATCCTTCTCAAACTATTTCAAAAAATTCAAGAGGAAGGAAGACTTCCAAACTCCTTTTATGAGGCGAGCATAATTCTGATTCCAAAACCAGGCAAAGACCACACAAAGAAAGAAAATTATAGGCCAATATCTCTGATGAATATAGATGCTAAAATCCTCAACAAAATTTTAGCAAACCGGATCCAACAATATATGGAAAAAATCATACACCATGATCAAGTGGGATTTATTCTGGGGAGGCAAGGCTGGTACAATATTCGTAAATCAATCAATGTGATTCATCACATAAACAAAAAGAAGGAGAAAAACCATATGATAATTTCAATAGATGCAGAATAAGCATTTGATAAAATCCAGCACCCATTCATGATCAAAACTCTCAGCAAAGTGGGAATACAGGGAACATACCTCAACATGATAAAAGCCATCTATGAGAAACCCACAGCCAACATCATACTCAATGGGCAAAAATTAAAAGCAATCTCCTTAAGATCAGGAACAAGGCAGGGGTGCCCCCTTTCACCACTCTTATTTAACATGGTCCTGGAAGTCCTAGCCACAGCAATCAGACAAGAAGAAGAAATAAAAGGCATTCAAGTTGGAAAAGAAGAAGTAAAACTATCATTATTTGCAGATGATATGATATTGTATATAGAAAACCCTAAAGTCTCAGTCAAAAAACTACTGGACCTGATAACTAAATTCAGCAAAGTGGCAGGATATAAAATCAATACTCAGAAATCAGAAGCATTTTTATACACCAACAATGAACAGTCAGAAAGAGAAATTAAGGAAACAATCCCCTTCACAATAACAACCAAAAAAATAAAGTACCTAGGAGTAAACTTAACCAAGGAGACTAAAGACTTGTACTCGGAAAATTACAAAGCATTGATAAAAGAAATCAAGGAAGATACAAACAAGTGGAAGCATATACCGTGCTCATGGTTAGGAAGAATAAACATCATTAAAATGTCTATATTACCCAAAGCAATCTATAAATTCAATGCAATACCAATTAAAATACCAATGACATACTTCAAAGATATAGAACACATATTCCAAAAATTTATATGGAACCAAAAGAGGACACGAATAGCCTCAGCAATCTTAAAAAAGAAGAATAAAGTGGGAGGTATCACACTTCCTGATATCAAGTTATACTACAAGGCTGTTGTACTCAAAACAGCCTGGTACTGGCATAAGAACAGGCATATAGATCAATGGAACAGAACAGAGAACCCAGAAATAAACCCACAGTTCTATGGACAACTGATATTTGACAAAGGAGGTAAGGAAATACAATGGAGTAAAGACAGCCTCTTTAACAAATGGTGTTGGGAAAATTGGACAGCTACCTGTAAAAAAATGAAACTAGATCACCAGCTTACACCACTCACAAAAATAAACTCAAAATGGATAAAAGACTTGAATGTAGGCCGTGAAACTATAAGCATCTTAGAAGAAAACATAGGCAGTAAGCTCTCCGACATCTCTCGCAGCAATATATTTGCTGATTTATCTCCACGGGCAAGTGAAATAAAAGACAGGATAAACAAATGGGACTATATCAAACTAAAAAGCTTTTGCACAGCTAAAGACAACAAGAACAGAATAAAAAGACAAACTACACAATGGGAGAACATATTTGACAATACGTCTGATAAGGGGTTAATAACCAAAATTTATAAAGCACTTGTAAAACTCAACACCAGGAAGACAAACAACCCAATCCAAAAATGGGCAAAAGAGATGAATAGACACTTCTCCAAAGAGGACATACAGATGGCCAATAGGCATATGAAAAAATGCTCAACATCACTAATCATTAGAGAAATGCAAATTAAAACCACAATGAGATATCACCTCACACCAGTCAGAATGGCGCTTATCAACAAAACAACACAGAATAAGTGCTGGCGAGGATGTGGAGAAAAGGGAACCCTCCTGCACTGCTGGTGGGAATGCAGACTGGTGCAGCCACTGTGGAAAACAGTATGGAGATTCCTCAAAAATCTGAAAATCGAACCGCCTTTTGACCCAGCTATCCCACTTTTAGGATTATACCCCAAGGACACTATAGAACGGCTTGAAAAGGAGAAATGCACCCGCATGTTTGTGGCAGCATTGTTCACAATAGTGAAGATCTGGAAACAGCCCAAGTGTCCGTCAGAGGACCAGTGGATTAAAAAACTTTGGTACATATATACTAGGGAATACTACTCAGCCATAAGAAATAATGACATCGGATCATTTACAATAACATGGATGGACCTTGACAACATTATATGGAGTGAAATAAGTAAATCATTAAAAAAAAAAACTAAGATGAATCCATACATAGAAGGGACATAAAAATGAGACTCAGAGATATGAACAAGAATGTGATGGCAACAGGGGCGGGAGGTTGGGGGAGGGAGGAGGGGATGAAGAAGGAGGGAGCGGTTAGGGGAGGGGAGGGGCACAAAGAAAACCAGATAGGAGGTGACAGAAGACAATTTAACTTTGGGGGAGGGGTATACAGCACAATCAAATGTCAAAATAATCTAGAGATATTTTCTCTCAACATATGTACCCTGATTTATCAATGTCACTGCATTAAATTTAATAAAATAAATAATAATAAATAAATAAATAAAATAAAAAAGATAGAGTAACCTAACCAAAGTCACAACAAACTAATACACACACACAGATATATATATATATACACACACATATACATATAAATATCACATATATATAGTATCAGCTCTATGATACTATATATACATAGGCATATACATATACAATTTGCATATGAAGTACACAATAAAGATTTTATTTTTTAATTTTTAGCTACAGAAAGAAATGGAAACTCTACCCCCAATAAAACATGGAGGGAACCATCTAATTAAAATACCCAACTCTATTTCTATTATACAAGGAAGGAAGAAGCACATTTCTCATGAATAATAAAAGAGAACTTCTGCTTCCATATTTTTCAAAAGTACAACAATTCTTTCCAGAAATTCTGCAAGTAGCTTCACAAGGCCCACTCTGTACATAATATACAACTTCCAGTGAAGACAAAAGCAGCCAGTGACCCATTCTATCGTATGCAGACTATAATCATCACATCACTATTTATATCTGGCATATGGTTATGTGGTTTCTTCATTAACAACAGCAGAAGCAACAAAAATAATTCTGAAGCATAGTTCTTGGTGTTTTAAAAGACCACATGAAAACTGATTCATTTTACTTTATGGATATTACAATAAAAGAAGATAGTATGGATAATGCAAACATGTAGGACATTTCCTGTGAAAGCTCAATAAGAATGAATTGAAACAAAAAAATCAATGAAAAAGAAAAATTAATCTACTTTGACAAAAGTATGCTACAATTCGCTGTATTCTTGTTCTTAAAGTAAGTCTTTCTTTTGTTTTCGATATACATGGGTCAAGGCTCTGTAAATTAAAATGCATCCTCAAACAGAAACACTAATTATTCAGTGCATATGTATTTCTTTTTCCTTACCCAGTGGTTTTATTCACACCAATCATAAAAACCATGCTAGCAACCCCCATTTTCAAAAACAATAGTTACTAATAGGCAGTAGTGGGATTCAGCCGGTTCGCACCAGTTCGGCAGAACCTATACCTAGTTTTTTGTTCAGTTCAGACAACCAGTTGTTAACATGGCACTTGTGATCTAGATTGTCTCTAAGGTGGGCACCTAGAAAGCAGCCCAATGTAGAAATTACTAATTTACATTCCTTACTCTTTTTCAATGTTCATCTATACAACAGTGTGTTCTAAGTGCCCATAGTAATGTTCATTCCCTCCATAGGTGAAAAAAATTGCAAGTGAGGACACCAATCAAGAAGCAATATAGAAATATCTTAAATAACATTTTTATTGTGTTTTTGTCAGGTATTATTTAATATTTTTTCATTAATATTTTAAAACTCTTTCTTATAACAATCTAGTTTTGTGTACCTCTTTTATTGTTCTTATTTAAGTATTAAATGCATAAAATAATAAACCTTTCAGTATATCATTTTCTTATACTTAAAATGGTCATTAAGGCAGAAAACCAGTTGTTAAATTATTTGAAAATCATCACTGCTAACAAGACTCTCTGAAATCAGTTCTCCATAAAGTGTGTTTATGGATTTGAAACTACCAAAGAAACAAACTTTAAGCAGAGCAAGTAGACTACTGTTAAAAATTTTTAAGAATAGTGAGTAGAACATCATTACCAATCAAAATCACTTTAGACCTATAGTTTTCAATTGGAGACAATCTTTCCTTCAGGGGACATTTGGAGCTATCAAGAGACATTTTTTTTTTTTGGTCACTAATTGGGAAAGGGGGACAGGATATGCTATTGGTATCTACTAAGTAGAAGCTAGGAAGAGGTCAAGTTGATATTTGATTCAATGGAGATATCAACTGGATAATTAAGTGTACATATGCAGAACTCAGAGTAGCCATCAGTACTAAAGATATAAATTTGGGGGTCATCAGTTTTTAATTAAATTTATGATGTCATTGGAGAGGGACTGGGCCTGGAGTTGGTGTGCCTCGAGCCAGACAGTAGCATGTGGGTTCTTAATTCATGCAAGAAAGATTTTACAACACAAATCCAGGTGATTTTGAGAGTACATTTATTAAAAGCTGGGGACAGTGAAACAAAGAAAGGGCTTAGGGTTAGAAAAAGAAACAATAAGAGACAGCCTAGACCCCTGAGGGTGAACCTTTTTATAAAAACCATCCACTTTTGCAGTTCTGGTCAACCTGGTCCCTCCCACCCACTAGTGGGCGTTCCAGCTTTCATGGTGGGTGGTAGTGGAGCAACCAATCGGCGCCGGGATTGGCCTACCACGAAAGCTGGAACACCCACTAGTGAGTGGGAGGAACCAGGTTGACCAGCACTGCAAAAGTGGGCGGTTTTTATAAAAAGGTTCGCCATCACAGGCCTAGACAGTGCTCTGTTTTGGCTCTCTAGAACATTATAGGAAAGAAATGAGCCATGCTGGGCTTCATGAACTCACTGAGAAGTAAAAGTCACAGTGAAAGAAGTAAGCCAAGGCAGGACTACTTTTAGCTCACTGAAAAGTCAGAGAAAAAGAAAATTTGGAGACAGATTCCGGGAGTAATCCAGGAACAAGCTGCCAATACCCATTAAAAATATTTAATGCCATATATTCTTAACACAAGTACAATTTGACTTTATTGTTCTACTATTTCTTTATGTGCATCAACAAAATATCAGTTCTTTGGTCCTCCAAGACAATTTAATGCACAAGATAAATTTGGAAACTTTGGAAGGAAGTAGTTTTTATTTTGAAGTATCAAAATAATTGCTTTCATCTCTCCATAATCCAATTTTTATACCAATAATAAAAATTTTTAATTTATTGACACTATACCACACAACATATTCACATTTATTTTTAAAACCATGCTCTCAGCTATAAAGTAGAAACAGAATTATCAGAACCTGGAAGTTTTTATTTTTGTAAAATATGTTGTTTAATTTATTATTTTTGTAAATTATCTCATATTTATATAGTTGAATCTTTCAGAGTTTTAAAATAACTAACATATGTTGTATCCCATTTGATAGCAGAAAATCTACTCACATTAGGTGTTACCTTTATTATCAGGTGAAGAAACTAAGATAGAGGTAAAAGGTCCTGCCCAAGAATGTGTAACTAGTTTTGGGAGGTGACTGACCATAGGACCCAGGCCCTGACAACTAGTCAGAATATTCATATTGACTAATGGAATTTGTCATTCAGGTAGGCCAGAGGTTAAGTCTTCACTGTAATCTGTTTAGTAATTATCAGTCACAGTTTAATAAATGTAAACAACTCAAAATTACCAAAAATTGAATCTACATGCTTCTGAGAACCTGAAAACAAGCTTGTAACTAGAGAACAGTCTTCCATACCAGATACTGCTATGGAATGAGTCCAAACTGACCAGAAGGAGAAAACGTGCCTCTGAGTTTTATTTTTATAGGGTCTACAAGTCTCATTTTATAGAATCTTGTGTTCCATAAAAATATTACTTAACATCTAAATTGACCATAGTAAAACTTTTTTCACATTTTTCAAAAGATGGAGTACTGGGAATCCTAAAAGGAAGCAACATATAGCAGCTTTGTGATTTAGCCCCGCTTGATAGAGTCATCACCTCACTGGATGGAGATGGTGTCGGGGTCACACAAATGATCCAGCAAAACAGTTGATGAGTGCTTATCGTTGGCTCAGTGTCAGCTGGGTGGGAAATGAATGGAAAATCCCAAAGGTAAATTTGCTTAACATTTGCCACTGGTGACCCAGAGAAATAGAGAGCTTATTTAAGTTTGCAGCTGGATAAGAGAAAATGTCCTTTCTGGTAGTAAATTTTCAAAAATAAAAAGAAATACAACAGAGTCAGAATTTAAATATCTTTGATTAAATGAAAAGAAGCCATGAAAGAAATAATAAAGATCAATAGAACTAAGAGCAGTATAGTATCTTCAAGAACATTAGATTATAAAAATGCAGAGTGAAAAATTACTGCCAATTTCTTGACCTGTTGATGTCTGTTTCTGTAATCCAAGTTCACAGTGGCACACACATCCACCACACACACATATGCTCACACACACAAATCCACATCCACAGTATATCAAAAAGAAATGGAATTCAGATAGAAAAAAATTGTGATGGGTATAAGTATGTTTGATAGAAACTTTTCTTTCCTTTAGTGAGATTTGGGAATCTTTTAGTGAAAGAGTACTTTTCCTGAAATTTTGTTCTTGTTGTTGTGTGTTTGTGTTTACCTGTATGTTTTATGAGGTAATACAGCCTACTGGGTAAATATGAGAGGTGGGGAAGAACACTGATATTTTTTCTTTTAAAAAGGACAAGTTGAAAACATTGAGTGATTAGGTCAAGATTATGCAAGAAATGAGATACATAACACATGTTAAAAATAAAATTAAAAATCTGTTTAATGCTATGTTTATTCTTCTCTAGACAATTCTGCTGCCTCCATTCAGCCTTATTCAAAGACAGATCTTTGAAAATAATATAAAATACTTGAAAATCATGGATGTCAAGCCATGAAATAGAAGAGATGATAGAGAGAACTAATATCACATTACACTGAAAACTTTTCTCTCTAAATTTGCAAAACTAAAATGAAGAGTATTTTATTACCTTTTGGCCAAATTTCTTTTTCCTAGGAATTTCCACAAAGACTTTAGATGGAAGAGTCTTATAAATTGTATGTAGAATAAATTGAGACCATAGCAACACTCTGCAGTTCAGATAGAAAGGACAAACAATAACTTCTTTTATTTTAAAAAAAAATCAATTTTTGCTTATGGGTGGGATTTTGCTATTTGAAGATGAAGGGCAAAAGGACAATAAGATTTTTTTTCTGTCTCTTTCAATTTGTCATAAACTGACACAAATGTAACTTTCCTGTAAAACAGCATTCTCTTTTCTCTCTACTTTCTCTCTACTTAATGCCAAGACAAACACTGTAAAATGTGCCACTTTTAAGAAAACAATGTATAATTGATTAAGTCATTGGATTTAATAACTTGGGAAGAAAACTTTATATGTACCTTGTTTACATGGACCAAACTGCATAACAATGTGCCCACTTAGTTTGAAAGTACCACATGTAATCTTTGATGAAATGCTCTGTATTTTGACCTTTCAAATCTATCATGCCCTGTGCATCAGTGTGTGTGTGTGTCTGTACATGTGGTGAAGACAAAAAAAATGGACAGGAAAGATAGGGATACCCCTTCACGAGAATTGTTTTCTTTCATCTAGTTAGTGAATCTCTGACTCCAAATCTTTGGGAGGAAATCCAGATTTAATCTTAAAGCTTTGCCTTTTAAGTAGAAATTTAACTTGAGATTTAAATGTTTTCCAAATAGTTCTAAGGAAGAAATTAAGTAGTTTAAGAGAACTTCAATTAATAAAAATGTTATTAATTTTCACTGATTATTTCATGACAAATTGTGAAGAAAGGCAACAATGAAAATGTGGAAACACTGGGATTATCCTGAAACTTCTTGGATGTTTTTATTAAAGGATTTGCAAAAGATGTACATATGTTCTGAAATATTAAGAAAGCATGAAATGCCATGTTACATCACATTAATTCATAGATATTGACACACATGCTAAAAATATGGCCTATTCATTCTTGCCAAAAACAACCCTCCCTGAAATCAGCTCTGAATGTGAAATACATTATATCTCTTCCTGTATTTAGTGATGACTCTGCCATCCTTGATTATCCCATTTTTAATCCATTTCTATCTTTACAAGTAGCAAAAATTTATGGTAAAAAAAAAAGTTATGTTAAATTAAGCAAATAAAAGTGTACTTTTTTTATTTTTTACTCAATTTATAAATGAGTGCCCTTCACCCTCTGCCATAGTTTCCTAGTGTGCAGGTGGCTTAAAGAACAGAAATGTATTGTCTCAGAGCCTGGAGGCTGGAAGTCTGAGATCATGGTGTCAGCAGGATTAGTTTCTTCCAAGGGCTGTGAGGAGAGGATCTTTTCCAGGCTTCTTTCCTTGGTTTGTAGATGGCCAGCTTCTTTCTGTGTCTCTTCACATGGCCTTCTTCTTGTATGTGTGTCTGTCTCCAAATTTCCCCTTTTTATAAGACTACCACTCATACTGGAGTAAGGCCCACCCTAGGAACCTCATTTTAACTGGATTACTTCTGTAAAGACCCTTTTTCCTTATAAGGTCACATTGAGGTACTAGGAGTTAAGATTTCAGCATATGGATTTGGGGGAAGGAGCACACAGCTCAGAGCATAACATCATTGTAAAGCTTTTCTTTATGTAGAAAAGTCTTCATGTAAAAAAAATAACAATAACTGAATAAAGAGAAAAAAAATCAGACTATATCTCTTTGGCTGTGACCAACTTGGGTAAGATGAAAGTACTGGGTCTGTGCATAGGTAAGTCCAATATCCAAAGAAGTTCATTCAAATTTTTCCTATAAATTAAAAATTAATAATAATAACCTATTTCAATTAAAACTCTAAGTTGCTTGTGACAGAAAGCCTAACCCAGTTTGGCTTAAACAAAAAGAAAATGTGTTTGTTCCTGTGACTGAAAAATCTAGGAGCAGGACTGAATTCAGGGCTCAAGCAATGTCATCAAGATAAAATTTTTCTACACTTTTTTATATTATTCAGTTTTGTCATCATCTTGCTGGCTTCATCCACTCAGATTTAAGTCCAGAAGGAAGAAACTTTCTAACAATCATCTACAAAATTCTCTTTGGGTCTTACTATCTCAAATTGGGTCATATGCTCATGCTAATCATGGTGGCTAGGGAAAAGGGGAGCTCTGAATCAAGTCTGAACTCACAGACCACACATCTAGAATCAGTGGGGGACTTACTTCTAACTGAGGAGAGGAACAATGGAAGAGAAGTTGACCACTAAATAAACATCAAAAAGTTTTACCAGAAGTGAGAGAAGTGATATAAAAGGATACAGAGTGCTAAAATAAAAAAATATCCACTACAGAGGCCCAAGTGACAAACCTAAGAGTAAGTGGGTCAACTCGGAGATAGTATTCCTTTACTTATATAAGACCTTCATCAACTCAATAAATATTAACAATGGGTTTTAAGCACCCATCAGAATTCTCATATGAATTTATTTGTAAAACGAGTATCAGTTTATCCTCTGATTTCTTGTGGAAAAGGCTATTGTCAACTACACTTCTGCAGAAGATACCCAATAAGTGAAAACAATGGCTTTGTTTTATTGAGCTTGAATAACCAAAGTGGCTCAAGAATGCAGAAAAACACAGGCAATGGTCAAACAAGAATAAGCTTAAGTGAAATGAGAAAAGATACTTCCTTCCAAGTGGATTTTTTCTGATACTAGAGCAATAAAGAGTATCCAATACTATGTTCACTGAGGAGTCTATTTTCCAATAGACTATGAAAAAGGAAACTTTAAAATTTTTATTTTAAGGCCTAAATTAGCCCTGGCCGGTTGGCTCAGCGGTAGAGCGTCGGCCTGGCGTGCAGGAGTCCGGGGTTCGATTCCCGGCCTGGGCACACAGGAGAAGCACCCATCTGCTTTTCCACCCCTCCCCCTCTCCTTCCTCTCTGTCTCTCTCTTCCCCTCCCACAGCCAAGGCTCCATTGGAGCAAAGATGGCCCGGGCACTGGGGATGGCTCTGTGGCCTCTGCCTCGGGTGCTAGAATGGCTCTGGATGCAACAGAGCGACGCCCCAGAGGGGCAGAACATCGCCCCCTGGTGGGCATGCCGGGTGGATCCCGGTCGGGCGCATGCGGGAGTCTGTCTGACTGCCTCCCCGTTTCCAGCTTCGGAAAAATGAGAAAAAAAAAAAGGCCTAAATTACTGGAGCTGTCTTACTTACTATTCTCAGTTCATTAAGACAGTATCACAATTAGTGAAAATGATATTTCTGGATGCACACTATCCTAGATGATGTAAACAATCTATGGCAAATTATTTGTTGCAGGTATTTTATTTCAACTCTTACTGTTCATATATTTAGTGAGTCATATTTAGGATCTATGGTCTAAAAAAAAATCAAGGGAACATATGTATAAAGTAGCTATTTGGTTAGAGATGAACTGTTATGTTCTAGCAGATTTTGTAACACTGCTCCTTAGTATAATATAATTTTTTTACTTTAAAATCAACCTAGTAAATGTCTCCACCTTTGATTTTGTCTATCATGCTTTTTTCTTTTTTTTTCTTTTTTCTTTTTTTTCTTTTTTGCCAAAAAAGGAAAAGCTTTGAGCCTAAGAAGCATAACGAACTTCATCTTTTTTAAGCAAAATGTGTGGTTTGCATTACATATAAATTATACATCTCTGAAAATTAAAACTTTTTCCCCTTTTTTCTGTAATGGGGAAGAGTCTCAGTTTGCACACCTTGCTCTTTCATTTCTGCACACCTTCTTCCCTTCATCTTCCAACAGACTTAGAGGAAAAGAAGAAAGGATCTGACCAGACAAAAAAAACACTTAGGACCCTACCTAATTTGAAATGAATCCTATTTATCAACTTCCCCACAATGCACAACAAAGGACTAGCTGAAAGTAGTTAGGAAGTGTCAGCAATATTAAATGTGTTACTAATTATTTCCGTACTTCATCACAACTCAACACTTTTATTCTTGGTAATCATGACTCACTCTTCATCCATCCATCAGTTCGATTGTTTTCTATTATTGGTATTGTCATGGCTTCATGAGAAAAGTGACCAAAAAAAGGCACTAGGTTTTTAAAGTCATCCAGAGACCCACCCTCCAGACACTTCTCTACAAAATTATATCCTGCCTGTTCTTCCTCTGTTCTTTGATTTCAGTGGAACTACTGAAGATTGAACACAGTATTGCTGAAAATTGAAGTATGGCTCTAAAAATGCTTTTTTATAATGTATACTCTAAAAATTATGTTTGAGTACTATACTCTGAAAGATTTTAAACACTACATAAATGTCAGCAATAGATACGCATTACTATATATATGTATAGGTTTTAATCTTAACATTTCAACAATCGGCCCTAGCTGGTTGGTTCAGTGGTAGAGCATCAACCGGGCATATAGAAATCCCAGTTTTGATTCCCAGTCAGGGCACACAGGAGAAGTGATCATCTGCTTCTCCACCCCTCCCCTTCTCTCTTCTTCTCTATTTTCCTCCCGCAGCCATGGCTTGATTGGAGCAAGTCGGCCCATGACTCCATTACCTAGCCTCAGGTGCTAGAATAGCTCAGTTGCCTAAATGGAGCAGCAGCTCCAGATGGGCAGGCAGAACATCGCCCAGTAGAGGACTTGCCGGGTGGATTCTGGTCAGGGTGTATGCAGAAGTCTGTCACTCTGCCTCTCTGCTTCTCAATTAAGAAAAAAAAAAATTTTAACAATCATGAGATCCAGGATTTTTATTGTATCCCTTAAGTCCTAAATCTAAAAGTATCTAAATCACAGTCTATATTCAATAAATATTTATTAAGTAAACAAATAAATAAGTTGTCTCCAGATGTTATTCTGTGGCACTGGAAGAAGTAGGGCACAGAGGAGTAACAAGAATTTGTCTAAAGAATAAGAGTCGTTGTGAATGTTATATGAGCCCTGGCTGGGTAGCTCAGTCAGTTGGAGCATCATCTGATACACCAAGCTTGTGGGTTTGATCCCAAGTCAGGGCACATGCAACACTGAATGGATAAGTAGAACAACAAATTGAGGTTTCTCTCTCTCTCCCACTTCATTCTTTCTCCAAAATCAATACATAAATATTTTTTAAAAGTTATATGAGATCAGGGGGTTCCAGTAAAGACGGAGTAGTTAAACACTAAACTCACATACTCATGTGATCACATCAAAATTATACAATCAACCTAAAACACCATCTGAAGACTAGCTGAAAGAAATTCCTGTAACTAAGGATATGAAAAAGTAGCCGCATCAAGATTGATAGGAGTGGCCCTAACAGAATGGCTCAGTGGATAAAGCGTTGTCTCTCTGCACCAAGGTCATGGGTTTGATCCCCTGTCAGTACACATATGAGAGGCATTGAATAAGTGCACAACTAAATGGAACAACTAAGTGGAACAAGTTAACACTTCCCTCTCTCTCCTCAGTCTCTCTTCCCTTATTTCTCTCTTAAATCAATGGGAAAATTAAAAAAGAAAGAGAGATTAGAAGAAGGTACAAAGACTTGAAACAAGCTAATCCTGCACCAACATGTGGCTTTTGAGAATTGGGATGGATGTCTTGGCTACAGGGGTCCTACCAAAGAGTGAGTGTCCCAGCTCTACACTGGGCTTCTCAACCCAAGGCTACAGTGCTGAAAAGAATCTCCAAAAAATTTGCCCATGAAAATCAGCAGGTATTCCCACCAGGTAAAATGGTGACACACCCACTTCACAAATGACACACCTAAAGGATGGGCTCGGCAAGCAGCTGGTTCCCACCTGCTGGAAACCCAGGTGTCCTCTTTTTTTTTTTTTTTTTGTATTTTTCTGAAGCTGGAAACGGGGAGAGACAGTCAGACAGACTCCCTCATGCGCCCGACCGGGATCCACCCGGCACGCCCACCAGGGGGTGATGCTCTGCCCACCAGGGGGCGATGCTCTGCCCCTCTGAGGCGTTGCTCTGTTGCAACCAGAGCCACTCCAGCGCCTGGGGCAGAGGCCAAGGAGCCATCCCCAGCGCCCGGGCCATCTTTGCTCCAATGGAGCCTCGCTGCAGGAGGGGAAGAGAGAGACAGAGAGGAAGGAGAGGGGGAGGGGTGGAGAAGCAGATGGACGTTTCTCCTGTGTGCCCTGGCCGGGAATCAAACCCGGGACTTCCGCACACCAGGCCGACGCTCTACCACTGAGCCACCCAGCCAGGGCCCCAGGTGTCCTCTTAAAAGGCCCACATACAGCCTGACCTGTGGTGGCACAGTAAATAAAACATCGACCTGGAAACACTGAGGTCACCAGTTCAAATCCCTGGGCTTGCCTGGTCAAGGCACATATGAGAGTTGATGCTTCCTGCTCCTCCCCCCTTCTCGCTCTCTCTCTCTCTCTCTCTCTCTCCCCCCCCTAAAATGAATAAATAAAAATATATATATTTTAAAAGGCCCACATACAAACGCACTTACTCATTTACCCTAAACTCTAAACTCTAGCAAAGGGACAGCAGATCAGAAGGTACCAGAAACATATAAGGAGAAACTGAATTGTTTGGCTTCAGAGTATAGGCACAGGCAGATACTAAATCTGAATTAGCACTAACCTAGTGAACACATCTTACCTTGGTGACTCCCTGAAACCCTGCCTCATCTAACTTGCATACCACCCTTGGTTGTTTCTAGACAAGTGTTTCACAGGCAGCCAGTGTTGGCCCACACTGAGGACTTTCTTATAATCTCTCCAAAGTCTGCCAACCCCAATCAGGTGGTTGGCCTCAGCATGCCCTAAGCCTATTGCTGAGTAACCCAAGGACCAGCACTGCTAGCAGCTAACATGGGGTTGCAGCATGTACACTCTCACACACCTCCAAGGCCCAATACAAGCAGCTACCAATCAGGAATAGCTTTGTGGCTTCTACCAGGTAGCCACAGGCTTGGCACTAGCAGTGACTGACCTTGGCTTGCACTAAATTCCTTTCAAGAAGCCACAGAACCAAACATTCAGTGGCCAGCTTCATACCACAAAAGAGCACTACAAGATTAGTTCCACAAATTACACAACGAAACAATGGACTTGGCAGTCACCAGAGCCCCACTGGGATGAATGATACTCTGTGGGATTAGCCCTCACACAGCAGCTAATACTCTATTGTGGTGGACAGTCCTCATAGCCAGTCAGCCTGAGGGTCAACCCCACCTACTAATGTACCTATAGTAATTAAGCCTCAACTACAACAGGAGGGCACACACAGCCCACAAAAGAGATACTCCTTGAGCATCCAGCTCAAATAACCAGGGAAACTGTGCCATTGGACCCCACAAGACACCTACTACATAAGGGCAACCTGCCAAGACTGAGAATTGTAGGGGATCAACTTAATAGAAACAAACACAGAGAGACAGCCAAAATAACGAGACAAGTAAAAGAAAAAGAGAAAATTCCAGAAAATAATAGCCAAATGAAATAAATGCAAACAATCTATCTGATGCAGACTTCAAAACACTAGTTATAAGAATGTTTCATTAATTCTTGTCAAGATTAATTCTGGTATATTTAAATGAGGTACTCAAATCCTCCCTCAATAACATCAATATTACAACTAAACTACAGACCAACCACCATTCAGAACCACCTGTAATCTACTTGAACAAAAGCCCTACAGCTAAAGATATAAATAAGAAGCCAAATCTGTACTGGTAGAACAGGCAGGGTTGTGGAATGGGTTGGTCTCCCATCCATTTGAGTCAATTTAAAATTGGAAGGGATTTCTCAAGTGCAGAGGTCCTCACTAATGACCACAGGATCCCAGCTCCACACCAGGCCCCCCAGCCTGGGGTTGCAGTACCAAGAAAAGAATTCCCCATAACCTCTGGCTGTAAAAACCAGCTTAGATTGTGTCTGAGTGAGACAGAGGACTGCTGGAGTCCCAGACATTTCTCTTAAAGGGCCTATATATGAACTTACTTGGATTCATTCACTCTGAGGCCCAGCTCTAGAACAGCAGCTTGAAAGGCACCAAGAACAAAGGGGGAAAAACTGAATTATCTGCTTTGTTGGGAGAAATATAAGTACAGCTTTCTACCAGAGAGAAGTGCTGTCAGAGCCATTGATTGTTTTCTGGGCCCTCTCCACCTTCAGAGCTGGAAGGTGGTGCCATATTTGAGACTCCATCAACCTGGTTCATATTGTTTGCCCCACTATAGTGATTCCTTGAGACCTTGACTCAACCAAATTATGCACTCAACCCAAGCCATGTCCAGTGGATTTTCCATATTAACGGTTTGTCTTGGAACATGCTGAAGATATTTCTAAAATCTCTCACACAGAAGCATCTGGTCTCTGCATGTCCTGTACTTTTTGCTACATAGCCCCAGTTATGGCAAGAGCAGCAGCTGGGCTTGGTTCATAGTGTGGCCTCTCCTAGACACCTCCAAGCCCAGCATAAGTAGCAGCCATCTGTAGATTACTTTGTACCTTGTGTCACTGTCCCTGGATGGAGCACAGGTGGCAGCTGACCTTGTCTTGAATCTGGTGGACAGCTTCAGACCACATCAAAGCACCACCCACTTTCTTTGACAAGGGACACACTCAAGGGGCAGACAAAGCAAGTAACAGAAGTAAATCCTGCTCCATGGGGTCAGTCCCTGCATAGCTGATCATCCATGGAGGTTTTATTCTCTCCTCATAGCCAGTCAGCCTCAGGGTAAATCCTTTCAATTGCAATGCCAAATAGCAATCAAGGTTCAACTACAAGAAGATGTACAAAGCCTACACAGGGGCTCACACATGGAGTGACCAGCTTGGGTGATCAGAAGAATTGTGCAACAAAATCCTACAGAACACTGACAATATAATGCCACTCCACCAAGCCTGGGAGATGAAGCAGCTTTGCTTAATACATAGAAACACAGGGAAGCAGCCAAAATGAGGAGACAACAAAACTTTTCCCAAATGAAAAACAAAACAAAACTCCAAAAAAATAATTAAACAAAATGGAGACCAGCCTGACCAGACAGTGGCACAGTGGATAGAGCCCCAGATTGGGATGCGGAGGACCCAGGTTCAAGACCCCAAGGTTGTCAGTTTGAGCACGGGCTCATCTGGCTTGAGCAAAAAGCTCACCAGCTTGGACCCAAGGTCGCTGGCTCGAGCAAGGGGTTACTCAGTCTGCTGAAGGCCCGCAGTCAAGGCACATATGAGAAAGCAATCGATGAACAACTAAGGTGTTACAACAAAAAAAACCTAATGATTGATGCTTCTCATCTCTCTCTGTTCCTGTCTGTCTGTCCCAATCTATCCCTCTCTCTGACTCTCTCTCTGTCCCTGTAAAAAAAAAAAAATGGAGACCAGAAATCTACTAGATGCAGAGTTTAAAACAGTAGCTATAAAAATGCTCAATGTATCGCTTCAGGCATATATGAACAAACAAGAGAGAGCCCAAGTGAACCACTTAACTTCCCACCTTAAGGAACTAGAAAAAGAAGAACAAAGACAACCCAAAACCAGCCGAAGAAAGGAGATAATAAAAATCAGAGCAGAAATAAATGAATTAGAGAACAGAAAAACTATAGAAAAAATTAATAGAACAAGGAGCTGGTTCTTTGAAAAGATCAACAAAATTGACAAACCCTTGGCAAGACTTACCAAGGAAAAAAGAGAAAGAACTCATATAAACAAAATACAAAATGAAAGAGGAGAAATCACCACGGACACCGTAGATATACAAAGAATTATTGTAGAATACTATGAAAAACTTTATGCCACTAAATTCAACAACCTAGAAGAAATGGATAAATTCCTAGAACAATACAACCTTCCTAGACTGAGTCAAGAAGAAGCAGAAAGCCTAAACAGACCTATCAGTAGAGAAGAAATAGAAAAAAACATTAAAAACCTCCCCAAAAATAAAAGTCCAGGCCCTGACGGCTATACCAGCGAATTTTATCAAACATTCAAAGAAGACTTGGTTCCTATTCTACTGAAAGTCTTCCAAAAAATTGAAGAAGAAGCAATACTTCCAAACACATTTTATGAGGCCAACATAACCCTCATACCAAAACCAGGCAAGGATGGCACAAAAAAAGAAAACTACAGACCAATATCTCTAATGAATACAGATGCTAAAATACTAAACAAAATACTAGCAAATCGAATACAACAACATATTAAAAAAATAATACATCATGATCAAGTGGGATTCATCCCAGAATCTCAAGGATGGTTCAACATACGTAAAACGGTTAATGTAATACACCATATCAACAAAACAAAGAACAAAAAACACATGATCTTATCAATAGACGCAGAAAAGGCTTTCGATAAAATACAACACAATTTTATGTTTAAGACTCTCAACAAAATGGGTATAGAAGAAAAATATCTCAACATGATAAAGGCCATATATGATAAACCATCAGCTAACATCATATTAAATGGCACTAAACTGAAGGCTTTCCCCCTTAAATCAGGAACAAGACAGGGTTGTCCACTCTCTCCACTCTTATTTAATGTGGTACTAGAGGTTCTAGCCAGAGCAATCAGACAAGACAAAGAAATAAAAGGCATCCATATCGGAAAAGAAGAAGTAAAGGTATCACTTTTTGCAGATGATATGATCCTATACATCGAAAACCCCAAAGAATCCACAAAAAGACTACTAGAAACAATAAGCCAATACAGTAAGGTCGCAGGATACAAAATTAACATACAGAAGTCAATAGCCTTTCTATATGCCAACAATGAAACAACTGAGAAGGAACTCAAAAGAATAATCCCCTTCACGATTGCAACAAAAAAAATAAAATACTTAGGAATAAACATAACAAAGAATGTAAAGGACTTATATAATGAAAACTATAAACCATTGTTAAGGGAAATCGAAAAAGATATAATGAGATGGAAGAATATACCTTGTTCTTGGCTAGGAAGAATAAATATAATCAAGATGGCTATATTACCCAAAGCAATATACAAATTTAATGCAATTCCCATCAAAATTCCAATGACATTTTTTAAAGAAATAGAGCAAAAAATCATCAGATTTATATGGAACTATAAAAAACCCCGAATAGCCAAAGCAATCCTAAAGAAAAAGAATGAAGCTGGGGGCATAACAATACCTGACTTCAAACTCTATTATAGGGCCACGACAATCAAAACAGCATGGTATTGGCAGAAAAATAGACACTCAGACCAATGGAACAGAATAGAAAGTCCAGAAATAAAACCACATATATATAGTCAAATAATTTTTGATAAAGGGGCCAACAACACACAATGGAGAAAAGAAAGCCTCTTCAATAAATGGTGCTGGGAAAACTGGAAAGCCACATGCAAAAGAATGAAACTGGACTACAGTCTCTCCCCCTGTACAAAAATTAACTCAAAATGGATCAAAGATCTAAACATAAGACCTGAAACAATTAAGTACATAGAAGAAGACATAGGTACTCAACTCATGGACCTGGGTTTTAAAGAGCATTTTATGAATTTGACTCCAATGGCAAGAGAAGTGAAGGCAAAAATTAATGAATGGGACTACATCAGACTAAGAAGTTTTTGCTCAGCAAGGGAAACTGATAACAAAATAAACAGAAAGCCAACTAAATGGGAAATGATATTTTCAAACAACAGCTCAGATAAGGGCCTAATATCCAAAATATACAAAGAACTCATAAAACTCAACAACAAACAAACAAACAATCCAATAAAAAAATGGGAAGAGGATATGAATAGACACTTCTCCCAGGAAGAAATACAAATGGCCAACAGATATATGAAAAGATGCTCATCTTCTTTAGCTATTAGAGAAATGCAAATCAAAACGGCAATGAGATACCACCTCACACCTGTTCGATTAGCTGTTATTAGCAAGTCAGGTAATAGCAAATGTTGGAGAGGCTGTGGAGAAAAAGGAACCCTCATCCACTGTTGGTGGGAATGTAAAGTAGTACAACCATTATGGAAGAAAGTATGGTGGTTCCTCAAAAAACTGAAAATAGAACTACCTTATGACCCAGCAATCCCTCTACTGGGTATATATCCCCAAAACTCAGAAACATTGATACGTAAAGACACATGCAGCCCCATGTTTATTGCAGCATTGTTCACAGTGGCCAGGACATGGAAACAACCAAAAAGCCCATCAATAGATGACTGGATAAAGAAGATGTGGCACATATACACTATGGAATACTACTCAGCCATAAGAAATGATGACATCGGAACATTTACAGCAAAATGGTGGGATCTTGATAACATGATACGAAGCGAAATAAGTAAATCAGAAAAAAACAGGAACTGTATTATTCCATACGTAGGTGGGACATAATAGTGAAACTAAGAGACATTGATAAGAGTGTGGTGGTTACGGGGGGGGAGGGGGGAATGGGAGAGGGATAGGGGGTGGGAGGGGCACAAAGAAAACAAGATAGAAGGTGACAGAGGACAATCTGACTTTGGGTGGTGGGTATGCAACATAATTGAACGACAAGATAACCTGGACTTGTTATCTTTGAATATATGTATCCTGATTTATTGATGTCACCCCATTAAAAAAATAAAATTATAAAAAAAAAAAAAAAAAAAATGCTCAATGAACTTGAGGAAGAATAGATTAACATAGTGAGAACCTCAATGAAGAGATAAAAAACATAAAAACATATTTTTAAAAAAAAAAACTATTAAAAAATCCAGTCAGAAATGAAAAATACATTACAGGGAAGCAACAGTGAAGCAGATAAAGCAGAGGATCAAATCAGAGATTTTGAAGATAAGGAAGCAGAAAACACCCAATCAGAATAGAAATAAAAATCCAAACAAATGAGGAAAGTATAAGAAGCCTCTGAGACTTCAAGCATACCAGCATTTACATTAAGGGCACCAGGAGAAGAGAGGTAGCAAGTAATAAAAGGCTTATGTAAAAGAATAATGATGAAAGAATTCCCTAACCTAGTGAAGGAAATAGACATAAAAATCTAGGAAGCACAGAGCATCTCAAACAAGATAAACCCAAAAAGGCCTGCATGTAGGCACATCATAATTAAAATACCAAAGGTTAAAGACAAAGAGAGAATCTTAAAAAAAAATAAGAGAAAAGCAGTTAGTTATCTACAAGTGAGTTCCCCTAAGACTATCAGCCAATTTTTCAACCAAAACTTTACAAGCCAGAAAGGATCAGCAAGAAATATTCAAAGTGATGAAAAGCAAAAACCTACAACCAAGATTACTATACCAAGCAAAGCTGTCATTGAGAATCAGAAGACAAAAAGAGATTTTTCCAGACAAGAAAAAGCTAAAGGAATTCATCATCACTAAATTAATATTACAAGAAATGTTAAAGGGCCTTCTTTAAAAAAATAAGGGGGAAAAACATAAATATAAATAATAAAATGACAGTAACTATGTACTTATCAATAATCACTTTAAATGTTATTGTATTAAATGTTTTAGCCAAAAGACATGGAGTGGCTAAATGACAAAGAAAACAAGACGTATATATATGCTGTCTACAAGAAACCCATTTCAGATTGAAAGACATGCACAGACTGAGAATACAATAATAAATAAAGATATTTCCATGCAAATGGAAACAAAAGAAAAGCTGGGGTAACAATACTTATCTAAAAAATAGTCTTTAAAACAAAGGTTATAACAACTGAAAAGAACATTATATAATGATAAAGGGGTCAATCCAACAAGAGGATGTAACCGTTACAACACTTACACATCCAACAAAAGAGTACATAAATATATTAAGCAAAGTTGGATAGAAATAAAAAGGAGAGATTCACAGTAATATAGTAATTGTAGGGGACTTTAATTGACATCAATAAGCAGACTAGCAACACAGAAACAGTAGTTTTAAATGACACCTTAGACCAGATAGATTTAATTGATATTTTTAAAGCATTTCTCCCCAAAGCAGATGAATATACAATCTTTTCAAGTACATATAATACATTTTCTAAGACAGACCACATGTTAGGCCACAAAAATGTCTCAGTAAATTTAAGAAGATTGAAATTGTATCAAGCGTCTTCTCTGCCCACAATGTTATAAAACTAGAAGTCAATTATAACAAGAAAACTGAAGGATACACAAACACGTGGAAGCTAACTTTTATGCTGCTAAAAAATAAATCAGTTAACAATGATATCAAAGGAGAAATCAAAAGATACTTTGAGACAATTGAAAATAAAAACACAATGACTCAAAATCTATGGACACAGCCGAGAATAGTTTTAAGAGAAAAATTCATAGAAATACAAGTTTACTTTAAAAAAAAATCTCAAATAAACAGTGTAAACTTAGAGTTACTGGAGCTAAAAATGAATAAATAAAGCCCAAAGTTAACAAAAAAAGAAGAAAGAAAGAAAGAAAGAAAGAAAGAGAAGAGAGGAAGGAAGGAAGGAAGGAAGGAAGGAAGGAAGGAAGGAAGGAAGGAAGGAAGGAAGGAAGGAAGGAAGGAAGGAAGGAAGGGAGGAAGGGAGGAAAGAAGGAAAGATAAGAACGGAGAGCAATTCAAAAACAAATATAATTAAGTGTAAAAAATTTAAAAGGTTAATGGAACCAGGAACTGGTTCTTTGAAAAGAGAAACAAAATTGATAAGCCTTTAACCAGACTCATCAAGAAAAAAAAAAAGAGAACCCAAGTAAATAAAATCAGAAATGAAAAAGAAGTGACAGCTGACACCACAGAAATACAGAGGAATATAAGAAAATACAATTAAATGCAAACCAATTAGCAATCTGGAATAAATGGACAAATTTCTACAAATATACAATCTACCAAGACTGAGTAAAGAAGAAACAAAATCTGAACAGATCAATAACAGCAAACAGAAGCAAAACAGTAATTTTAAAACTCCCAACAAACAAAAATTCTTTCCTGGATAGCTTCACAAGTGAGTTTTATTGAATATTTAAAACAATTAACACCTACCTTCTTAAACTGTTCCAAATATTTTTTAAAAAGAAAGGGCCATCAACCTTCTTTTACAAGGACTGCATTACCTCAATTCTAAAATCAGACAAAGATAATACCAAAAGAAGAATTACAGGCCAATATCCCTGATGAACATAGATGCAAAAATTTTAATAAAATATTAGCAAACTGAATTCAACAATATACTATTAAAAAGATCATACATAATGATAAAGTGGTATTCACTAATAGAATGCAAAGTTGATAACACTATCCACAAACCAATTAATATGATAGACTACTTAACCAAATGAAGGATAAAAATTATATGATCATATCAATAGATACAGAAAAATCATTTGACTAAATCCAGCACCTGTGTATGATTAAAAACTCTCAGCAAAATGGAAATAAATGGAATATACCTCAACATAATAAAGGCCATATATGGCAAATTTAAACTAACATCATAATCAACAGAGGAAAACTAAAAGCACTTCCCTCTAGATCAGAAAGAAAAGAGGGATGTCCACTTTCACCACTCTTAATCAGCCTCATACTGAAAACTCTAGCCATATTGATTAGATAAGAAGAAATAAAACACATCTAATTGGGAAACAAAGTAAAACTGTCATTATTTGCAGATAATGTAATACTACTGTATAAAGAGAACCCTAAATATTACACTAAAAAACTACTAGAACTGATAACTGAATTCAGTAAAGTAGCAGAATAAAAAATATTTAAAAATTGGTAACATTTTTAAACATCGTTAATGAACTGTCAGAAAAGGCAGCTAAGAAAAGAATCTCATTTACAATTGCATCAAATAAAATAAAAGACCTAGGAATAAATGTAACCTAGGGGGTAAAAGGCCTGTATTTTAAAAGTTATAAGATAGAAATTGAAAAAGATACTATAAATGAAAATATCTATCATGCTTATGAATAAAAATAATTAATATAATTAAAATGTTTATAATACCAAAGCAATGTACAGATTCAATGCAATTCTTATCAAAGTACCAACAGAGTATTTCACCAAACTAGGAAAAACATTCAACAATTTCTATGGAACCAGAAAAGATAACCACAACAATCTTGAAAAAGAGAAAAAAGTTGGAGGTATCATGCTACCTGATATTAAACTATACTATAAAGCTTTAGTAATTATAACAGCATGGTATTTGGAAGGAGACTTGACTTTAGTGAGCACACAATACAATATACAGAGGATGTATTATAGAATTATACACTTGAAACCTATATAATTTCACTGCCAATGTCACTCCAATAAAGTCAATTTTAAAAGCATCATGGTACTGTCATAAAAACAGACACATAGAATAGGCACACAGAATAAAGAGCCCAGAAGTAAAGCCATGACTAATATATGACAAAGCAGACAAGAACATACAATGAGGTAAAGACAGTGTATTCAATATATAATGTTGGGAAAATTGGACAGATCTACAAAGGCAATTATATATATCCTTGGGTAAAGGAAATAAAAAAAATAAACAATTGGAACTACATCAAACTTAAAAGTTTTTGCACAGCAAAGGTAACCATCAATAAAACCAAAAGACAACTTACTGAATGGAAGAAGGTATTCACCAATGATACATTTGATAAGGAGTTAATATGTAAAATTTAGTAGGAAATAGGAATAAAAACAAACAATTCAATTAAAAAATGAACAAAGGAACTAAATAGAATTTCTCCAAAGAGAACATACAGATGGCCAAGAGACAAATGAAAAGATGTTCAATGTCACTAACTATTAGAGAAATGCACATTAAAACCACAATGAGGGCCTGGCTGGTTGGCTCAGTGGTAGAGCGTCGGCCTGGCGTGCAGAAGTCCCAGGTTTGATTCATGGCCGGGGCACACAGGACAGGCACCCATCTGTTTCTCCACCCCTCCCCCTCTCCTTCCTCTCTGTCTCTCTCTTCCCCTCCTGCAGCCAAGGCTCCATTGGAGCAAAGTTTGCTCGGGCGCTGAGGATGGCTTCATGGCCTCTGCCTCAGGCGCTAGAGTGGCTCTAGTCGCAACAGAGCGATGCCCCGGATGGGCGTGCCGGGTGGATCCCAGTCGGGCGCATGCGGGAGTCTGTCTGACTGCCTCCCCATTTCTGGCTTCAGAAAAATACACACACAAAAAAAAAACCCACAATGAGATATACCCTCACACCTGTTAGAATGGCTAACATCAATAAATCAACAAACAAGTATTGACGAGGGTGTGGAAGAAAGGAAACATTTGTGCACTGCTGGTGGGAATGCAGACTGGTGCAGCCACTATGGAAAACAGTATGGAGGTTCCTCAAAAAACTAAAAATAAAATTGTCTTATCACCCAGTGATTTCATTTCTGGGTATACACCTAAAGAAACCCAAAACACTAATTCAAACAATATATGCACCCCTATGTTTACTGCAGCATTATCTACAATAGCCAAGATACGGAATTAACCCATGTCCATCAATAGACAAATGGAAAAAGAGATGGTACACATATACAATGGAATAAACTGAGCCATAAAAAGAATGAAATCTTACATTTACAACAATATGAGTGGGCCTAAAATGTATTATGCTAAGTGAAATAAGTCAGACATAAAAGAACAAATACTATATGATTTTGCTTATATGTGGAACCTAAAGAACAAAATAAATGAACAAAACCCATAAACAGATTTGCATATGTAGAGAATAAACTGAAGGTCACCAGATGGAAGCAGGTTTAGGTGAAATGAGTGAAAAATAAGAAGGGATTACGAAGTAAAATTTTATAGTTACAAAATAGTCACAGGATGTAAATACAGCATAGGGAATATAGTCAATAATATTGTAATAACTATGTATTGTGCCAGATGTATACTAGAAATATTGTAAGGAACACTTTGCAAAACATATGGTTGTCTAACCATTATACAATACTATACATCTGAAACTAATACCAAGTAATACTGAATATAAACTGTGATTGGAAAAAAAATTTTTTAAATAGAAAGATGTTGATCTGCTAAATTTGAAAATGAGGAAAGGTATTGGAATTTTTAAAAGAAAGGAAGGTATGAAATGGTCATCTAACTAAGCAGATGAGTTAACAGACTAGCTAGAGAAAGTTTGCTTTGTAGCCTTAGATTTAAAATGGTAGCATTTAATATGATTGTCTGTTTTATGGTCTGTATCAGTTATGTTCAGTTGGACAGTATAAATGGAGAAAAGCAGAAACTTGGATTTAACTATTAATCTAACCAAACCAACAACAGTGAAACCCAAGGACAAAATTGTCAAGAAAATATATGAGAATAATCTATATTAACTGCTTGTTGAATTTAAGTGATTAAGAAGGAGAATGAGTATATCATGGAGGCAAGGGACACTGTGTTGGTAGGATGAATGGACAGGAGGTAACAAGTGAATAGAAGAATTATATATTTGGTCTGATAATGCCTTAATGCCTTGCCAATTTGCTTATGCTTTAAAATTTTCTAGAATTTATCCAGCATTTCTAGTTGAATAGTTGCTCCAAATGATCCTAATTATAGTATTACCAGAAGCCACACCCATTGGACTCAAGTGTCCAGACACTTCTTATACACAGACAGAATGGGAAGGCAGAGAAATGCAACCCAATTCAATCAAGAGAAATATCCAGAAAAGTACTTGAATGAGACAGATATAACCAAATTACCAGTCACAGAGTTTAAAATAATGATTGTTAGGATGCTCAAAGATCTTAGAACAACAGTAGATGGACATTACAAGCACCTAAATAAAAAGATAGCAAGTATAAAAAAAAACATTGAAATAATAAAAAAAAGAATCAGAAATGACAAATACAATATCTGAAAAGAAGACTACTAGAAGCAATTAAAAGCAGGATGGATAAAGCTGAGGATCGAAACAGCAAGTTAGAGGACAAGATAAAAGAAGGCTCAGAAGCAGAGCAGTAAAAAGAAAAAAGACTAAAAAAGTCTGAGGAAATCTTAAGAGAGCTCTGTGACAACATAAAGAGAAATAGGATCTGCATCATAGGGGCTCCTGAAGAAGATGAGAAAGAACAAGGGAGAGAGACCTTGTTCAATCAAATCATAGCTGAAAACTTCCCTAAATTGATGTAGGAAAAAGTCACACAAGTCCAAGACGCACAGAGAATTTCGTTAAAGAGAAACTCAAAAAATCTACACCAAGACACATCATAATTAAAATACCAAAGCTAAGCGATAAAGAGAAAATATTAAAAGCTGCAAGAGAAAAAAAAAGGCTATCACTTACAAAAAAGCCCCAATAGGGATGACATCTGACTTCTTAACAGAAACACTTGAGGCCAGAAGGAAATGGCAAGAAATATTCAAAGTAATGCAGAACAAGACCCTACAACCAAAATTACTTTATCCAGCAAGGCTATCATTTAAAATTGAAGGAGAAATAAAAAGCTTCCCAGACAAAAAACAACTCAAGGAATTCACTATAACCAAACCAATGCTACAAGAAATGTTAAGGGGCCTGTTGTAAACAGATCAAAGGAGGAAAAGAATATAGTAAAAGAGGAATATTGCTTTAAAGAATAAAATGGCAATAAACAACTACATATCAATAATAACCTTAAATGTAAATGGATTAAATGATCCAATCAAAAGACATAGGGTAGCTGCATACAAAGAAAACAGAACCCATACATATGCTGTCTACAAAAGACAAAAGATGCACATAGACTGAAGGTAAAGGATGAAAAAAAATATTTCATGCAAATAGAAATAAAAAAAAAGCTGGGGTAGCAATACTTATATCAGACAAAATGGACTTTAAAAAAAGGCTATAGTAAGAGATAAATAAGGTCACTACATAATGATAAAGGGAGCAATCCAACAGGAAGATATAATCATTATAAGTATCTATACACCTAATATAGGAGCACCTAAATATATAAAGCAGACTTTGATGGATATAAAGGGCAAGATCAACAGCAATACTATAATAGTAGGGGATTTCAATACCCCACTATCATCACTAGACAGATCCTCAAGAAAGAAAATTAACAAAGAAACAGCAGACTTAAAGGACACACTAGATCAACTGGATTTAGTAGATATCTTCAGAATCTTTCACCCTAAAGCAGCAAAATATACATTCTTCTCAAGTGCTCATGGTACATTCACTAGAATAGACCACATTTTAGAGCACAAAAGCAGTCTCAACAAATTTAAAAAGATTGAAATCATATCAAGCATTTTCTCTGATCACAACATCATGAAACTAGAAATCAACCACAACAGAAAAACTGAAAAATACTCAAACACTTGGAAACTAAATAGCATGTTATTAAATAACGAATGGGTTAACAATGAGATCAAAGAAGAAATTAAAAAATTCCTAGAAACAAATGATAATGAGCACACAACAACTCAAAATTTATGGAACACAGCAAAAGCAGTACTGAAAGGGAAGTTCACAGCATTATAGGCATACCTTTGGAAGCTAGAAAAAGCTCAAATAAACAACTTAACCCTGTCACTAAAAGAACTAGAAAAAGAACAGCAAGTAAAGCCAAGAGGTAGTAGAAGGAAGGAAATAATAAAGATCAGAGAGGAAATAAATGACATAGAGAGGAAATAATAGACATTGATCAATGAAACAAGAAGCTAGTTCTCTGAAAAGGTAAACAAGATTGATAGACCTTTAACCAGACTCACCAATGAAAAAAGAGAGAGAACTCAAATAAATAAAATTAGAAATGAGAGTGGAGAAATAACAACTGACACAACAGAAACACAAAGGATTGTAAGAAAATACTATGAAGAACTGTATGCCAAAAAATTAGACAACCAATTAGATGAAATGGACAAATTTCTTGAAACATATAATATTTTAAAAATCAATCTAGAAAAATCAGAAAACCCAAACAGATTGATTACAACAAACGAGACTGAAACAGTTATCAAGAACCTCCCAACAAAACCCCAGGGCCCATGGCTTCACAAGTGAATTCTATCAAATATTCAAAGAAGAACTAATTCCTATCCTTCTCAAGCTATTTCAAAAAAATTCAAGAGGAAGGAAGACGTCCAAGCTCCTTTTATGAGGCGAACATAATTCTGATTCCAAAATCAGGCAAAGACAACAAAAAAAATGAAAATTATAGGCCAATATCCCTGATGAATCTAGATGCTAAAATCCTCAACAAAATATTAGCCAGCTGGATCCAGCAATATATGAAAAAAATCATACACAATGATCAAGTGGGATTTATTCTGGGAGGCAAGGCTGGTACAATATTCACAAATCAATCAATGTGATTCATCACATAAACAAAAGGAAGGAGAAAACCCACATGATAATTTCAATAGATGCAGAAAAAGCATTTGATAAAATCCAGCACCCATTCATGATCAAAACTCTCAGCAAAGTGGGAATACAGGGAACATACCTCAACATGATAAAGGCCATCTATGACAAACCCACAGCCATCATCATACTCAATGGGCAAAGATTAAAAGCAATCCCCTTAAAATCAGGAAAAAGGCAGCAGTGCCCCCTTTCACCACTCTTATTTAACATAGTCCTGGAAGTTTCAGACAAGAAGAATAAATAAAAGGCATCCAAATTGGAAAAGAAGAATTAAAACTATCATTATTTGCAGATGATATGATATTGTATATAGAAAACCCTAAAGTCTCAGTCAAAAAACTACTGGACCTGATAAATGAATTCAGCAAGGTGGCAGAATATAAAATTAATACTCAGATATCAGAGGCATTTTTATACACCCACAATGAATTGTCAGAAAGAGAAATTAAGGAACCAATCCTCTTCACTATTGCAACCAAAAAAATAAAGTACCCAGGAGTAATTTAACCAAAGAGATTAAAGACTTGTACTCGGAAAATTATAAAACATTGATAAAAAAAAATCAAGGAAGATACAAAGAAGTGGAAGCATACACCATGCTAATGGTTAGGAAGAATAAGCATCATTAAAATGTTTATATTACACAAAGCAATTTATAGATTTAATGCAATACCAATTAAAATACCAATGACATACTTCAAAGATATAGAACACATATTCCGAAAATTTATATGGAACCAAAAAAGAACACGAATAGCCTCAGCAATCTTGAAAAGGAAGAAAAGTGGGAGATATCACACTTCCTGATATCAAGTTATACTACAAGGCCACTATACTCAAAATAGCTTGGTACTGGCATAAGAACAAGCATATAGATCAATGGAACTGAACAGAGAACCCAGAAATAAACCCACACCTTTATGGACAACTGATACTTGACAAAGGAGGTAAGAGCACACAATGGAGTAAAGACAACCTCTTCAACAAATGGTGTTGGGAAAACTGGACAGCTACCTGTAAAAAAATGAAACTAGACCATCAACTTACACCATTCACAAAAAGAAACTCAAAATGGATAAAAGACTTAAATTGAAGCCGTGAAACAATAACCATCTTAGAAGAAAATATAGGCAGTAAGCTCTCCAACATCTCTCGCAGCAATATATTTGCTGATTTATCTCCACAGGCAAGGAAAATAAAAGACAGGATAAACAAATGGGACTATATCAAACTACAAAGCTTCTGCACAGCTAAAGATAATAAGAACAGAATAAAAAGACAAACTACACAATGGGAGAACATATTTGACAATATTTCTGTTAAGGGGTTAATAACCAAAATTTATAAAGAACTTGTAAAACTCAACACCAGGAAGATAAACAATCCAATCAAAATATGGGCAAAAGAAATGAATAGACACTTCTCCAAAGAGGATATACAGATGGCAAATAGGCATATGAAAAAATGCTCAACAACACTAATCATTAGAGAAATGCAAATTAAAACCACAATAAGATGTCACCTCACACCAGTCAGAATGTTGCTCATCAACAAAACAACAACACAGAATCAGTGCTGGCGAGGATGTGGAGAAAAGGGAACCCTCCTGCACTGCTGGTGGGAATGCAGACTGGTGCAGCCACTGTGGAAAACAGTATGAAGATTCCTCAAAAATTTAAAAATCGAACTGCCTTTTGACTCAGCTATCCCATTTTTAGGAATATACCCCAAAAACACCATAGCACTGTTTCAAAAGGAGAAATGCACACCCATGTTTATGGCAGCACTGTTCACAATAGTGAAGATCTGGAAACAGCCCAAGGTTCTGTCAGTGGACGAGAGGATTAAAAAGTAGTGGTACATATATACCAGGGGTCCCCAAACTAAGGCCCACGGGCCGCATGAGGCCTCCTGAGGCCATTTATCCGGCCCCCGCCGCAATTCCAGAAGGGGTACCTCTTTCATTGGTGGTCAGTAAGAGGAGCATAGTTCTCATTGAAATAAATACTGGTCAGTTTGTTGATTTAAATTTACTTATTATTTATTTTAAATATTGTATTTGTTCCCGTTTTGTTTTTTACTTTAAAATAAGATGTATGCAGTGTGCATAGGGATTTGTTCATAGTTGTTGTTTTTTATAGTTTGGCCCTCCAGCAGTCTGAGGGACAGTGAACTGGCCCCCTGTTTAAAAAGTTTAGAGACCCCTGATATATACAATGGAATACTATGGGGTCATGAAAAAGAAGGAAATCTTACCTTTTGCGACAACATAGATGGACATGGAAACTATTATGTTGAGTGAAATAAGCCAGGCAGAAAAAGGAAAAGATCATATGACCTCACTCATTTGAGGAATCCAATGAACAATGTGAACTGAGGAACAGAATTGAGACAGAGGAGAGATCAAAGGGAACAGAGGAAAAGAGGACAGAGGGAAAGGGAATGATAGAATGGGATAAACCTTAAGGGAAGGAGGGAGGGCTATATGGGGAAGGGGGCAAGGGAGATGTTGAGGGGAACACGGGGGAAGGGGGATGCATTCGGGGCAACACTAGAATCTATGTAAACACAATAAATTAAAATCAATGAAAAAAAAAGGAATAGCTAACCATGTAACTCCTTCAAATAAAAAAAAAAAACTTGATATAACCAAATTCACTAATATTTGCTTTAAACTTGTCCCATTAAAGTTTTATTTTAAAAATCATTCCCCATCTCTTGATCACAGATATTCTTCTGTGCTTTCTTCTTTTCACTACATATGTAGTTTTACCTTCTAATCTACACCCTGAGTTTACTTTTGAATATTTTGTAGGTTAGTAATTCAGTTTATTTTTCTGCCTATGATATACAAGATTTCCCAACAACATCTTCTAAATAATTTTTTCCCCTCAGTTTTAGGTGTCTCCCTTAATGTAAATTAAGTATATGTGCACACACATACATCAGTCTCTTCATGCTTTGTATTCCATTATGTTGATCATTTTTGTTGTTGTTGTTCTTGGGCCAATCTTTTAATGTCTTATAGGGCAAGCAAGAATCACCCTCACATACACAATTTTTATTCTTAAATTTTATCTATTTGTGAATAATGAGTCTTCCTGGTACATGGAAAACACAACTGATATTTTGATTGAAATTATATTTATAGATTAATTTAAATTTATAGATTAATTCAGAAAGTATTTGGTGTTTTCAGAATATTAAGTCATTCCAACCAGAAACAAGAAGTGTCTACTTATAAAGATCTTTATTTACGTGTTATATTACAGTCAAATGTTTCCATATTATTGTGGTTTTTATAATATGGTAATTTTGTATTTCCTTATTGAATTCATTGGGTTGACATTGATTCACAAAACCACACGTTTCAAGTGTACAACTCAACAAGACTTCATCTGCACTCTGCATCGTGTGTCCATCGCCCAAAGCAAAGTCTATTTTCATCCCCATTTACCCTCCCTTTGCCCACCTCCCCCTACCCCATCACCTCCTTTTCCTCTGGCTATCACCATACTATTGTCTATGTCAGTGGGTTATTTTAATACCTTCACCTTCTTTTATCCAACCCCAACACCCTTACCCTCTGACAGCTGTCAGTCTGTTTTGTGTATTCATGCTGTTGTTTTTATTTTGTTTGGTAGTTTATTTTGTTCATTAGATTCCACGTGTGTGTTTTTGTTTTATTTTGTTTTGTTTTGTTTTGTTCTTTTACTAAGTGAGAGGTGGGGAGGCAGGGAGGTAGACAGACAGACTTCCATATGCTCTCAAACCGGGATGCACCTGGCAAGCTCCACTTGGGTTGATGCTCCATTGCTTGTCAACCGAGATAGTTCAGCATCTGATGTGAGGCCATGATGCCATCCTCAGCACCTGGGGCCAACTTGTTCAAACCATTCAATATATGGCTGTGAGAATAGAAGAAGAGAGAGAGAGAAGGGGAGGAGGAGGGGCACAGAAGTAGATGGTTGCTTCTCCTGTGTGCCCTGACCGGGAATCCAAACCAGGACTTCCATATGCCAGGCTGATGCTCTACTGCTAAGCCAACCAGCCAGGGCCCCATGTGTGTTTTGATTAAATTAATTTTATATATAGGTATTGTTACTACTTTGAATTGTATTTTCTAGTTGATTACCTATTGTCTCTCCAACATCATCTTACCCAGTGTTCTTAAGAAACAGACACTAACAGGAGCCTCAATTTCAGTACGACTAATTTAAATACAACAGAATGTTCCCTGAAAGAATAGCTCAGTCTAGAAAATGTGATGGACTAACAGAGCAACAAACTGCATCTGGATAAACTTTGTAGTTGTCTCATATACCTCTTGTCTCCTATTTTTTTTATGTAAACTCACAAATGTCTAATTAAGAAGGAGAAACAACTCAATTTTATCTTAATAGAATAGTAAGTCAACTACTCTTTTTTACATAGCAAAATCATTCATGAGAAACTGAGAGATTTGGGTTTTAATTTTAAGAAAGATGTGAGCATTCTGTAGTCTAAGGAGATGTAGCCATAGGGGACAGGGAGCATAAAGACACCAAAGTAGTAATTGGGAGTATGGAGGAAGAGAATGAAGAATTGGCAGTAGAAAGGAAATGAATTAAATTTTAGGGAACAGGAGGAAAAGAGATCTCTTGTGGCTTCAATTTACAGATATTTACTGAGTATTGGCAATGTGCCAGGTCCTGTACTCAATTCTTAAGGGTGGAGATTAAAAAAGATAGTCATAGTCTGTGTCCTCATGGAGCTTAGAAAATAATGAGAGATCCAGACATTGAGCAAGTAAATATAAGAACATAAGCAGAAATGCAGCCTTAGAAAGAAGTAGGGACATGTCCTCTTCTAAGATGAGAAAGAGAAAGAGGAAAGAGCAAGGTGTGGTAAGATTCTGAGGTAAATGGAGGCAGGAGCTTTAGGGACATCATGGATCACAGTTTTTCATCATCCCCAAAACTAAAACAAATGTATATGTTAAGAATGAAATGAACCAATTTACAACTGGTTCCACAAAAGGGACAAATTTTAAATTACAGCTAAGGTCAAAATATGGTGAGTCCCAGCAGACAAGGACCAGTTAAAGGAGGAGAGAATGGTTCTAGAGTCAACTGTTTTAATCATCTTAGATGCTTCTTAACTATGATTCTTGTACAGGCACTATCTGAGAACAACTAAACCAGAGTCCCCAGTGCTGGGCCAAGGAGCTACAATTTTATTGTGCTATTCAGAAAATTCTTATGCACACCAAAATTCAAGAAGCACTGAAGCAACTGAACTAAACCATACTGAGTTTTTGGTTTCTCTGTCAAGGTTTCGCTGCAAATTCCATAACATTTTCAATCCTTCATAAACAATATATATTTGTTTTTTAAAAATTGATTCTTAAAGGTTATACTTTACTTCTTTCATCCCAATAGTTTTTTCTTAAGATTGTATCTATTATTTTCTCCCTTTAAGTTGCAGCAAGTTCCAAGAAATAAAAAGTTAGGTTATTAGTGGTTGTAACTGGTTTCATATTTGCAAAATATCTTTTTGCTTTGTAAGGAGAAAATAGCTATTTTAGAAAGCTTAAAAATTGTATTCTAAAAATTAAGACTGGTGGATACTACCAGTCTTAGCTAAATTTACAATTTTCAAGTTCTAAATCTTTCTGCATTTCTACTATCTCAATGCCCACATTTAAGATCTAAGAAATTAAAATTTATTAAATTTGGACTATACTAAAAAGCAACAGTAGTTAAGCTTAAGTGGATGTGGGAAACAATCAAGAAAAGAACGTTTGACAAGGAGTCTCTAAATAAAATTTTCCCTTGAATTTTATAGACAACATTAACTGCCAAACAAAATAGATAATGGAATAAATATCTATAGGGAATATGTTAGAAAACTATCTAGTAAATGATATTCACCTTTCCTAAAATAACATTTCTTACAAAAAAGTAACTTGTTTGATATGTAGATATATATCAGATATAGATATACAGATATATTTTTGGGATTCCAAGATGGTGACAGAGTAGGCAAACATCCTGACTGCCACTTCCCAGGACCAAACTGGATTACAACTAAATTTAAGAATAATCATCTTGAAAAGCCAACTTCAGACTAAATTAAGGGGAGTCCACAACCAAGGAGTCACAGAAGAAGCCACATTGAGACTCATAGGAAGGGCAGAGATACAAACAGGACTGACCTGCTCCCAGAAGCTAGCAGGGCAGAAGGTCCAGAGGGACTTTCACTGCAAGAAGATTCTCCCTGAGAGGTGAGGGTCCTAAGCCCTAGGCTCAATGCCCCAGCCTAGAGCACCAGAGCCTAAAAGAGGTGCCCACAGCATTTGTCAGTGAAAAGAGGCAAGATGTCTGCTGTGATAAAGAGATGGGAGCTCTAGAAGATGCAGGCTCCATCTTAAAGAGCCCACAGAAAATCTCATTCACAGACACTTACCCAGGGCTACAGCGCAGAGAGGACTGAGAGGACTAGAGTTGTGTGATAGTGTGAAGTTAATGGCTCTAAAGAGACACTGTGGGAGACAGTCACCGGAACCCCTGTGATGAGTCATTCTCCAAGTGCTACAGTTGCCATCATTTTGGGGTAGAGCAATCCCTCCATGTGGCATCAGCCTGAGGTAAAGCAACTGCCCCACCCTCAAGAATCTTTCTTGCTCCACTCTATGGAGACTGTGTAGAGAAGTAAGCCAGGATACAGCAGGGGGTGCATCAGTGATTCGGTTTTCTGGCATTGAGGGCCACGTTTCTCCCCACCACCACCACCTTCTTCCCACATTCCCACAAGACTATGACTGGTGCTTCCATCCAACAAGAAACTTAGTAGAAACTATCTGGACTGTAGGTAGACCACATCTCTGGGTTTCAGAGGCCACACACACAAGACTCCTAGTAGCTACACCCTACTGAGGCCTGTGAAAAAATCAGGACAATCTGACACATGGGGTGGGAGCTCCACCCACTTTCCTTTCTAATCCCTGAACTGTCCTCGGTTCTATACTCTACCAGAGGTTTTTTTTAGTGGTGGAGTCCAACAAGCAGCCAGCAGAGACTGTAGGAGGCAGAATTCAGGGAACCTTGGCCTTTTAAGCAGACTTTCCCCAGGCCCAGTGTGGATAAAAACCAGCCTACGTGTGTGGTTTGCTATTCCATATGCACCTGGGTCTAACAGAGGCACTCACAAACTCTGGTTTACTTGTAGCTCCAAAAAAGTTGCTGAGAGCTAGACAAGGGCAGTATCCTGCACTGGACTACACAAGGCTCTCTCAAGGGATGCCATGGCTGGGACATCCAGTGGCCAGCTACAGAGAGCATTGGTTCAGGACCTAACAACCCTTGCTTGCAACATTTCCAAAAGAAGGGCTCATAAGACTCTGGACCCAATTTAAGCAAGCTTCTCTACCTGTGGTCAGCACCTGCACAGCTAGTTGCACATACATAAGACAAGGTGGAGCTTCACAGTTGGCCAGCCCAGGTCACAGATATCCTGCCCTGTTGGGTAAATTGCACAAGGGAGAGGGAGAGAGGCATGGAGTACAGCCATTCAGGTGTAGGTTTCCTGGAGCCTATTGTTGAAACCAGACAAGGGGCTAACCACTTACTGGGAGGGGGCACAATCAGATCCAGAGGAGGGCTCTCTTGGCTTTTCTCCCTGAGACCAGAGGCTCTCCTGCTGGAAGAACTTCTGTAGAGAGGAATGTCAGCCCCACCCAATCTGAACCTGCTGATCAACTTGCTGGGGAGAAATAGAATTGGAAAATCGAGTAGTGTCTAAGAGATTAGGTTCTGGAGTAAGGGCCACTTTCCCCTTACTTAGCTCCTGACCAAGAGACCCATGAAATAAGGGTCCCACTAATGCTGTATCTCCCAATCTCAGCTGCCCTAATACACCAAGCTGCACCCTGCAGAGCAGTTGGTGAGGTGAAGTACGTCTGAGCTCATACTACAGACTCTGGGAAGACCAGGCAGCTACAAGAAGACATGGAGCCGCTAAAACATGGAGACAACAGAGCTTGCCTTTTATGGAGCTGCTGTAAGATCTAAGCATGAGGAAGCTGATCCTTATACACATGTTGGCCTCGCCCATAATACCCAGGAAGAGAAAAAGCTGACACAAATAGCAAGCAGAGCAGTAGCTCCAAGCAGGTAGCCTAAAGCAGGTTACAAAGAACTTCTGATGGCAACCCAAGAGGGCCCAGAACCAACACAATCAGTAGTGGGTGGCACTCAAACCAACACTAGACTCAACTAGCTACACAAGTGGAACACCCAAAAAAGAAGTCCAGAAAGCACCAGACACTGCAGAGAATAAATACGTCCAACAGGACACTGCACAGTGTCTAATATACATGATCAAGGAAGACCCTTAGAGATAGCCAGCCAGAAGGAATAACCCCTCACACAAAAGGACCAACTGCATTCAATACTCATAGACAACAGGAGGGTCAATATTACCCTCAAGAAGCATTTCTAGAGCAAGGATATCAGTTGGCCTAGATGTCAGTACCACTGAGCCCATCTTCCTCATAAAGATGCCAAAACAAATTTGAAAGTCAGAGCAGAGCTACCTAATACACAGACAAAATGGGAAGACAAAGAAATATGAACCACGGTCTTGGCCAGTTGGCACAGTGGCAGAGTGTTGGCCTGGTAAGTGGATGTTCCAGGTTCAATTCCCAGCCAGCACACACAGAAGAAGTGCTTGTCTACTTCTCCACTCATCCCCCTCTTGCTCTTTCTCTCTCTTCTCCTTCCTTCCTGCAGCAATGTTTTGAATGCAGCAAGTTGGCCCTGAGTGCTGAGGATGGCTCCATAGCCTCCACTTCAGGTGCTAACAGTGGCTCTAGTTGCAACAGAGCAAGGGCCCAAGAAGGGCAGAGCATTGCCCCCCTAGCAGACTTGCTAGGTGAATCCCAGATGCAGTGCAAGAAAGAGTTTGTCTCTGCTTCTCCTCCTCTCACTAAATTAAAAAAAAAAAACCTAAAAGAAAAGAAAATAAAGAAAGAAAAGGAGAAAGAAAGAAAGAAAGAAAGAAAGAAAGAAAGAAAGAAAGAAAGATGAACCAAATAAATCAACAAGAAATATTCCCAAAAAAAGAACTAAATTATATGGAAGTAAACAAACTACCAGACACAGAGTTTAAAATAATGGTTACTGGGATTCTCAAAGATCTTAGAGCAACAATGCATGGTCACAATGAGAACTTAAACAGAGAGCTAGTAAGTATTAGGACACTAAAATCATAAAACAGAGCCAGTCAGAAATGACAAATACAATCTCAGAAATAGTGAACTAGAAGGAATCAACAGCAGGCTGGATGAAGTGGAGAATTGAATGAGCAATTTAGAGGACAAGACAAATGTAAGCACAAAAGCAGAGCAGCAAAAGGAAAAGAGCCTCAGGAAGACCTAAGAAACTCTAAGAGAGCTCCATGACAACATGAAGAGAAACAACATCCACATCATAAGGGTTCCTGAAGGAGAAGAGAACAAACAATGGGGTAGAGAACTTGTTTGAAGAAATCATAGCCAAAAACTTCCCTAAACAGATAAAAGAAAAGTCATACAAGTTTAAGAAGCACAGAGAGTTCAATTGAAGATGATTTCAAGGGAGCTAACATCAAGACACATCATAATTAAAATGCCAAAGTAAAAAGACAAAGAAATAATACTGTAAGAGCTGCAAGAAAAAAGCAATTAATTACCTACAGAGGAGCCCTCATAAAGATGACATCTGACTTCTCAACAGAAACACATCAGACCTAAAGGGATTGACAAGAAATTTTCAAAGTGATGCAAAACAAGAGCCTACAGCCAAGCCTACTCTATCCAGGAAAACTATCATTTAAATTGAAGGAGAAATAAAAAGCTTTCTGGACCAAAAAAAGGCTCAAGGAGTTCATTACAACCAAACCAGTACTGCAAGAAATTTTAAAGAGCCTGCTATTAAAAAAAGCAAAGGATAAAAGAAGTTGAGAGAAAGAGGACTGTAGATTTAAAAATAAAATGACAATAAATAAGTACATATCAATAATAACCTTAAATGTAGATGGATTAAATGCTCCAATCAAAAGACATAGCGTAGATGCATGGATAAGAAAATAAGACCTATATATATGCTATCTATAAGAGACCCACCTCATAACAAAATACATAGACTGAAAGTGAAGAGACAGAAAAAAATATTTTACTCAAATGGAAATGAAAAAGAAGCTGAAGTAGCAATACTTATATCTGACAAAATAGCTTTTAAAACAAAGGCTATAGTAAGAGGAAAAGAAGGTCACTACATAACAATAAAGGGAACAATCCAACAAGAGGATATATCACCATTGAAAACATTTATGCACCAAACCTAGGAGCACCTAAATATGTAAAGCAGATTTTATAGACATAAAGGGTGAGATCAACAGCAATACTATTAGGGAATTGTAATACCCCACTAACATGAATGGATAAATTCTTCAAACAGAAATTAACAAACAAAAAAAAACAACAGTGGCCTTAAATGGTACACTAGGTCAACTGGATTTAATTGATATCTTCAGAACATTTCACCACAAAGCAGCAAAATATACATTCTTTTCAAATGCTCATGCTACATTTTCTAAGATAGACCAAATCTTAGAACACAAAACAAGTCTCAATAAATTTAAGAAGATTGAAATCAGATCAGAAATCTTCTCTAACCACCATGGCATAAAACTAGAAATCAACTACAATAGAAAAACTGAAAAACATTTGAACACTTGGAGGCTAAATAGCATGTTATTAGATAACAAATGGGTTAACAATGAGAACAAGGAAGAAATAAAAAAATTTCTTTAAAATCAATGAACATACAACAAACCAAAATCTATGGGACACAGCAAAAGCAGTCCTGAGAGTAAAGTTCATAGCATTATAGAAATACCTTAAGAAGCAAGGAAAGCTCAAGTAAACAATTTAAGCCTGCATCTAAAGGAAGCAGAAGAATAATAACAAATAGAGCCCAGGGGAAGTAGAAAAAAGAAAATAATAAAGATCAGCATGGAAGTAAATGACATAGGAGGCCAAAAAAAAAAAAAAACCCTTACAAAATTCAACAAAGCCAAGAGCTGTTTCTTTGAAAAGATAAGCAAAATTGACAAACCTTTAACCAGACTCATCAAGAAAAAAAGAGAAGGTACCCAAATAAATAAAATTTGAAATGAAAGTTGAGAAGTAACAACTGACACTACAGAAATACAAATGATTGTAAGAAAATACTATAAAGATATATATGCCAAAAAATTGGACAACTTAAGCAAAATGGATAAATTCCTAGAAACATTCAATCTTCTAAAACCAAATCTGGAAGAATCATAAAACTTAAGCAGACTGATAACAACAAATGAAATTGAAACAGTTATCAAAACACTTCCAACAAACAAAAGTTCTGGACCAAGTGGCTTCACAGGGAATTTACCAAACATTCAAAGAAAAATTAGAACCTATCCTTTTCAAAGTATTCCAAAAAATTCAAGAGAAAGGAAGATTTATAAGCTCATTTTATGAGAAAAGCATTATCTTAATCTGAAAACCAGGTAAAGAGACTACCAAGAAAACAAACTATAGGCCAATATCCCTAATGAATATAGATGCTAAAATTCTCAATAGATATTAACATGCCAGATCCAGCAATACATTAAAAATATCGTATATCATGATCAAGTGTGATTTACTCCAGGGAAGCAAGGCTGGTACAGTATTCACAAATCAATAAATATGATTCATCACATAAGCAAAATGAAGAATAAAAATCACAAGATTATATCAATAGATGCAGAAAAAGCATTTGATAAAATCTAGCACCCATTCATGATCAAAACTCTTAACAAAGTGAGAATACAGGGAACATACCTCAACATAATAAAGGCCACCATATATGGCAAACCCACAACCATGGGCAAAAATTAAAAGTAATTTCCTTAAGATCTGGAATAAGACAGGGATGCCCCCTTTCACCACCCTTATTCAACATAGTTCTATGAAAGTCCTAGCCACAGAAATCAGACAAGAAGAAAAAATAAAAAGCACCCGAACTGAAAAAGAAGTAAAACTGTCATTATTTGCTGATGATAATACTGTACATAGAAAACTCTAAAATCTCAGCTGAAAAACGACTAGACCTGATAAATGAATTTGGCAAGGTGGCAGGATGTAAAGTTAATACTCAGAAATCAGTGGCATTTTTATACATCAACAATAAGCTGTCATAAAGAGAAATTAAGAAAACAGTCTGCTTCACTATTGTAATAAATAAATAAGTTAAGTAAGTAAGTAAGTACCTAAGAATAAATTTAACCAAGAAGGTAAAAAAAGACTTGTACTCAGGAATTTATAAGACACTGAAAAAAGAAATCAAGGAAAATACAAACAAGTGTAAGTATATGCTATGTTCATGGATAAGAAGAATTAACATCATTAAAATATCCATACTAACCAAAGCAATCAATAGTTTCAATGCAATTCCTATTAAAATATCAACAGCATACTTCACAGATCTAGAACAAATATTCCAAATTTTATATGGAACCAAAAAAGAACCCAAATAGCCTCAGCAATCTTGAAAATAAAAAACAAAGTGGATGGTATCACATTTTCTGATATCAAGCCATACCACAATGCCACTATAATCAAAACAGCTTGGTACTGGCATAAGAACAGGCATACAGATCAATGGAACGGAACAGAGAACTCAGAAATAAACCCATACCTTTACGATCTATTGAAATTTGACAAGGGAGGTAAGAGCATACAATGGTGTAAAGATAATTGCTTTAATAAATGGTGTTGGGAAAGTCAGGCAGGTACAAACAAAAAAAATCAAACTGGACCACCAACTTACACCATTTGCAAAAACAAACTCAAAATGGATAAAAGACTTAAATGTAAGTCACAAAACCATAAAAATATTGGACAAAAACATCGGAAGTCAACTCTCTGATGTCTCTTGTAACAATATTTTTGCCTTTGTATCTCTGCAGGCAAGTGAAATAAAGGACAAAATAAACAAATGGAATTACATCAAACTAAAAAGCTTTTGTACCATTAAAAAAATAAAAAGAGGTGGCGCAGTGGATAAAGCATCGACCTGGAAATGCTGAGGTCGCCGGTTCAAAACCCTGGGCTTGCCTGGTCAAGGCACATATGGGAGTTGATGCTTCCTGCTCCTCCCCCTTCTCTCTCTCCTCTCTCTCCCTCTCTGTCTCTCTCTCTCTCCTCTCTAAAAATGAATAAATAAAATAAAAAAGGAAAATAAAATAAAAGAAATACTTGGCTCTTTTAAAAAATAATAATAAAAAAAAATAAAAATAAAAAGATAACCTACTCAATGGAAGAACATATTCACTGATACATCTGATTAAGGGATTAATAACCAAAATTTATAAAGAATTTCTAAAACTCAACACCAGAAAGGTAAACAACCCAATTAATAAAAAATGGGCAAAGGACCTGATAGAGATAGACACTTCTCCAAAGAGGACATACAGGTGGCCAATAGGCATATGAAAAAATGTTCAGGCCCTGGCCGGTTGGCTCAGCAGTAGAGCGTCGGCCTGGCATGTGGAAGTCCTGGGTTTGATTTCCAGCCAGGGCACACAGGAGAAGCGCCCACCTGCTTCTCCATCCTTCCTCCTCTCCTTTCTCTCTATCTCTCTCTTTCCCTCCCACAGCCAAGGCTCCTTTGGAGAAATGTTGGCCCAGGAGCTGAGGATGGCTCCATAGCCTCCACCTCAGGAGTTAGATTGGCTCTGGTTAAAGTGGAGCAATGCCCCAGATGGGCCAAGCATCATCCCCTAGTAGGCATGCTGAGTGGATCCCAGTCAGGTGCATGCAGGAGTCTGTCTATCTGCCTCCCCCCACCCCCATTTCTCACTTCAGAAAAATATCAAAAAAGAAAAAATGTTCAATATCTCTAATATCAGAGAAATGCAAATGAAAACCACAATGAGATAACACCTTGTCAAAATGGCTGTCATTAACAAATCAACAAACAAGTTCTGGTGAAGGTGTGAAGAAGACAGAACTCTTGGCACTGCTGTGGGAATGTAGACTTACTCAGCCACTCAGGAAAATACTATTTTCCTCAAAAAATTAAAAATGGAACTGCCTTATGAACCAGCTATCCCACTTTTAGGAATATATCCTAAGAACCCAAAAACACTAATTCAAAAGAAGATATGTACCCTCTGTTTACCACAGCATTGTTTACAACAGTCAAGATCTGGAAACAATCCAAGTGTCTGACAATGGACGAGTAGATTAAAAAGCTGTGGTACATATACACAGTGGAATACTACAAAGCCATAAAAAAGAAGGAATTCTTACCTTTTGTAATGGCATGGTTGAACCTGGAGATCAGGATGCTAAGTGAAATAAACCAGGCACAGAAAGACAAATATCATATGATCTCACTTATATATGAAATCTAATGAACACAATGGACTGAGGAACAAAACAGAAACAGAGGTATGGCCACAAGGAACAGAAGGACAGCTGTCAGAGGGAAGGGGATTGTGGGGGTAGGATCAAGGAAGGTGAAGGGATTATCCAAATTATGTATATATACATAACACATAGGTTCAGCTAACAGGGCAGCAAGTCCCAGAGGAAAAGGAGAGAAGGAGGTAGGGGGAGGGAGGGCAAAGGGCGTGAAATGGGGGAGCACACTGCAGGGGGCTGAGGAAGTTATATTGATTGGGACACTTGAAACCATGTTAACAAAATATATTAAAATTTTTTACTTAAAAAACAAATATATTCCAATTGAAACAGGACTTCTAAAACATTTATAAGTTTGTATTGAAAAGAGGGAAAATTTTAAAGCTTGACAATATTAAATAAAATTTATAGAATATATTGTGTCATTAAATTTTTTCACCAAAATATTTTTCTGTATTGTCGCACTTTAAATTTTAATTACAATAATAATTTCTCTAGAATATAATACACATTCAATGTGTATCATTATTATCCAAACTAGAGTTTTTATAAACAACACCCACTGAAAGAAATGTTCTTTAATAACTGTCATTAGGACATATAGCAGAAAGTATTTCTGTGGAGAACAATAAAGAATTACATTCTAATATTATATTTTAAAGCTCTACCATTCATTTTTAATAACTGACTTAAGTACATTTACATATTGTTTTATTTTTAAGAAATATGTTTTAATTAATTGATGGATAATTTTTTTTTAATATCCAAAAGGTGTACTAGACTCTGGTCTCTCTGGGTACAACTTATAAGTAGTTTTTTTAAACTATACTGTTCACAAAAATGAAAGAATATTTCAAAATGAATATAAAATAATAGATATCCTCTAATTTTTGTGTGCAAAATTAGGGGATATTTCAAAATGAACAGGAAGCAATAAAATATCCCCTAATTTTTGTGGGCAGTGTACTTATAACCAATTTAAAACTGGGACAATGTCCAAAATAAAAAATTTTAATTCTAAAGTTTCTCAAAAGATAGACCACAGCCACAAAGAATTTTCCTCTTAAGCTGACTTCCTATAGATCACTTCATAAATAAAACACATAACAGATTTAATCATTTTTATGTAATCATTTTCATAAAATGAATGTTTCACATTGAATGAGTCTCCTTGTCAATTTATCCAACAGCCATAATCAAACAGTAGTTAAAGACCATAATAGTTGTAAAATTAACCAAAAACAGGTAATAGTTAATGTTTCTTACTACATGTCAGGCATTGTCCTAATTAATCCTCTATTCTGCACACAGCAGCCAAAGTGATTCTAATAAGCCCCACTGGGATCACGCCTCTGCTCTGTTCAGAGACCTACAATCTCCTCCCACCTCACTGAGCCGACCGGCAGCACCCTCACTCTGGCCTAAAAGGCCCTACAGGGTATGTATACAGTATGTATACAAGTTTACTCCCTTATCTCATTTCCCACTACTCTTACATGGGACACAGTAGCCTCCTGGCCATTCTTCCAATATGCCAGTCATAATCTGCCTTAGGGGCTACACAGTTGTTGTCCTAAAGGGACACTAGAAGCACTCCTACCCAGGTATCTACGTGGCTCATCCCCTCACTTCCTTCTAATCTTTATTCCTAAGTCACCTTCTCACAAATATTACTTTCCGTTTGCCTTATCTAAATTTGCATAGACACTTCCAGTTCGCTGGCCTGCCTCTTTCTCCTTAGCATTTTCGCTAACATACTTTATGTTTTTCTTGCTTATTTTCTGTCTCCCCACTAGACCATAATTCCACGGGGGCAAAGATTTGTCTGTTATTTTTTTTTTTATTGCCATGGCCCCAGTGCCTAGAAAAGCACATAGCATATAACAGTCACTCAATAAATGTTTATTGAACTAAGGAAAGAAGAAAATAAACTTCATCACTTATTTTTTGAAGCAAATAGAGAACCACAGGCTTGTGTAATCATCGGTAAATTTAAAATATGGAAACATTAAACATTAATAATAACAGATTGGCAGAAATCTCCTGCTTTAGCTATTACTCTTTACCAAAGTGAGAACTAGGGGGAAAAGCAGTCTCTTTTCAAGCCCTCAGTTCCTGATCCACTTTAGGTACTTAATAAATATTACTTGTATACTCTTTGGCCCCGTTTTTAAATCCTCTGGCTTTGTGGCAAAGCTGCATTTCTGCTCTTTATTAATCCATGACATTTTAGCATCCAATCATTCTCAAAATTTGGGTTGTATTCTCTGGTTTGACCAAATGTGGACGGGAATATTTCTTGACATAAAAAATATGGAGTTGGAAAGCACAAGAACTATAATTGTGAGCATAAGTCAGCACACAGAGCAGCCTCATTCTTGTGGCATCCAATTCATGGCAGTGGCCCAGTGCAGTAACGTTCCTGAAGAACATCATGAAGGCAGAATGCTGGCAGCGGCAACTCACCCTCCCAAAGCTCTCCAGTTTTGTCGTCTACCATTGAACCCCACCCTCCACCACCAGGCCCTGCTCTTGTGCTTGCTCACGCTGGCTCTGCTCACCTTCACAGCCACCTGTTTAGGCTCAGCTAGCTGCAGACTGTGACCAGTGATTGCCATGACTAGAGAATTCCAGTTACTAGCTTGCCAATGATGATGGAAAGTTTGGGGCTACCAAGGAGTGGACTCTTAATAAATACACATTAAGTACTCTTTATAGAGTGTCCAGGATGGTGTGCTGCCAATGTTGTCACCACACTAGTTGAGCATGACACAGTGGAAAGTTCACGGGCTTTGGGATTGGGCAGACCTAGATTCAAATTCCAACTCCAGAGTTTTTTAAAAATAGCACATACTTACAAAAAATTTACTACATACCAGTCACTAAGCTAAGCATTTTAATATGTAAATCATTGGATATAATGATATGACATGTGTATTATTATTTCCATTTTTACAGATGAGGAAATTGAGGCTTATTAATGTGCTCCAAGCTATATAGCTAAATAAAAGGCAAAGCATGGACTTGAACCTTAATTTTTCCAATCTATATCTTTCGCCACTATATTGTACTAACTTTGTGAGTTGGAGAAAGGAAATTAACTTTATTAGCTCTTGAGGATTTAAATAAATAAATAAATAACCAAGAACACAATGACTGCTCAATAAATATTAAAAAACTGTCTTAAATTTGATATTTAAGAATTTTGGTTAATAACCCTGTGTTAATGGATTATTTTATATATTTAAAGAAGAATTATTACTTTTAGCAATACATAGAAAAATATTTACAGGTAAAATAATATTGCTTCTGAATGTGTTTCAAAATAATCCAGTGGGGTGGGGGAGATATAGCTAAAGTAAGATGATCATAATAATTACTCGAGTTAATTGATGAGTACACTGGGGATTATACCATTCGTTGTATTTTTTTAGATTTGGAAATAACAAATGTTTTTGACATACCTCTTAAAATGTGTGTGCATGTTTGTGTGTGTGGGCAAAAAGAAGACATTTTTATAGTCTCCATAAATGAGAAATAAACTATTTTGTTTCTTATGAATGAAACTGATCTTTAGATATATGGTCTCTTAAATGAAAAGTTGTTATAGTATAAAACAATGATTTATCTAGAGCCACATTTAAAAAGTAAAACTCAAGCGATACCATTAACTACATTGAAATTGCCCTCAAAACCACAAGTGTGTCCTCTAGCATGCATCCCCAGGTTTATATGATGACTAAATAAAGAAAGTCAGTGTTTTTTGCTTTACACACAAAGCACTGAAATCTGATCAACTGCAATAAGCAGAAGACTGGAGTTTTCTGGCCAATAGTTTGTTTTAAGGGGATAAAATGCTTGGAAATTTTTTCTTCAAAACATCTTTTAGGATCCTGTATTGGAACAATATCAAAAAAGTACTAGATGTGTAATGCTAATAAGAGAGTAAGATTAATTCATGAGCTTAATATTTTCTTATAAAAACCTAAAAGCACAAAATATGGGCTCTGTATTGTTGGATTGTTCTTCCAAGGAATTGAGTAATATTAGAACCTAAGATGAACAAGAAAAGCTTGCGTGGTGAATTCACTAGGGATGTGACCTGTCTTTAATTCTAATATGAAAATATAAGCAATAATTTGGTGATGACATCATAAAAAAATTATTTAGAGGGAAAGAAAAAAGATTGTAATCTATATGTGGTAAAGTGAACACCAGGTAGGATTTCAGATAGGTAAGCCCACAAAATTTTTTATCTATAAAAAAAACATTATTGGCTTTTATTATATTGACCAGCAAGAAAGGTTTCTTCACGAGCATACGGTTATTGGTCAAGTTTACAATATTTTATATTTCTTACTTGTTCAAAAATCAATTTGTAGTTTTACTTGAAATGACTCATTCAACTGTAGCAAAAGAAGAAAAAGTTGAGTTGCACTTACTTAAGTAAATATTCAGAACACTTTGAATATTCAGAACATTCTACATATCTATAAAGTCACAATATAAATTTTAGGCATAGAAGTAAGAATGAAAACATCCAGACCCTGGCCAGGTGGCTCAGAGGATAGAGCATCTGCCCAGCATGGGGACATCCCGGATTCAATCCCTAGTCACCACACACATGAGAAGTGATCATCTGCTTTTCTCACTGTCCCTCTCCCCCTCTGTCTCTCTTTCATTCTCACATCTCACTGGGTGCTCAGTTGGTCTGAGCATCAGGCTCAGGCACTGAGGATAACTCAGCTGATTTGAGTATCGGCCCCAGACAGGGATTGATGGGTAAATCTCAGTCTGGGAGGGTGCAGAAGTCTGTTTCACTGTCTCCTCTCCTCTCACTTAAAAAAAAAAAAATAAGAAAAAAAAAACATTCAGTCTGTTCCCTTCAACATTTTGTGAGTCACAGACAGAGAGTGCAATTTTTGTTCTCTTTAGTCAGCATCTCTTAAAAGAGATGGAACAATCTTAAAAAGAAATTAAATCTGCCTAACCTGTGGTGGCTCAGTGGATGAAGTATTGACCTGGAACACTGAGGGCATCGGATTAAAACCCTGGGCTTGCCTGGTCAAGGCAAATATGGGAGTTGATGCTTCCTGCTCCTCCCCCATAATTATCTATCCATCTATCTATTTTTCTATCTATTTATCTATCTATCTATCTATCTATCTATCTCCTCTCTGAAATGAATAAATTTTTTAAAAAAGAAATTAAATTCTAGGAAAAAGATGATTATGAAGTTACAATTAGAAATAATATCTAAGAGAAATAATATATAGTCTTAAGGAGCTATATAACTTATTCTTTACTCTCCCATCACAGTAACCATCAACCAAATCAGGAAAAGGAAAGTATAGGAAAACAGAAAGTGTGACTTACAGACAGAAGCTCTGATTTTCAATCCTAGTTTTGTCTCACATCTGTGTCAGTCAGTTAGCCACTCTGAGCTTCAGTTTCTTCATCTACAAAATAGTAATAATGATTCTTCAAAGTTGGGACTATTAAGCTTAAGTCAAACATACAGTTGAAGACCTAATTAAATAATATATAATTATTCTTCATATACAAATTCAATGGAAACCAATATCAAAATGTGAGCTAAAAACATGCATATTTTATTTAGCAATGAGATTGTGTGATATTCCAAATGGAGGTATAAAGGAAATGTTCAGTGGGAAAATGTGATCTTTCAGAGGACCTTTATGACATGAATTAAAAGTATTTTCATTACTTTGGGCAAAAATTGTTTTAATATTTGTACCACTTAGTCCTATAGATTTGTCTCTTTGCATTTCTACAACCTCAAATTCTGATTTATTTTTGGAGTTTTCATGCCTTGATCATTTTTTCTTTGCTCAGTAAGCTAAATAGCAGTCAAATCTTCATACTTTAAGAATTACATAGATTTGCTTTTTAAAATTACACTCAAAGAAAGTTGATTTTCTAACACTGGTTTTCATTTTAGCAATAATTTTCTTCAAACCAAAATTAAAGTCAGGTCCCTGTTTTTTTTCTCAATTACATTCTTTTCCCATTGTCATTAATTTGGTCTCAGGGAAAGAAAAAAGTATAAATAAAAAAAGAATGAGACAGAGAAAAACAATTATAGTGTAAGAATTTTTTTAATTAAATTATAAAAATAGAATGATTATAAGCAACAATGTTATTTTTAACATGACTAATCTTTATTTTATTACTAATTTATATTATTTGGCAAAAATCTTGTGTTAAATTAAATTTTAAGAATCTATTCTGTCAGTTTCATTATTATGCAAACATCTAATAAAAGTATACACGTTTCGTGCAAAAAACTCACCATAAATAAGAAATCTGGGACTTTAACTTGTTAAATTACTTATTTTTTAATTCTATAACATATCTAATGTTTTACTAGGTAAGTTTCTCTTAAAACATAATTTAATAAGCACATGCATAAATTTGCACACAGATGCTTTACACGTACAAATAACACAGCCCCACAATGTATTTAAATCACTTTATGTCTGCCCATTTGGGTGACAGAATAAGACAATGAATTTTGACAGTCTTGATGAAAATTGAAAAACAGCAGATTATTGATGTCTTCATTCAATACACCCTCCCACTCAAAAAAGATGCTTTCAGAAATGTGTTTGGCAAACTTGATGTTCTTGTAGATCACAATGCTTCAGAAGCATGACTTCTCTGAGGAAACAGTAGATCTTGTAACAGAAATATCTTTAAATCTTTTAGATAGCCAGTCCACAGGGAAAGATTTAAGAAAGGATCAAAGCTTGTCCTTTCAGCTTGAATTATTCCATTACAGCTGAATGTGACATAATTACAAAAGATGTTGGATGTGGAATCTCATCAGGATTATCTGACACTCATCTTTGTTGAAAAAGTCTCCCCAGCTGTTGCTCTGACCGCCCAAATGTGACAGGAGAACAGAGTACAAAAGTACTTGTAGTGACCACTGCTTAGGGCATTTTATGACTTTCCACAAATATTAAGAGTATGGAAAAACAGAAAACATTGTTCCAAATACAGTTCCATTTTTCGTCTGTCAAATAGCTTAGAAAACATAAAAAGGCAGCAGCACCAGTGAAGGGCTTATCCTCTGGCACATCCGTGTTTGATGCAGCCAAACTCATTTAGGCGCACACGTTTCAATCAGAAATGATCATTTGCACTCCTCAGAAAGTCTGTGTATGTTCTTATTTGTTTATACAATTTCAACTTATTTTACCACTCTCTTATCTTGATGCTTGTTAATGGCTTTGCTGGTGGAAATTCTTGTTACTGGGGATGACGCAGAAAGAGCATTATCACCCTGCAAATGAAATAAACTAAATAAATATTTAATTTCTTCCTAAGTTTTACCAGTCATCAGTAAATCACACTTAAAATTTTAAAAGGTGTGTTTTTATAAGCATTGCTAAAGTTTTCTTTTAAAACATCACCAGAGAAGTTTAATTGTAAAATATAACACTGAACATAAAATGTTGAATAATTACTCATTCCAAAGGATTTGGGAGAAGCAATAAAAAAAAATACTTTTCTTTCCTTCCTTGTCGTGGATTACATTTTCTTCATACATTATTAATGAAGTTAAACTACTAGTAACATGCCAAATGTGCCGCACAGGAGATTTGTGCCTAATCCAGCACAAAACAGGCCCAGTCACATAATGATAGAAAAAAGAACAAATGTCAACAGTTTCACACTGGGACTAGATTAAGCAGACCATACTTACTGATTTCTTACACAGGGATTATCTCACTTTTAGTGTTATGAGAAGGAAGGCCACACTTCTCTTATATTAACACAGAATGGCACCTGAGGAAAAAAAGAATGGAGAGATGATGCTTCGTCCCCACTCCCACTCAGCCCCATGGTCATGGAACGTTGATTTATTAAATATCGCAGACTTAAGCCATTTTTTGAATAATGGGCTACATAAAAATGTCTAATAGTGATATACAAGTATTAATACCTTAGAGATTAAATATAATATTGCTTCTCATTGAACTCTGATTATATCATGCTTAAAATAACTTGTTTATTGTTTACCCTTCTATTTGCTAGGCTCAGAAAGCTCCATGGCTTAGACCATGGCTGGATTCTTTTACAGGCAATATTAATGTTGAAAGAGTTTAAGGATTTTTCCCCTTTAATCTCTGGAGACTAAGGCTGGCAGCCCTTACGTAAGCAAGCTTCCATTGACTTCAGTGAGAGTTTAGCAGTTGCATAAATATCACAGGAGCTGGCTTCCATGCTTCACTATTTGTCTCGATCAAAGGGTACAAACGCAGTCATTGAAAAGTGTGGTTTTCAGATATTTGATTAGCCATGTAGCCAGGATAATGTTTATTACTCATGGCAAGAGTATGTACTATTAAATTAAGCTATATAAAAAATTAAATAATTTTATTTATTTGCATTCCAATATACAGACATTACTCTGACCTCAAAAATTACAACTGCCACCCAGTCCAACAATTGATCTCATTATATTAATAACAACCAAAGCTTCTAATGTTTCTGCATTAAATAACTTCCCAAATGTACCTCTTAAAAACACTTGATTCTTACAAAATATTTTAAGGAACTTTATTTTAAGAGAAATTCTATCTTAAAAGGAATTTTATCTTAAAATGTACTTCCATTTGACTCCTAAACTACTTGTTTATTTACTTTGCTCTTATTCCAGCTATTTAGTACAGTGACTAAGAAACCAATTCATTCAGTCAGTAGGTGAAACATTTAACCATTATATTGTACCAAACAATGTTTTGTCATCATGTTTTTAGGGAATTCTTTAAATAACTGTTTAAAAAATCCTGGCAATAAATAAATAAATAAATAAATAAATAAATAAATAAATAAGAAACTTGAGAAGTAGAAAACAGGATGGGTTAGGCTACAGTGGCTTGAGTCACCAAAATTGAAGATACAATTTATTGCCATTTCCTAATGATGGACACTCAGAAAGAAAGGAATGACTTTTTCACCTTTAAGGAAATCTCAGAAAGAAATATTCCAAATTTACAGTCTTATACCTAAATTCTTTTTCACTAATTTTTTTTAAATATTTTATTTATTCATTTTAGAGAGAGGAGAGAGAGAGAGGGTGGGGAAGGAGCAGGAAACATTAAGTTGTAGTTGCTTCCCGTATGTGCCTTGACTGGACAAGTCCAGGGTTTCGAACTGGCAACCTCAGTGTTCCAGGCCGATTCTTTTTCCACTGTACCACCACAGGTCAGGCCTTTACACTACTCTTAATTTAAAATTTTTTTAATATGAATCTTTTTTGGAAATTCCTAACTCTACCTACACTCTGGACAAGTATTCATTTCAAAAGAAAAAGTTACACAAATCTTGCTGAAAAACAACAACAAATAACCTTGGTACACCTTGGCTCCTACATCATATGGGGATATGTACAGGCATATCTATTCACAATCATAATCATATTCCCATAAAACAAAACAATTTTAAAGCATAATCATAATTTATCCCATTTATTTCTAAAGTCACAAATGAGTGGATATCCCTGATTGTAGCAATGAGAATTCTGTGTAACTATTTGTATGATGCAGCAAGAAGCACAAAAACAGGTATTTAAATCCAGGTCATCTGACTACAAATGTAATAGTTTCTTCTTTCACAGCAAGATAACCATTCTGCTACTGCTTATCCTTAGTTTCTATTATGTTACCCCAAGAAAACACAGTAAAAATTTTCAATCACTGGAATAACTTCTGGAATACATTTTCGTCTTTTTTTACTAATATTTATTTCACTGTTTCCAAATGTGTATTAAAAAGACCACTGCTGGTATTTGAGGTGACTTCAGATAGTATCTAACCAATACTTTTATTTTAAATCATTTACCTTTTTTTTTTCAAAACTACCTCTATTTATGGGAAGAGATTCTAGTTTTTAATCATAGTTTTAATTTAAAGATTTTATTCTAAGGATACTAATTTAATTAAAAAGTGATTATAGCTAAAAAATATTAATTATTATAAAAGGCACAAGACAATGGTAAAATGTAAAGATAAAATGGGAATGACTGAGTTTATTGATGCTGATAACTGATTTGTTGATGCTTCCCTTCCACCTGAGAGATGCAAGAAAGAGCAAGGATACACGGCAACTTCATAAATGTGCAGTCTTATGATAATTTTTACATATATTAAGATAATTTAATAGCACTAATAGAAAATTCCATCTGAGAAAGTGAAAAAAAGAAGAGCTAAATAAAGCTAAATTAAGCAGAAGATAATAAATAACAAAAATTAAAATAGAAGCCAATAAAATTGAAAACAGAAGAGCAATAGAAAAAAATTAATAAAACCAAAAGCTACTCCTTTGAAAAGATCCACAAAAATTGATAAACTTCTAGGCAGTCTACAGAACAAATAGAGAAGACACAAAGTAACTAATATCAGAAACAAAAGAGATTCATTACTCCTGATATCAGGGACAGTATAAGAATAATAAAGGAGTATTATGAACAACTCTCTGTCCACAAAGTTGATAACTTAGATGAAATGGACCAATTCTTTGAAAAAACAAAATATGCCAAAAACTCATTCATGGTAAAATAGATTATGTTAATAATCTTATATCTATTAAAGAAACTTAATTAATAATTAATAAGCTTTCAGAACAGACAGCACCAGGGCCACATGGTTTTACTGATAAATTCTACCAAATGTTTAAAAAAGAAATTATAACAATTCCCTAAAATCTATTTTACAAAGTAGAAGCAGAGAAGATACTCCCAAACTCACTCTGAGGTCAGCATTACCCTATTATCAAAACCAGACAAAGACATTACAGGTAAGGTAACCTAGAGACCAATATCTTTCATGAATATAAATTTAAAACACTTGCCTGACCAGGCAGTGGCACAGTGGATAGAGCATCGGACTGGGATGTGGAGGACCCAGGTTCGAGACCCTGAGCTCTCCAGCTTGAGTACGGGCTCATCTGGTTTGAGCAAAGCTCACCAGCTTGGGCCCAGGGTCGCTGGCTCAAGCAAGGGGTTACTCTACCGGTATGCTGAAGGCCCATGGTCAAGGTACATATGAGAAAGCAATCAATGAACAACTAAGGTGTCGCAATGTGCAATGAAAACTAATGATTGATGCTTCTTATCTCTCTGTTCGCGTCTGTCTCTCCCTGCCTATCCCTCTCTCTGACTCTCTCTCTGTCTCTGTAAAAAAAAATAAAAATAAAATTTAAAACACTCATCAAAATATTAACAAAATAAATTCAGCAATGTATAAAAAGAATTATACACATGACTGAATAGGATTTATCTTGGATATACAAAGACCTTTCAACATTTAAAAATTAATTAATATAATCCATCACATCAAAAAACTAAGAAAAATTATGTAATCAGATTAATAATTAATTAATAAAAAGCATCTGATAAAACCCCACACCCATTTATAATTTAAAAAGTGCTCAACAACGTAGGAAAAAAGGTGTATTTCTTCAACTTGATAAATAACATCTACATAAAACCTACAGTAACAGCTTATGTAAGGATATGTTTTCTCTCTAAGATCAGGAATAACAAAAGGCTGTCCCTTCTCACTGCTTCTATTTAACATTGTACTGGAAGTTCTAGCTAATGTAATAGGGCAAGAACAGGAATTAAAATATGTACAGATTGAGGAGAAAGAAATTAATAGTACTCACCAATATTTCTGGTTCTCTTTTCTGTACATTCAATAGTTTTACATTTTTTTATCAACTTAAAAGTAAGTTGCTTTAGCCAATGAACTATGAGGAAATCAATGTTTCTCAATTACATATAGAAGTAATTAAGAGCTAGTGTGTGATTCCTTGTGATTTCTTCTGCTGTGGCAACTGTATAAGTATTTGTTGAGATGGAGGTGTAACAAGGAGCCTGGAAAATTGAACTGCTACATGGGGCAAAGTTAAGCAACAAAAATTTTGGTGTGTTTATGTGTATGTTTTTTATTGTTTTTGTTGTCACACCTTTATATACCTTTACCAAATTAATATATATATATAAGAATACATATAACTAACCTAACAGAGTAGCTTCAACTACAATAATTTATGTAACAGGAGAAAGAAAGGGGAAATGTTTTCTGGCACAAGATGGGAAAACTTCCTTGGAAGATGACATTTATAAGGAATGGGTCAGGACTTAGAAGGTCAGAGTATGGGAAGAGGCAGTCATGTGTAAGAAATAATGTAAATAAATTCCTGGAAAGTAAAATAAAGGGCATGAAGTGGGAATGGTGAACAGGACCATGGGAATGGGAGCTGGTAGTAGAAGCTAGTATTAAAAAGATATGTCATGGCTGTATTATAGAAGACCATAAATGCAAGCCCAGGATTTTGGACTTGATTCTATCAGCAATAGAGAGAATGCCTGAAAGATTTTTAGCTAGGAAATGTCATGATCAGAGCTGCACTCAAAATAGATCAGGCTTATAGAGGTGCAATGAAGACAGAAGAAGTAGTTAAAGGGCTTACAATTGTCTGGTTGAGAGGAAATAAAGAGCTAAATTACAACACTGTCAGAGGATGTAAATAAACTCATGACCATGAGAAACATTTTCATGGTGCGATTATGTAGGAGAAAAAAGAGAGGCAGGATTTGAAGAAAAGGAATGAGTGGGCAAATCCCAGTCAAGGCAGACGGCACTGGTGAGAGGCTTTGTGCAATGAGATAAATGGAGATGAAGGTCTTGAACTTGGAAATTGTAAGGATTGCTATTGAGCTTTACCATATTATATCAGGGTGAACTTGTTCAGATTACTTGTCTCTTAAATCAATTGAAATAACCATTTTGGTTACTAAAACAGTATAAATTGTGCTGAACTTCAAAATAGTATAATAGGGTTATACATCATTAATCAAAAGAACATGTAATTTCAAACAATGGTGCTTTTATAAAAATGAGCAAGAAACCTATTGTTCTTATATCAAAATATTAGATGACCTTTTTGGATGAGATCAAAATTGGTCTTCATTTCAATTCCCATTTAGTCCAATTAACTTTGATCTATCATATTATCAAGTTCTAAACCTAACTATATTGCCTTCATGAAAAGGAGGACCAAGAATATTAAATAAATAATAAGTCATCTGTCATTCCATTGAAAAATAACTTTCATATTTTATGCCTGACCATGGTGGCCAGTGAATAAAATGTCAACCTGGAATACTGAGGTCCCAGGTTCGTAACCCCAAGTTTGCCAGCTTGAGCGCAGTCTCACCAGCTTGATCATAAACATGATCCCATGATTGCTGGCTTGAGCACAAAGGTCACTGGCATGAAGCCCAAGGTTACTGGTTTGAGCCCAAGGTAGTTGACTTGAGTAAGGGGTCACTGGCTCAGTTGGTGTCCCCCGGGTCAAAGCACATATAAAAAGCAATCAATAAACAATTAAAATGCTGCAACTATCAGTTGATGCTTCTCATCTCTCTCTCTCTCTCTCTCTCTCTCTCTCTCTCACTCTGTCTCTGTCTCAAAAAAAATTAATTTTAAAAAATAAAAAAACCCTGATATTTTATATGGAGATTTGTGTGTAGAACAAAATGAATGTGTGTCATTATATGCAATGTTGGGTTCATCTGTATGTGTGTAACCTATTTAATATCCATCATCTGTAAAGACTGAAGATGAACTTGGTGTCTCCATGTGCAAAGGGTTAATGCTAAGTGGGACAACCAGTCTTTTTCACAAATAGACATCAATAAGAGCAAAGCTCAAAAACATAAATATTAACAAAACATAAATATATAAAGACAGATATACCTTGGTATACTATATTCCTTTTTTTTTTGAAAGTTTTTATTGAATTTATTAGGGTAACACTAGTTTACATAATTATACAGGTTTTAGGTACCTAATTCTACAACACATCTCTTACACCATGTTGTGTGTTCAGCCCCCAGGTCAGGTCTTTGTGCATTACTATTTATGCTCCCATACCCTCATCTACCTCCCCGCCTCCCAGCAATCACCACACTGTTGTCTGTGTCCATGAGTTTTTTTATTCCTTTATTATTCATAGGAAGACTTGACATCTTTTCTATTATACAAGGCAAAGTTTTACTTATAGCCTGGTTATAGCTTTCTATAACATCCTTGACTTCTTCAACTGGTAAATGCTTAGGAAATATAAATTCCTTTAACCCTATCCTAAATAAAACATAATTAAATGTAAATATTGTGTAAAATTATATTGGTTAAGTAAAGATGACTGTAAAGATGGTATGTAGTAGTTTTTCCTAAAAGTGGTACTTAAGTACTGATGATTTATAATTAAGTTTATATGGTAAACATATCAACATTTTTACTTTGTTAATTATGCACTCATTTTGTTTTAAATAGAAAGATGCCAAATAAAACATAAAATCTCTGATTTCTCGGATGTCATTGTTAAGATAAAATTTAAAATATACACACAGTAACACAAATGATACAGAAATATTACAAAAGTCTTGAAGCTGGCATGTGAATGTTTTAATTTTGTGAAATACATATATATTCTCAAAACCAAAGACCTAAAGTAAAAGCTATGATATTGGAAAATATATATTTAAAAGTTTCATTGATATTTTTTAAAAAGAAAGGATGTTTTTAAGAACATCAATTGAAACAATTTATTTTCACTTATTTTTTATTTATTTTTTTTCTTTTTCAAGTACATTTTTTTATTAATTTTAAAAGGGTGACATTAATAAACCAGGGTACATAGGTTCAGAGAAAACATCTCCAGGTTTTTTTTTTGGGTTTTTTTTTTGTATTTTTCTGAAGCTGGAAACAGGGAGAGACAGTCAGACAGACTCCCGCATGCGCCCGACCGGGATCCACCCAGCACGCCCACCAGGGGCGACGCTCTGCCCACCAGGGGGCGATGCTCTGCCCCTCTGGGGCGTCGCTCTGCCGCGACCAGAGCCACTCTAGCGCCTGGGGCAGAGGCCAAGGAGCCATCCCCAGCGCCCGGGCCATCTTTGCTCCAATGGAGCCTTGGCTGCGGGAGGGGAAGAGAGAGACAGAGAGGAAGGAGGGGGAGTGGAGAAGCAAATGGAAGCTTCTCCTGTGTGCCCTGGCCAGGAATCAAACCCGGGTCCCCCGCACGCCAGCCGATGCTCTACCGCTGAGCCAACCGGCCAGGGCCTCCAGGTTATTTTGACATTTGATTATGTTGCATACCCATCACCCAAAGTCATATAGTCTTCTGTAACCTTCTATCTGGTTTTCTTTGTGCCCCTCCTCTCCCCCTCCCCCCTCCCTCCCCCTCCCCACCCCTGGTAACCACCACACTCTTGTCCATGTCCCTGAGTCTCATTTTTATGTCCCACCTATGTATGGAATCATATAGTTCTTAGATTTTCTGATTTACTTATTTCTCTCAGTATAATGTTATCAAGGTCCATCCATGGTGTTGTAAATGATCCGATGCCATCATTTCTTATGGCTGAGTAGTATTCCATAGTGTGTGTGTGTGTGTGTGTGTGTGTATATATATATATATATATATACACCACATCTTCTTTATCCAATCATCTATTGAAGGGCTTTTTGGTTGTTTTCATGTCTTGGCCACTGTTAATGCTGCAATGAACATGGGGCTGCATGTATCTTCACATACCAGTGTTTTTGAGTTATGGGGGTATATTGCCATAGGGGGATTGCTGGGTCATATGGTAGTTCTATTTTTAAATTTTTTGAGGAACCACCATACTTTCTTTCATAGTGGTTGTACTACTTCACATTCCCACCAACAGTGGATGAGGGTTCCTTTATCTCCACAGCCTCTCCAACACTTGCTATAACCTGTCTTATTGATAATAGCTAATCTAACAGGTGTGAGGTGATATCTCATTGTAGTTTTGATTTGCATTTCTCTAACAGCTAATGAAGATGAGCATCTTTTCATATATCTGTTGGCCATTTGTATGGTTCAACATACGTAAAACAGTTAATGTAATACACTATATCAACAAAGAATAAAAACCATATGATCTTATCAATAGATACATAAAAGGCATTCAATAAAATACATCATTTTATGTTTAAAACACTTAACAAAATAGGTATACAAGAACAATATCTCAACATAATAAAGGCCATCTATGATAAACCATCAGCTAACATCATATTAAATGGCATAAAACTGAGGACTTTTCCCCTAAAATCAGGAACAAGACAAGGTTGTCCACTCTCTCCACTCTTATTCAATGTAGTGCTGGAAGTTCTAGCCAGAGCAATCATACAACAGAAAGAAATAAAGGGCATTCATATTGGGAAAGAAGAAGTAAAGGTTTCACTTTTTGCAGATGATATGATCCTGTACATCGAAAACCCCAAAGACTCCATTTTCACTTATTTTACATATAAAACAGCTTCCAGCAGATCTCTTTGCCTTTGTGTTATGAAATCAAAAACTCAAAGAAATTAACGGCTTAAGAGGAAAATTTTTTTACCACATTCTCTTTCCAAAGAACAATTATTATGAAATCACCCTGTACGGACTTTGAAATACCAATGGTTTACCCATTTGCTACGGTTCTAGTCCACATAGTGTTACATGCAAGAAACTCTCCACCTAGTAGCCTCACTGAACCCCGGATGACTGAATTAGAGGAGCACCCGAGCTTCCTTGCCACAAAAGGAACTGGTAAGTATCGCAAAAAAACAAAATCTGGCTTAATTATTTTACATTATGCTATTAGCTTAACATTTCAGGCAGTACAGAAAAAGCCTGGCCTTTTCAAGAAATTCAAGAAGACAGAGTAATGGAAAGCAGTTAGTGAGGAAGGGCATCCCAGCATGGTATTCTACAGGTGGGCAGGGACAAGGTTATTCAGGGTTATGAAGGCTACTGTAATGCATTTGGATTTTAATCTAAGTACAATAAGAAGTAGTCACAGAAAGGTCTTAAGCAAAGAAATAAAATGATTCCCATTTTCATATATAGAGAGATCTCTAGAGACTGAGAGGAGAATCAATGAGGGAGGGGAAAGAAAGTGCAGGAGAGGAGAGATTGGTCAGATGCTGTTAAATTAATTCAGTAGTAAATGCTAGTAGCCTGGACTAGAGTGGTTGCAATGGAGATGGAGAGAAGTGGATGGCAAGTAGAACACGAGAGGGGTCAAGTCTGATCTACAGACTTCTGGTGGGTTTATAGAGATGATGAAGAGCTGAAAAAAAACACAGGTTTGGCTGCATGAGAATCAAAAATTCAGTTTGCAATACGTTAAGATTGACATACAATGAGCTATAACAACAGAGATATCAAGTAGGAAGGTAGTTGGTTATTGAACTCTAGGGCTCAGAAGACAAGTCTAAGCTGAAGACATCAATTTGAGATTCATCAGCATTTTTATAGTATTTCCAACTATGAGGCTAAATGGGGTAAAAAGTATATAGATAAGAAAAAAGAATTCAAGACAAAACAACGTATATATAGCAGACAGAGGAGGAAGAGGCAGCTAACGTGGAAGGCATGATCAGGGAAGCCAGGAGAACACCAGGAGAGCATGAGAGCACAGGAGCCAGAAGAAGTTCCAACAAGGAGGAAGTGGTCAACACGACAAGTGCTACTGACAAGGAGGAGTAAGGGGAAGGGGACACATTGTTGGTACAGAGTCACTGGACCCTCCGACCCTCGGCAAGAGCAGTTTCAGAAAAACGGCAATGTGTAAAGCCAGACTGGAGCAGGTCGAAGAAGAAAGAAGTGGACACAGAGTGTATAGAGAGGGCTTTTGCTTTCCTTTTTTTTAAATTTAAGTTTATTTATGCACTGGAGTTGAAAAGGAAAATGTAGAACCAAAAGAGATTTTTGTTTGCTTGCTTCTTTTGTTTTAGTATGAATTGTTTACATGGCTTGGAGGTGTTGGTCCTGCCCTGATCCTCCCAATGCATTCATTTCTGCTTTTCAAACCTGGTCCATACTTGTGAACATTTGGTTCATCCACAAGCAGACGGTCCTTCCAAAAAGACACACAGACCCGTTAGTAAACATCTACTTGATCTCCACACTGAGAAGTATCATTTTCAGATAGATTATTTGGTTAATTGAAAAAAATTTCAATCCAGTATATTTGATAAAATATATTAATTTAAATTGAAAAACAGTTTACCTATAGTAAAAAAAAACATTTTTTAACCCAAATAAAGTGTCTTCCACCATATTTTACATTAGAAATAGACAAAGGAATTAAGAAATATTAATTGTTTTAGTCAAATGTTCTGTGTTAGTTTACTCAGGCTGCTGTAACAAAGTAATACAAAGTGGGCAGCTTTGGAAATCCATTATTTCAGAGTGTGTAGGCTAGAAGTCTGAGATCAAGGTATCAACAGGGTTGGTTCCTTACAAAGGCTGTGAGGAAGACTCTGCTCCGTGCCTCTCTGAGCGTGGGGTGTTCGTTGGCAATCCCTGGTGCTCCTTGGCTTATAGGCGCATCACTTGATCTCTCTTTCATGTTCACATGATGTTCTCCCTGTGTGTGTGTTTGTGTCCCTTTTATAAGGACACCAGTCTTATTGGTGACACTAGGGTCTACCTTAATAACTTCATTTTAACTTACTTACCTTTAAAAAGACCCTATTTCCAAAGAAAGGTCATATTCTGGGGTACTGGGCATTAAGACTTCAGCATCTTTTTAAGATAAATTTTAACCCATAAGATACACTAAATCAAAAATAGTCTTCCCTTTTCTTAGTAAAGACAAAATAAAACCCACTTTTTGTGAGAAACACCTTTAGACTCAAAATATTTAAATTTTGATCCTGCAGTTCTATACAAGCAAACTTGTATACATTCAAAACCTGCAGGATTACATCATGGGAATTAAAATGTCACACATATCCTATTATTATTTGAGAGGCTTGAAATTCAGAATATCTAATCATAAACTTATTTTGAAAATGGTAATTTAATTTAATAGTGATAATTTTAAATATTTAATTTACTTTAATAATAGTTTTCTTAAAGCATAAACATTTTTTAAAAATATTGTTTTTTAATTTTCATAATATAAATAGTTGTATAGAATTTGGGGATGAGTTTTTTCAGAGATAGCTGTAATAGGAATGAACCTTTTTCTTATGCTAAAATACTGGTAAGGAATTCTTTATTAGGTAAAGAAAATTTTTTTTCAGTCTAATATTTTAATAGTTTCTTTGTTCAAAAAGAAGAAAAAAAGTGAAGTCCCAACAAGGGCCACATGGTTTTGAAGCAAAAAATAAAGGGAAGGAGAAACTGGACCTGACAGACTAAACAGAGAAAAAAAAGGGAGAAGCCAAGCATTTCTGGACTCTGTGCCAAGAAATGGTCCTGTGAGGAACTTCCAGAGGTGAGAATTACAAAGGAACATTTGAGTACTAATATTTATTGTTGGTTACTACCTGGGCTATATGTTACCTTCTTTCATAACTTCATGCCTTCACAAAGGTCTAATATGCAAACTTGGGTCAGTTAAACTTAGGGGGAGTACAAGAATCAACATAGACAGCCTGGGATAACAGAGTACAGAAAAGTGACAGCAGCCTGGGAGATAAGATGCAGATTGGGACTTGAGAATTCTGTGGAAGCAGATGATTAGCTAGCTACAGTTCACCAATCACAGCATTAATTTCCCCAGCAAGCCTTGACCATATCGGGAGGAATGATATGATAAATATATATTTCCTCCATTCCTGAGATAGGGTCAATGCCAATTTTATTTAAATCTGAAAGCAAGTTGGAGGGCTATGGAGGCATCTAGCCAGTTGTTACTTGACTTACCTAAATATAACTGTGTTTCTGGCACCTGATAGGACCTGAATGTGTCTTTGTTGATTTGTTTTCTTTTGTGTTGTTTTAATAATCCTGCAGAAATACAGAACGGAAGAAAACCTCACTTACAAGTTGTTTATGTGGAAAAAATATTAAGGGCTTTTAGTTGGTGAAAAGATCAGTATTAGTCAACAGTGTTCTCCAAAAAAATAATAAAATCTTGAGTTGCATTAATAGAATTAGAATTTCTATAAACAGAGAAATGATATTGAATCTTTCTGAGTCTTATTATAATCATGTTTCCTTCTGGATGCTTAACAAAGATACTGGTGAAAGGAGTAAATATAGATGGTGACAATGGGAATGGTGATAGACTGAGAGTCAGGTTAAATAGGAAACAAGTGAAGAAATTTTGTTAACTTAAAAAAAAGAGGAAGACATTTTAAAGGAGATAACATTTGTGCAAATATTTGTGGAGTTACACACAAGAGTGTGGTAGATAGAATAACAGCCCACCCCCCAAAATCTATAACTTAATTCCTTAACCCTGCAAATAGATGACCTTACATGGCAGAAAGGACTTTGCAGATGTCATTAAGGATCTTGAGATGGGGAGATTATACCGGATTACCCAGGTGACACCAATGTAATTACAAGGGTTTTTAAAAGGTAGAAGAAGAAGACAGAAGATCAGAGTCAAAAAATGAGTTGTGATGACAAAAGCAGGGGTCAGAGCGAGGCTGCACCACGAGCAAAGGCACGCAGGTGGTCCTAGAAGCTAGAAAAGGCAAAGAAACAGATTCTATCCCAGAGCCTCCCATTTTAGATTCCGACCTCCAGAAATACAGTAAAAAAGTAAATCTGTGTTGGTTTAAACTCCCAAATTTGCGGTTAATTATTATAGCAGCAATAAGAAACTAGTACAAAGAATAATTTAAATAATGCTAAATAGCAGGAAGAGAACAAGTAGATGGTAGTTAGTGGCATTAAAGTTCCGTTTAATACAAAATCCTAGTCCAACTGCACCAGAAGTAGGACAGACTGACCTGTGCAGGGCCTTCCATGTGGAGCTCAGCTACCAACGTTGGAGGTCAGAGGACATGCTCACTCCAGCCACAGTCTCCTTTCATACTCCTAAAGAATAAAATTTAGCCTGACCTGGCAGTGGTGCAGTGGATAGAGTGTTGGACTGGGACACAGAGGACCCAGGTTTGAAACCCTGAGTTTGCTGGCTTGAGCATGGGCTCACCAGCTTGAGCATGGGTTTGCTAGCTTGAGTGTGGGATCATAGACATGACCCCATGGTCGCTGGCTTGAGCAAGGGGTCACTCATTCTACTGTAGCTCCCTGGTCAGGGCACATATAAAAAAGCAATCATTGAACAACTAAGGTGCCGCACAAAGAATTGATGCTTCTCATCTCTCTTCCTTCCTGTCTGTCTGCCCCTGTTTATACCTCTTTCTATCTCTGTCTCTGTCTCTGTCACAAAAAGAAAAGAATAAATTTTAAAGGTTTAGGAATGAAAGAGTAAGAAATAAAAAACAGTGAATGTAAAAGGTAAACACATTTTTGGAATACTGAAAGCACCTGAAAGAGTGACCATTGGTATTTTAACTGATTCATGTGACTGTGGGACATTTTTACTGAGCTATTGGACCAAAAGAAAATCTCTGCATTGAAGAAACACTCTCAGTGGATACATACAAAACTAAAACTAAACAGAAGACTCTTTTTTTTGTATTTTTCTGAAGTGAGAAGTGGGGGTGGGGGGAATGCAGAGAGACAGACTTCCTGGCATGCACACCAGGGAGTGATGCTCTGCCCATCTGGGGCGTTGCTCACTGCGGCCAGAGTCATTCTAGCACCTGAAGTGGAGGCCATGGAGCCATCCTCAGCGCAGGGGCCAACTTTGCTCCAATGAAGCCTTGGCTGCAGGAGGGGAAGAGAAAGATAGAGAGAAAGGAGAGGAGAGAGGGTGGAGAAGCAGATAGGCACTTCTCCTGTGTGCCCTGGCCAGGAATCAAGCCCGGGACTTCCACACACCAGGCCGATGCTCTACCACTGAGCCAAACGGCCAGGGCAGACCTATTTTTATTATTATTAATTCCAGGTAATATCAATTCCAGGGGAATAATACTGTTCATTAAAAATACATAATTATAGGCCCTGGCCAGTTGGCTCAGTGGTAGAGCATCGGCCTGGCGTGCGGGAGTACTGGGTTCGATTCCCGGCCAGGGCACACAGGAGAAGCACCCATCTGCTTCTCCACCCCTCCCCCTCTCCTTCCTCTCTGTCTCTCTCTTCCCTTCCCGCAGCCAAGGCTCCATTGGAGCAAAGTTGGCCCGGGCACTGAGGATGGCTCTGTGGCCTGTGCCTCAGGAGCTAGAATGGCTCTAGTTGCAGCAGAGCGATGCCCTGGATGGGCAGAGCATTGCCCCCTGGTGGGCATGCCGGGTGGATCCCGGTCAGGCGTGTGTGGGAGTCTGTCTGACTGCCTCCCCATTTACAGCTTCAGAAAAATACAAAAATAAATAAATAAATACATACATACATACATACATAATTATATAAGAAAGCAATCAATGAACAACTAAGGTGCTGCAACAAAGAATTGATGCTTCTCATCTTTTTCCATTTCTGCCTATCTGTCCCTCTCTCTGTCTCTCTTGCAAAAAAAAAGAAAAGAAATAAACTTCCATTAAAAATATATATAATCAAAATTCACTTCAGTGAACAATATCTGCAAAGTCATAATAATAACAACACTGAATAGTGACTTAACCACAGCTGTGATGAATATTAAAAAGGGAAACATGGTGGTAGTTGAAAAGTTAAGTCTTCATCTACCATAACTGTCCATCAATAAATGGTGTCTAACAGGATACATCAAGGAATAGTTACCATTTAGAAATACTGAGGGACTACCAAGAGAAATAACTAAAAGCCTTGAAAATGGTTGCTTCTAAAGACAAGAACTGGAATTGTTTTTATAGAGTTGCAAACTAGAAAAAGAGGGGACACACTTCCATCCTGGAAGAATTTGTAGGAGCAAAATACTAATATGCGTCAATCTATTCTTTCTTGCAGTTTACCAAGAAGTGGGTTGTTTTCTTGAATCTAAGAAACAAACAACAGCAATACACAGAAGAGTGGCAGCTAACCCACCTTCTCTGGAAAGGGAAATAGAAAAGAACAGAAGAGCAGCATCAGGACATGCAGATATATATTCGTGCGTAACACACACATAGATGAGAAAGGGAGGAGTCAAGAAAGAAAAACATGGTCCTACCAAAAGAACAGGAAAAGAAACACAAGATAAGTATTTACCAGTAGGCTGGTTGTGGAGGAGGATTTTACTTTTACATGCATTTTGATTCTTACGGTCTTTGTTTTGATATAAAACTCCCTGTGTTTTTCCTATTTATTTTGTGTTAAAGTTAACATAAGAATTTCTCATTTTGCATTGATGGAATGAGGAATTTTCTACTTACATAATAAATCTACTAACGATTTATACCAATACAACTTTAGTACTTTTATTTTCATTTAAAATGTAACATGATTAAGGTTGGGTGTTTTGTTTTGTTTTTTCTTAGATTATCTGTTTTACATACTGTAGAGTCGTAAGGAAATAATGCTTTGGGAGGAAATACTAAACTAATTTTTGAAATATAACTGTTCACAGAGGTTGAGATATATGGGATCAATATCTACCCTTTATCTTAAATTAACCACTTCTTTTGTAACTCAACTTTGGAAGAAAATGCATCACTGCTCAAGTCAAGAGATTTGAATACCACTTCTAATTTTAGCACTATTTTCATAGGCAAAATGCTATAAAATAGAAGGTAGCTTTTGGTAAAGAAGAAAACTAAATTTTCACAGCTTTTGCATTATATCCATTTTTGAACTTTGTAATGCATTTGGGATAAGGGAAACTTTTTGTTATAAAACCACACTTTTTCTGAAACATCAGTAATGTAGAGAGATGGAAAACTCACATGTAAGTTTAGTACAAGGATAGACATTTAAAACAAAAACATATCTCTATGTTGCTTTCCCTTATGGTTAAATCATCTATTTCTAACCTTAAATCCCTTATTTAGAGCTCTCTGAATGATTGCTATTCTATTTTAGTTTACTAAAAGCACTTGAAATTAGTCTGACCAGGCCGTGGTGCAGTGGATAGAGCATCGGACTGGGACACAAAAGACCCAGGTTCAAGAACCCAAAGTCACCAGCTTGAGCCCGAGGGTTACTGGCTTGAAGCCCAAGGTCACTGGCTTGAGCAAGGGTTCACTTGCTCTGCTGTAGCTTCCTGGTCAAGACACATAGGAGAAAGCAATCATTAGACAACTAAGGTGCTGCAATGAAGAATTAATGCTTTTCATCTCTCTCCGTTCCTGTCTGTCTGTTCCTCTCTCTGACTCTCTCTATGTCTCTGTCAAAAAATAAATAAAAATAAAAGTAAAAGCAGTTGAAATTGGGAATTTTATATTCTAGTCTAGACTCTGCATGTCTAAAGTTCTGGAAACCCTGCTTGATTCATTCTTTTATTTCTCAATCTCGACAAAGCATCTAAAACCAAGTAGCTTCTCAATATGTGAATGCTGAAATGAATTGGACTAACATATATCCCCAAAATAGTAATAAAATACCAAAAACTGAAACCTAGTCATTTTGCTGATATGGCCATAAAAAAAAAGAAAAAAAACCCACCCCTGCCAAGGTAAATTTACTACAGATAAAGAAAGGAAGCAAATTTAACCTTTGCCATTCATGCCTTCATTGTGTGAAAAACTTTTTACTTTAATTCTTTTAGGGTTTTTGTTTTGTTTTGTTTTGTTCTGTTCTGTTTTTAGGTGAGGAAAAGGGAGATAGTGAGGCCTACTCCTGCATGCATCCAAGCAGGACCCACTCAACAACCCTGTCTGGGGCCAATGCTTGAGTACCATGCTATTTTTAGTGCCTGAGGCTGACACACTGGGACCAATCAAGCTATCCTCAGCACCTGGGGCCACACTTGAACCAATAGAGCCATTGGCTTTGGGAGGGGAAGAGGGAAAAGCAGATAGAGAGACAGGGAGGGAGAGAACAGGAGAGGAGAAAGAAAGATGAGAAGCATCAACTCACAGTTGAGTCATGTTAGTTAGTCATTGATCGCTTCTCAAACACGCCTTGACGGGGGGCTAAGGGGACTTCAGCCAAGCCTATGATCCCTTGCTTGAGCCAACTACCTTGGGCTTCAAGCAAGTGACCTTGGGATTATGTTGATGATCCTGCACTCAGGTCAGCAAACCTGCACTGAAGCCCACAACCTTGGGGTTACAGACCTGGGACCTCAGCATCTCAGGTTGACTCTCTATATGCTGAGCCACCAGCCAGAGCTGAGAAACTTTTTAATTAAATAATATGGAGAAAATTAATTTAATTAAAGAAAGCAAAAAATCACAAACATATTTTATGTTGTGAATAAGTACAACAATTTAATATCAATAATATCAATAATTTATGAACTAAAATTTAAGAGGACATTTTAAATAAAAAACAAAAACAGATTAAATATTTAAACTAGTCTCTAAAATAAATTATCCCAAGGAATAAACAACTAAATAAAAATAGCAGGTGATTAAAAGGTAGCAGAAGAAAGCACAAACTAATTAAAACTAGTTAATTAACAATATTTTATTGCCTCTTTCCTATCAGATCATGTCATATTAACCCAGAAGACAATTGTGTCCGATATCAGGTATTTTATTCCTGATCCTTAAAAACTATTGGCCAGAATATATACCTACACTAGTTTTAAAACAACTGTGCAAATAGTTTAAATGACTTTATTTTAACTGAATATTCATTATAAATTCTAAAACTGCTACCCTGTTTACCCACATAAGATTTATTATTTTGACATTTCAAATTACAAAAGTGTATTAACCTTTGTTTAATTGGAAATTAAACATGCAGTAGAAAGACCACCATGCCAGCCCTGGGAATTGATGTCTTTCTGATCTGTTTTACATGTGTTTGATGAAGGATGCAATTCGGCTGTTGTACTGATTTCATTCTTAGATGACTTCCCCTTGGGTAGCATAGTGACTGTTTCCCACCAGTTATTCATGTGCTTTATTGATTTATACCTTAAACCAAGTTATAAGATTTTTTTTAAACACATGGCTTTCCAGTGGGGAAAAAAAATAACTTTTACAGAATACAAGTAATACGTTTAAAATATAATATATTTTCTTCACAGAAAACAAAATAATCTTGCTAATGATGACATGCAAACTTTTGCCAGCATACTGTCTACTGAAGACATCCATTATAAAAACTCAGAAATGCAAGTTAGGCTTCAGTATTAGATGTAATTTCTCTTTTATACTTTCATGTAACAACAACAAAACTTTGTAATATTTACCCAACTCAGCCTAACATAAATATATATGTCTCCTTTCATTTTTTACTATTTCTCTCGATAGTCTGAGAAATGTTTTCAAATGCATCTGTAATTGTTTCTGTGACAAAGGAGCTAGATTTCCTCCAATATTTGTTCTCTTGTTTAAGAATATATTCCAGAGCCCTTGTTAGTAGATACATCTATGTAGCTATATTTTGCCCAGTGGACAAGTGCTATACAACATTTGGCAGACCTTCTTTAAACGATATGTAATGCACACTGTTTAGTTTTTTTTTGTTTTCCTCCTTCCTGCTAGCTGGAATATGAACCTAATGGCTAAAGCAGGAGCAGCTATCCTGAGCTATGAGGTGATATTGGTAATGGAGATTCATACAAAGGAGCAACAATATAAAAGAAACTGGATTCCTGAGCACTTTATGAAATAGACTTACAGAATTAAACTACTTGTCTATGAACCCTTTCATAGGTGAGAAACAAATTTTAATTCTATTTAAGACACTATATTTTAGGTGTCTGTTACTCTCAGTAAAATTTAATCCTAAATAATAATGCCCAAATACATAGAGAATTGGGGAAATAAGTGACTTAACGATGGAATTCTAAATATCTTTTTTTGAGAAAATGTATATGACTGTAAATCTCAGCATTTAAAGAATAATAGTGTAAGAGCAGCAAATACAGTAGCTCCATTTTTGAGAGAGAAGCAACTGATGCATAAGAAAGCTAAGAGTCAGAAATGTTGGATAACACAAGCAAGGTCATGTGACCAATAATTGGTAAAGCCTGGAAAAATAAGACTAGACTCACAAAAATGAGAACACCAGGTCCATGGAACCACATTTGCCACAATTCTCATTTCAGCAAGTAAAACTGGAACTCAGATTCCTTGAGCTAAGTCTTGTGTTCTTTGTACCACAACTTGCTACTTCCTAATACATACTTAGAGAATAAGTTAATGAAGCAAATATTCTTATATAAAGAAGATTCTTTAAGTATGTTTTTTTTTCTTTTTTAGTTTTCTTCCACTAAAGAGTACTATTATTACATTTAGGTTGTGGTTCGACTTATAAAAGTAAATGTTTATATACAACTTTTCCTTTTATAGGTTGGTAAAGGCTCATTTTATATAAAATTGCATCTGGAGAATGGGATCCCTCTGTAGCCAGCCAAAAATTAACTACATGATTAACCATCAAATTCATGACACAAAGATAATTTTTTATAAAAAGAATGAAATGCTTAGATTTCTAAGTCACTATCAATTTCACTTCAGCTGTCCACACAAAATATACGGTTCTGACATTTAATGACTGACACTAGTTTATCTAGTATTTATAAATGTCTGGGTACAAATAATTCATATGTTTTAACAGTTACGTGTTCTCTCCAGTAACCCTGAGTATATACATTTTTGCTATGTTAGTGTGAGGTTCACAAGAACACACTTAGGTGATTAGGTGAGATATCTGAATGAAGACAGGGCATAAGTGTTAGTTATTTCTCAGTCCTATTCCCCAACCCATTAGTATCTCTGCTACTGGTAAAATATAGTTTTAAAAAATTGATCTGTATATTTATTTCAAATCTCTTTTCACACTATCATCATCTTATTCTTAAACCCCCCCCATCGCAATCTTGCACACTAGTAATTAAGTTGAAACATATTGAAATTGATGATGTGTAATAAAATAAGATGCAGGCTGCTCTTTCTGCAGAGAAGACTGATAATCAGTTGACAAATGAGAGAAATAAAGAAATGTTAATCCAAAAAACATTAAGTCACTGTTCATATTAACATTTAAATAAAATTACAGCACATGGACTTTTCAGTTTGGGTTTTTTTAGAGGGGGGGGATGATCAGTTACTGACTTATTTTACCAGTAACTGGTATTCTAAAAATAAATAAATAAAACAATCATTTTCTTACCAAGTGATTTGGCCGTATCTTATTTTGTGTAACAGATGTCTTCTCATTTGTTTACCAAAATTGTGGTATCATGTCAAAGCCTAGTATGTCAGAAAGAGAAAAGTCACTTCATGAATATATGCAAGTTGAGTTTGACCTGGTTAGTACATTTTTCCAAATAACCTAGCTGTGGTCTTGAAGTTGCTTGAACAAGGCCTGGGCTATATGTAAAGCAATAGGAAGTAGGTTTACTCATGTATCATACTTACAGTAGCAATCCCTTGAAAATGTAGCTGAAAGGTAGAGTTCCATACATAGGCATATTTAATGAAACTTCTTAGTCTATGTCCCCTAACAGGTCATTTTAGTAAAAAATGTGAACCACATTACTTTGAAATTTATGATGACTAGCCATTTATGTTGATAATTGGGTCCCCTTTGTTGTTTTTCATCATGTCTTCTATTATCAAGCACTGAGCAATGTACTTGAAACAAAAAAATAAGCAGATATAGCCCTGTTCACATGAAGCATAAATTCCAGTGGGGGATTATAATCATAATCAGATAAGGAAATAGACAAAATGGCTGAAGATTTATAAAGTGTAATGTAAAAATAAATGGTTTTAAACTGGAGAATGACATACCCTATTTGTTTTCTTAGAAACCACCCTGGTGCCTGACCAGGTGGTGGCGCAGTGGATAGAGCGTCGAACTGGGATGTGGAGGACCCAGGTTCAAGACCCCGAAGTCACCAGCTTGAGCGCAGGCTCATCTGGTTTGAGCAAAGCTCGCCAGCTTGGACCCAAGGTCACTGGCTCAAGCAAGGGGTTACTCAGTCTGCTGATGGCCCAAGGTATATATGAGAAAGCAATCAATGAACAACTATGATTGATGCTTCTCATTTCTCTTCCTTCTTGTCTGTCTGTCCCTATCTATCCCTCTCTCTGACTCTCTCTCTGTCTCTAAAATAAAAAAAGAAAGAAACCACCATGGCTTCTTGAAGAATGGAATGAAAGTGAGCAAAAAATGAAAACGAGATCAGTGTAATATTCCAGGCAGAAAACTAAAAAACCCTCTTCCAACGTGATTTTATAAGAGAGGAATATGAGTTGAAAAATTTACAATATAGTTTAGAAGAAGAGGTAGAACCTTCTAATAGATTGAATGAAAATGATAAAGAGAAACTTATCAAAAGAAGAACCCAAGATCCTAGCTTGTGACTTTATTAGATGCTAGTAATGTTCACTAAAAGGGACCAAGAAGGAAGCACAGATTGCTGGGGAAATGCAGCAAATATCATTCTGGATAGATTAATTAGAAATTTCCTATGAACTATCATAATAAAGATAGTGACTATATATTTAAATATAAGAGCCTTGACTTCAAAAGAAAATGCTAGGTTAGAGATGGAATATATATATATATATATATATAGAGAGAGAGAGAGAGAGAGAGAGCCATTAGCATACAATAATAATGAGGCTATAGAAGCAGATTCAATTGAACTAATAAAAAAGCGATGCCAATGAAAAGAGAGTTCATGCTAAGACAAAGTACCACTGCTTAAAGAATGCACCAATAAAACGGAAATCTGTAAGAGACTGAGAAACTGAAGCTGTGGATCCAGAAAGACTGTCAGATTTCTAGATTAAGGATCTAGAAGATAATGGGTCCTGGCCAGGTAGCTCAGTTAGTTAGAGCATCATCCCAACACTCCAAGGTTGTAGACTCGACTCCCAGTCAGGACACAGACAAAAATCGATCAATGAATGCATAAATTAGTGGAACAACAAATTTATGTTTCTGTCTTTCTCTCTTCTCTCTCTAAAAATCATTTTTTTTAATTTTTTTAAAAGGACCTAGAGGATAATGGCACTATTACTGAGATGTGAAAAACTGAAGAAGATTATTGGGGGTTGAGGGATTGAAAAAAATCGATAATTGCACTAGCCATGTTAAGTTTAAGCTGCCTGTAATTCTTCCAAATAGAGGTATCAAAAATAGCTTGAGTATCTGAGTCTATAGCTGAGAGGAGAAGTCTGAGTAGGAGATACAAATGTGAAGAATTGTAGCATATATGGCAGTGGTCCCCAACTTTTTTTGGGCCACGGACCAGTTTAATGTCAGAAAATATTTTCATGGACCAGTCTTTAGGGTGGGACGGATAAATGTATCACATGGCCGAGACAAGCTTCAAGAATGAGTCTTAGACAGATGTAACAGAGGGAATCTGGTCATTTTTAAAAAATAAAACATCATTCAGACTTAAATATAAATAAAATGGAAATAATGTAAGTTGTTTATTCTTTCTCTGTGGACCAGTACCAAATGGCCCACAGACCGGTACTGGTCTGTGGCCGGGGATTGGGGACCACTGATATATGGTATTGAAAGTCCTAGAGGTGGGCAAGAAAAAATATAAAAAGGAATATAGGCCTGACCAGGCGGTGGCGCAGTGGATGGAGCGTCGGACTGGGATGCGGAAGGACCCAGGTTCAAGACCCCGAGGTCGCCAGCTTGAGCGCGGGCTCATCTGGCTTGAGCAAAGAGCTCACCAGCTTGGACCCAAGGTCGCTGGCTGCAGCAGGGGGTTACTCGGTCTGCTGAAGGCCCGCGGTCAAGGCACATGTGAGAACGCAATCAATGAACAACTAAGAAGTCGCAACGCGCAATGAGAAACTGATGATTGATGCTTCTCATCTCTCTCCGTTCCTGTCTGTCTGTCCCTGTCTATCTCTGTCTCTGTAAAAAAAATAAAAAATAAAAAAATAACTTAAAAAATATATATATTAAAAAAAAAGGAATATAGGCTGTATCAAGTCCTATATCTCTCCAATATTTATAAATTGAGTCAAGAAAAGAACAAGTAAGGATAATATAGACTAAATTCCTAATGAGATAAGAAGAAAGCCAGAAGAGTATGATACCAGAAACTTAGCATAGAAAATGTTTTCAAAAGAGAAAAATAATCAACTATACTGAATGCTGCTGGGAAGTTGAGTAAGATGAGAATAGAAACATATACAGTGAATATGGCATGCACAATTTCATGGAAATGGTAGAAATTTGAGTGGTTTGAAACCTGAGTAGAATATTAGAAAATTATATAAATATGAATATGATAGTAAATATGAATATGATAGTAAATGTAGACTACTAACTACTTCTCTACATAATATAGCCAAGAAGGGTCCCAGAGAAGTGAAGCAGTAGACTGAGGGTCAACGGAGATGTGATGTTAGTGGACTTTTTTTTAAGAAGAGGAATATTATAGCACATTTTTATACTAATAAGAATAATGTAGTAGAAAGGGAGATGATCATAATGTAAAAAAACACAGACTGTGTGTCTAAAAAAAACAAGAGGAAATGAGCTTCTAAACAAAATTGGAGGGATTGGCCTTTGGTAGAATAAACAACACTCCTCCATCTTTTCTCTAAAATGAAAGAGATGCAGGTTATTTATGAATTTATCAGGGAGAGTTTTCTAATCACCATAAATTTTCTCAGTGCCATACAAAATAGGGTTGTCTGCTGAGATCTGAGTAGGGAAGAAAGAGAAGGGTAATGAGAGCTCTGAGGAGCGATAGATAAAATAGTCACTTTGTAGAGTAGAAATTAAAGTTAGTAGTATAGCTAGGATAATAATTTTTTATATATTAAGGTACATGACCATTTCCCCACTGAGATGTATCCATATACAGGGGAGTTAGAGAGCAGGTATCAGTGACAAAGGAGGGTGGAGATGAAAGCAGTTACAACAGGAATAGAAAGAGTGCACCAATGATCAGTTTAATTCCTAGCAATGCCATATATTTGAAAAACAGGCTTTGTCAGAGAAATGGAATTTTCTAAATTCCTTAAACTCTCAATATATCAAAAGCCAGACTAGCTGACATGACCATCAAATTTATTAACAGTAGAGAAAATTCAAGATAGGAAAAAAGAAAAGTCCCCACCACATGAGTAGAGGAGAAACCCACTCAATCCAGCTTTAGAAGAATGTGGAAAGGAGAAGAAAAGGTAAAGCAAGGTCTTTATTATTCCTCTCTCTTCATTGAATTTTAACAATGGAGTATAGGAACACTCTGATAGGTAGGAATATACTAACAGACATTAGAACTAGCAGCCTGCTTCTTCAGGCAGAGCCTGGAAGAGACACAAACCACTAGCAGAAGTCCCTCATTTGTCTCAGCACCGTGTCCATTGTGCATGGAACCAATAGCATACATATCACTATTGGTTTCTTAAAGCTTATCTGAGATGTGTGAATATAAAGGGGCTGAGAGGACTAAGTGCCAGAGGAGACCTGGCACAAGAAAAAACAGACCACAAAGCATGAGATCTGTGCCACCAGATCATTACCTAAGACTACAGATTTCAGAAACAGACACAAGATCTCCAAAAGACCACAGGGGACCGGACATATTTTAGTGGGTTCTGCTTCAGGCCAGTGCAGCTAGTAATTGTCTAGGTCCTGAGCGAGAATGGTGCGGAATGAAGAAACAAACTCAGAGAGAAAAAGGATGGGATCAGGAGGTCTCTTTGCAATGCCAAGATAGCTTACAAAAAGCCAAAGCAAAGCCCCCAGTCTGCTTTATTACATAGTGCAGAGCCATATGCAAATAAGGAAGTCTCCTATACAAAGTCACACATCTCTAAGGCAACCCAAGAATTCTACCAAGTGCAGAAAACCCTCCACCCTGCATAACTGAAATCAACCAACATCAGAACATACAAAGGGTGAGAGGAAGGGCATGTAAATTGCTTCTAGCAACTTAAACAAACAAGTGAAGTGGGGGGGATGGGACAAGTACAAATACTCAGTTTCATAGCCAATATGGAGGTGTGGGGGAAGAACTTAGCCTTTGACTAAGCTTTAAACTGCAAGGGCTTTGCCAGCTTGCAGTCTTCCACAGGTTCCAATGCAAAGAGCAAAGGTCAATAGAGTTAAGATATGCCCTGTCCCAGTCAAATAATTTAACAACCAGTTCCCTGCCATAATGACCATTTTAAGTATAAAAAAAAGATAGACCAAAAGGTAGTTTATTATTTCATGCATCTAATACTTAAGTAAGAACAATAAAAGAGGTATACAAAACTAGATTATGTTATAAAGTAATAAACACGAAGGAATTAAAATGTAGTATTTCATCAAAGGTATTATGAGTTTTATGAAATGAATAAGTAGATATTACAAGCATAGTTCCTTCAAATTTTTTTCACTGATGGACAGAACATTACTATGGGCACTTAGAATACACTGTTGTGTAGATGATTGTTAAAAAGAAGTAAGGAGCCTGACCAGGCGGTGGCGCAGTGGATAGAGCGTCGGACTGGGATGCGGAAGTACCCAGGTTCGAGACTCCGAGGTCGCGCGCGGGCTCATCTGGCTTGAGCAAAGAGCTCGCCAGCTTGGACCCAAGGTCGCTGGCTCCAGCAAGGGGTTGCTCGGTCTGCTGAAGGCCCACGGTCAAGGCACATGTGAGAAAGCAATCAATGAACAACTAAGAAGTCTCAATGCGCAACGAGAAACTGATGATTGATGCTTCTCATCTCTCTCTGTTCCTGTCTGTCTGTCCCTGTCTATCTCTGCCTCTGTAAAAAAAAAAAAAAAAAAAAAAGAAGTAAGGAGCCTGACCTGTGGTGGCACAGTGGATAAAACGTGGACCTGGAATGCTGAGGTCTCCAGTTCAAAACCCTGGGCTTGTTTGGTCAAGGCACACATGGGAGTTGATGTTTCCTGCTCCTCCTCTTTCCCATCTAAAATGAATAAAGTCTTTTAAAAAAAATTTTTTAAGAGTAAGGAATATAAATTTGTGATTTCCACACTGGGCGGCTGCTCAGGTGCACACCTTAGAGAGAACCCTGACTACAAGTACCATTTTAACAACTAATTCACCGAACTCAAGAAAAAATTAGGTATCAGTTCTATCGAACCCATGCGAACCAGCTGAATCCTACCATTGCCTTGTCCCCAGCAAAAGCAGCAGAAGTCTAGGGTTTGTTAAATGTAACTGAGGTCTCTTTGCTCTCTATCATAAAATCAAGTGAGCTGATGCTTATATACAGATATAATCATGAATAGGCGCTGAAGAGAGTCAAAGGATTTAGAAAAAAAAATCCAAATGTTGCCAAAAGTGTTAAGATCTGAAATTGAGACTCCATTAATTAAACTTATGTCTAAGTTTTCACTACTCTACTAACTGATCTGCCCAATTTTTGCCTCTGCTACTAAGTAGGTGAAACATGGGAGGGGAGATTACCTCAGTTATAGAAAATAAATAAGCCAAATCTTTCTTCAAATCAGAATTAAAGTTGTGTGAAATTTTCACCCAACTACAGGAGGGAAAAGTCAAAGAATTTCAAGGTTTGTTTGAGTCCATTTGAAGTTTAAAATCAATAATTTTAAATTGTGCACGTCAGCTTCACTGTGGGAATGTTTTTCCCCAAACAGTGTTCAATGAAAGATGATGGTTAAGTTCAGTCAGGGTTGAGCTTTTGCCAATCAAATGTGAAGAAGGAAAAGAGGGACAAAAGAGTTTAGGGCATTAGCAAGGGAGTAATAATAATGATGGACCATGACTTTATGCTGGACAAGAAAGGAAATGAAGATGGGGGGAACTGATGGATAGGGCATGTAGGGTCAATGGACTGGAAGTCTCCATGGCATTGAAGAATTGATGCAATGGGTATACTAGAGCCACTGAGCTGAAAAAATAAGAGATGGACATCAGAGAATGGGATATTTAAATTTTCTCCTTTTTTTGACATTCAATATTATTTTATATTAGTTTCAGATGTACAAAATAGTGGTTAGACATTTATATAATTTATGAAGTGATCCTTTCCAATAAGTCTAGTACTGACCTGGCACCATACATAGTTATTTTAATATTATTGACTATATTTCTTGTGCTGTACTTAAAATTTTCAAAGGTGGTAGTGGTGTTGTTCACAATATTTCAGGTGTGTACAACTAACCAAGTTCATTAGCATACATAATTGTATTTATTTAACTATCATTCTCAACAGGAAAATAAATTGAATAAAATGACTAAAATTCTGAACATTTAAGAGGAAAATCTACATTCAAACACACTAGGAATTTTTAGAAACAACCATATAAATACAAACACTTAAATACTAATCAAAATGCAACATTTCTTTTCACTAATACAGATCTCTTAAGAAACTAAAACCATAATTTTTTCAAATTACTTAGTTCATTAATTAGCTGATTAATTTGTAGAAGTTATTCAACTAGTTTCTTTATATTTTTTTTAACTTCTTTTCTATATCTGCAATTTAGATATCTCCCTTGCAACTTAACCAAGTTTAAATTTTTTAGTCCAAATTTCTAGATTTAAGGGCAATCAGATTAAATCATTACAAATTCCTTTTAACACTATTCAGCAAAACTCAGTTTATAACAGAAATAGATGATTAATTCTTCTTCAGTTTATCATTCTTCCTTCTGGTACACACTTCAGTTTCTAACATTTTTTTCCATATATTGATAAATGCAAACATTTCATATTATTATAAAGGATGTATTCTTATATTATTTATATACTTAGAATCTGACACATTCAAAAACTGATTAACAGAATAATTTGTATATCTGTTATAAATGAAAATATCATTTAATAGCTAATTAAATCAACTGTTAAAATGAGAAAAATAGATGTAAGACCTGTATTTATATAATTCAAGTTAAAAACTAATATTTTAGTTTGAAATATGCAGTAAAATGATGAAAGAAGCATTTTTTTCTTTTTCTTTTTTCTTTTTTTTTGGTATTTTTCCAATGTGAGAAGTGGGGGCGGGAAGGCAGACAGACTTCCGCATGCGCCAACCGAAATCCACCTGGCATGCCCACCAGGGGGCGATGCTCTGCCCATCTGGGGCATTGCTCCACTGTGGCCAGAGTCATTCTAGTGCCTGAGGGGGAGGCCATGGAGCCATCCTCAGTTCCCCTGGCCAACTTTGCTCCAATGGAGCCTTGGCTGCGGGAGGGGAAGAGAGAGAAAGAGAGAAAGGATGGGAAGGAAGAGTGGAGAAGCAGATGGGTGCTTCTCTTGTATGCCCTGGCTGGGAATCGAACCTAGGACTTTCACACACTGGGCTGACGCCCTACCACTGAGCCAACCAGACAGGTAGAAGCATTTTTTTAACTGACATTATTGAAGTCAAGAGTCACCACATTGAGGACAAAGGCCTAACCTGGCCTTCTCACTTCTGTTCAACCAACAGAGTACTCAAAATGATTTGAATTTGAGTACCTTTAGTCACAGCAGACCACTCTAGAGTTTCCACTGTATTCCCTACATTTTATGTAACTTTGTTTCCTGCCCATGAATGATTTTAAATTGGTGGTCTTTGGTCTATATCACTCTATTTTCTATATAGATTCAGTGTAAATTATATTGCTCTCTTTCTTATTTTTAAAAGATTAAGCAACCTTAGTTTTGTAAGTGTCTAAAGTGCATCAATTTCTGCGACAACTGTCCGACCTGATTTAATTTCTTCTTTTTTTTTTAAGTGAGAGAGAGAAAGGGAGAGAAACAAATAAGAAGAGAGATGAGAAGCATCAACTTGTAGTTACAGCACTTTAGTTGTTCACTCATGCCTTGACCAGGGCCTCCAGCTGAGCCAGTGGCCCCTTGTTCAAGCCAATGACCTTGGGCTCAAGTCAGCAACCTGTGGGCTCAAGCCAGTAACCATGGGGTCATGTCTATGATCCCACACTCAAGCCAGTGACCCTTCCCTCAAGCTGGTGAGCCTACACTCAAGCCAGCAACCTTGGGGTTTCAAGTGTGGATCCTCAGTATTCCAGGTTGATGCTCTATCCACTATGCTACCACCTGGTCAGTCTGGCCTGAATTTCTTGAGTAAAAATATTGAAAAAGATTTAAAAGATAACTCTTGACTGTCTTCCAGTTTCAACCACAGAGAAGTTAAACCAATGGGATTCCTAACCAGATACCAATGGCAAATTTCATAGAACTAGAACAAATATTTCAACACTTTATGTAGAACCATAAAAGACCACAAATAGACACTGCAATCTTGAGGAAAAGGAACAAAGTTAAAAGAATTACGCTACCTAATATCAAATGAAATTACCAGACTATTGTAATCTAAAACTGCATGGTTCTGGCATAACAACAGACACATAGAACAATGGAGCAGAATAGAAAAGCTAGAAAAAGATCTATGCCTTTCTGATCAATTACTATTTGACAAAGGAAGCAAGAACATTCAGTGGGATGAAGATAGTTTATTTAATAAATGATGTAAGGAATATTAGACAAATATATGCAAGAATGAAACTAGGCCACCTCCTTAACTCATACACAAGAACAAATTAATTAAAGACTTAAATGTTACAGTCAAAACCATAAAAACCCTATACAGATATATAGTCAGTAAGATCACGGACATTTCTAATAGCAATATTTTTTCTAATATATCTCCTCGGGCAAAAAAAAAAAAAGAAAAAAGAAAGAAACAAATGAGACTACATTAAACTCAAAAGATTTTGCATATCAAAGGAAATCATCATCAAAATGAAAATACAATTCACTGAATGGGAGAATATATTCACAAATGCTATAGCTGATAAGGGGTTAATATCCAAAATTTATAAAGAACTTTTAGATTCAACACCAAAAAAGAAAGCAGTTTAATTTAAAAGTGGGCAAAGGACCTGAATAGACTTTTCCAAAAAAGGACATACAAATGGTAAATAGACACAGGAAAAGATCCTCAATGTCACTAATCATATGAGAAATGCAAATTAAAACCACAATGAGATATTACCTCACATCTGTCAGAATAGCTATCATCAATAAATCTACAAACAACAAATGTTCACAAGGATGTGGAGAAAAGAGAAATCTCATAAATTGTTGGTGAGAATGCAAATTGGTTCAGCCACAGTGGAAATCAGTATAGAGTTATTAATTCAAAAAATTAAAAATGGAATGACTTATGACCCAAAGATCTCACTTCTGGAAATATATTTGAAGAAACCCAAAACACTAATTCAAAAGACTCTGTGCACCCCTTATGTTCATTGCAGCATTAGCCAAGATTTGGAAGCAGCCCAAGTATACATCAGTAGATGAGTGGATAAAAAAGCTGTGGTGCATATATACAATGGAATACCACTTGACCATAAAAAATAAAAAAAAATCTTACCTTTTGCAACAGCATGGATGGGCCTGGAGAATATTATGCTAAATAAAATAAGCCCGTCAGAGAAAGAAAAACACCATATATCAATAGTTTCATTTATAAGGTCTACCGGAAAGTTCTGTCCGTTTCTATCACAACAAGTTTCAACACGTAAGCACATGTTTATTTGGCGCATGTGTGCCTCTCTATTTTTATCACTTAATGTATACATACTGATGTAGCAAATTAACTAAAACAAAGTTGATTCACGTTAGTCTTATGTGTGAAGCAATAGTGTACCGATGGCTACTGATAAAGTTCATTTACGCCACTGTATTGTATACGAATTTCAACAAGGAAGAAATGCTACAGAAGCATGTAGAAATTTATTGAAAATGTTTGGTGAAGGTACAGTTTCTGATAGGACATGCAGAAGATGGTTCGAAAAATTCGAAACAGGTGAGTTCAACCTTTCTGATAAGCCACGTTCTGGGTGACCATCTTTGATCGATGACAATGTTGTTAAGACCATCTTGGAGCAAGATCCTTTTCAGACAACATCGGAGATCACAGCAAGGCTTAATTCAGCTCAGCAAACCATTTCAGACCATATTCGGAAGATAGGATTGGTGTGGAAATATATTATTTAATAAATTTTATTGACAGTAAGAAAAATTTGTCTTTTGTTTTATTCCAAAAACGAACAGAACTTTCCGGTAGACCTTATATAAGTAGAATCTAATGAAAAATAAATAAATTAACAAACAAAATAGAACAGACTCATAGGCAGAGAGAACAGACAGCTGTTGGGGTGGGAAGGAGTTTGAGAGGCTGCGTGAAAAACAGTGAATGAATTAAGCTAAAAAAATACAACTTATAAACACAGACAACAGTACGGTACTACTAGAGGAAAAGGAAGGTGGGAGGTAGAAGAGAGTAAAGGGGAGAAATGGTGATGGAAAGAGTTTCGACTTGGGATGGTGAACACACAACACAATATACAAATGATGTATTATAGAATTGTATCCCTGAAACTTACACAATTTTATTAAACAATGTCACCCCAATAAATTCAATTAAAAAAGAAATCTACCCATTTTTGTTAACATTTGAGGAAATACATATTATTTTTTTGAATTCAAATTCCTTGAGGCATCATTTAAACTTCACATGAGGTTCAGAGTGTAGTAATTAGCAGTAGGCTGCTTACATATGCCAATATTTTGTACAAACATATGTTGGCACTTGGTTCCATATCAGCTACACATCAAAGAAGGGTGCCGAAGAAGAATTATTCTACCTCAGGGCTGGATTAGTGTCTCTGTCTGATGTAAGCCTCACTTAACAGTATCGTTTGGGGAAAATTAAAGAACCTGCATGGCCTGGATATTGGAGTGAATCTATAACCAAAATTCATGCTGAATATTTCTGCTATTCTTTTTCCCAGCCTGCTACTATGATCTCAAAGCAAGGTATAATCTCTTTTATTTTCAATTTGCCAGTCGCAAAAGGTAGACCATACAATTCTCTCCCAAGCTCCTAACAGGAGGATGGGTTTGTCAGGAATCCTCATATTAGGAACGTGGTGCTTCTTTCTACTAACATTCTTTTTTAGGTGTTTACAAACCTTCCCATTGCCTGGCTCTGCACCTACCACACTGCTCTGTAAAAGGTTAAAGTCCCAGTAACCAAGAAGCAAAGATTGAGAATAATCTGTCTAATCACACTTCCCCTTCCCCTAAAAAAAAAAAAAAAAAAAAAAAAAAAAAAGACTTTCTTTTTATTACTGTGAATTTTAATAGAACTATTGCCAAAATGAGTCCACGTATTTCACAAGAAAAGCAAACAATGTTAATAATATTAACACCAAAAATTACAAAGTTCTATTCATGTTTCCTCTCATTTAATCCTCTACCATAATCTTTTAGGGTAGAAAGAGTTTTCCCCATTTTGCATATAAGGCAACAGATTACACCTTAAATAATTTATCCAAGATCACACCACTAAAGTCACATCGCTAAGCCAAAATTTTTACTCAACTCTGACTCCAAAGCAAGTAACCTAACTGTTCTATCAGACCTGAATATTGAGGTAAAATCAGCACAGACTGACCAAAAAGGAACTGTCAATCAGTAATGTGCTGAAGACAATTTATACAAGTGTGGGAAACCCAACTGTTAAATATTCAGAAATTTTTGACAGTCACTATAAAATTTAAATTATATAAATGTATAATTAATAAATTATACTAAGAACAAAGGTAAGAAATATGTCAAATGGATTAACACAATTTTAAAAAGACTTCCTAAGGAAAGGGTAAATCGCATTCCCAAGAGATAGGATGCTCAGAAAGAAACATTGAGAATGCAAATTTTAAAAGTCTAACAATCCAGCCTCACCAATGGTGGTGCAGTAGATAGACCATCAATCTGCAACACTGAGGACCCAAGTTCAAAATCCCAAGGCCACCAGCTTGAGTGTGGGGTCACCAGCTTGAGCGTATGATCATCAACATAATCCCAAAGTCACTGGCTTAAACTCAAGTTTGCTGGCTTGAACAAGGGGTCACTGGTCATCTTGAGCCCACCCCCCTGGCTTAGGTCAAGGCATGTATAAGATGCAATTAATGACCAACTAAAGTGATGTAACTACAAGTTGATGCTTCTCATGTCTCCCTTCCTGTCTCTCTTAATCAATTAATCAATCAATAAGTAAACAAATAAAAGTATAAAAGTTTTCTTAAAAACAATAAATTAAACAATAAATTGTCTTATTATATCTCATAAATTTTTGAATTAGGAAATTCGACAGGGCTAGGCTGAACAATTTGCTCTACATGTTCACTTAGGTAGCAGATGGGCAGTTCTCGGTGTCCAAGATAGCTTCACTCACATAGCTCGTGCCTTGACAGAGAAAGCTGGAAGGCTGACTTCAGCAGTGACTCTTGACTAGAGTACTTACACAAGCTTGTTCATCACAACTGTCTCAAGGTGGTTGAATTTCTTATACGAAATTCAAAGCACCCAGAATAACCATTCCAAGAGACACTAAATAGGAATACTTAAGGTTTAGGCCCTAAAACTCATACATTACTTCTGCCATATTATAGCCACAGAGTCTTCCAAAATTCAAGAGGAGGGGACATAGACCTAATCAGATGACAGAGAAGAATCAAAGAATTGTTATCACTTTTAATATATCATCAACCAAATTGTTATGTTTCTTTTATCTAGCTATACTTTTTAAAGTGAATATTTAGAAACATTGCTAAAATATTTATAGATGCTATGATATGATGTTGGGATATAAGGAAAAGTGGATCAGGGGGCTTCTGGTCAAGATGGCAGCCTATACAAACGTGGTACTCAGTACCTCCCATGACAACATTAAAATTACAACTAAACTACAAAACAAACATCATTCAGAACCAACTAAAATCTAGCTGAACAGAAGTTCTATAACTAAAATATTTTTTTAAAAAAGGTCACATCAAGACTGTTAAGAGGAGCAGAGATACAGAATGGGCTGGTCCCACAACCAAATGTGGCAGATAAAAATTAGGAGAGAGGCCTTGGCCAGTTTGCTCAGTGAATAGAGCATTGGCCCAGCATGCAGACATCCCAGGTTCGATCCCTGGTCAGAGCACAGATGAGAAGCAACCATCTGCTTCTCCCCACACCCTCTGCCCCTTCTCTCTCTTTCCCTTTCACAGCCAGCAGCTTGATTGGTTCAAGAGTTGGCCCCCAGTGCTGAGAATAGCTTAGTTAATTCAAGCATTGTCCCCAAACAGGGGTTGCTGAGTGGGTCCCAGTTGGGGCACATGTGGGAGTCTGTCTCTTTATCTACCCTCCTCTCACTTAAAAAAATTAGGAGAGCCATCTTAGCTGTGGAGGTACCCTCTGAGGAGTGAAAGGTTCCAGTCCCACACCACACCCCTCATCCCAGAGTTTGTGCCAGGAAGAGAGGTCTATAAAAACCAGTAGGGATTGTGGCTGAGTGAGATAGAGTGCTTCTGGAGTACTGGTCTTCCTCTTAAAGGGCCTGTTTAGGAACTTACTTGTCTGAGCTTCAGCACTAGGGCATCAGCTCAAAAGGCTCCAGGGACATACAGAGAAGAACTGCATTGTCTGGCATCAGAGAGAGGGCTGGAAGGACAGCTTTCTCCCAGACAAAAGTGCTGGCAGGGGTCACTGTTCCTTTTCTGTGCCCTCCCCCAACAGAATCAGCAGGTAGGAACCATATCTGCGTCTCTATCAACCTGGCTCTGGTGATTCCCTGAAACGCTGCACCACCTAACTTGTGGGCCCATCCAAGCTGTTTCCAGTGGCTGTGCCACCCAAGCTGGACACTCCAGTTGCAACCCCCACTTCCTCATGGGAGCTCCTCACACATGTATATACCTTCCTGTTGTAGTTGAGCCTTGATTGTTGTTTGCACCTCAATAGGAGGAATTTACCCTTAGGCTGATGGGCTGCAAGGACTGGATGCAGTAACCAAGGAGGATCAGCTGTGCAGGGGCCCACTCCATGGAGCAGGACTTAATAGGGCTCTGGTGGCTGCTGAGGTCTTCCCTTCAGCGTGTCCTCTGTTGAGAAGGCTGGGTGGTGTCACTGGATCCAATGAAATACCTATTATATAAAGCCACTCTATCACACCCTTGAGATGCAGCAGCTCTACCTAGCACATAGAAGCAAACACAGAGAGGCTGCCAAAATGAAGAGACAAAGAAACATGTCCCTAAAGAAAAAAAAAAAAGAATAAAATTACAAAAAAAGAACTAAACAAAATATAGATAAGCAATCTATTAGATGTTATTATTTAGAATCAAAAGACATATAAAGAACTTCCCAGACCAAAAAAAAAAATGCTAAAGGGTCTTTTTTAAGAAAAAAAGAAAAATAAATAAAAAATATGACTAATAAAATTACAATAAATATGTTTCTATGAACAATTGAATCTAAAAAACAAAACAGACAGCAAGCAGAAGAGAAACAGTCATAGATACAGAGCCATTGCCAGATAGGAGGGGGCTTAGGCAGCTGGGTGAAAAAGTTCAAGGGGATAAAATGTACAAATTGGTGGTTATAGAATAGTCACAGGGATATAAAGTACAGCATAGAGAATATAGTCAATAATATTGTAATAATTATGAATGGTGTTAGGTGGGTACTAGATTTATGATGATCACTTAGTAAGTTATTAATATTTAATCACTATGCTGTACATCTGAAACTAATATAATATTGTATGTCAACTATCACCGAAAATATTTTAAGTCATATTAAAAAATAAATAAATAAATTTTTTAAAAGGGGATCATGATATAGGTAAAATAAGATTTGCCATGAGGTAATACTGTTGAAGCTTCATGGTGGCTAAATGGCTGTTCGGTATCCTATGTACATATTTGAACTTCTCTAGATTTAAAAGAAAAAGTCTGTTTTGCCTGACTGGTAATGGCAGTGCAGGGGAGAGAGCAGTCAGGGGCTTGAGCCCAGAGTTTGCTGCCTTAAAGCCTAAGGTTGCAGGCTTGAGCAGGAGGTCTCTGGCTCAGCTTGAGCCCCCAGCCAAGGCACCTATAAGAAGCAATCAATGAACAGTTAAATTACTGCAGCTACAAATTGATGCTTCTCCCTCTCCTCTTTCTCTCTCTTTCCTTTCCTGTTTTTTTCTCTCTCTCTCAAATCAATCAATACATTTTTTTTAAATCTGTGTCAATGTCAACCAAGCAAAAAAGCATAACATAGTTGCATACACTAAATATGAGGAAAGACTTAGAGAAAGTGAAAAAACACAGATCTTTAGAAACTGGTCTGACCAGGGCTCCTTGGAGAAATAGACAATTCTAGGACTGGAAAAAATATATAAGATGAGCCTGTGGCATCTTACAGCACCAGAAGTAAAATAGTGCTCAAAAAACAAACAAACAAAAACAGAGTGGAATGTCAAAGCAACACAGGAACCAAGTTGAAAAGTTCCCAATGGCCAAGGCTGGAACAATTTAAGAAACAAAATATAGTGTTAGATTATAACCCAAAGTCAAAAGTAAATATTCATGAGTCTATACTGATATAAATTATTAAATAAGTAAATAAATGGGAAGAATAAACTAATTGCACAGCAGAAGAATTTCAAATAATTTATGTAGATACTTCACCTGCAAAGAGGTGGAGCATAACACGCCATTCATGCCTCATACCATGATATAGTTTGTTATATAATATAATTTACACTAAAGTTTTGTCATTTCTATTAGATGATGGTGATAAATCTCTCCAGAAGGTTGTGCATAGTGACTTATTTCTAAATATTACAGTGTGGAAAAGAGAAAATTGAGTAATTTTACAGTGGAGAAACTTAATAAACTGTACCTCAACTGAGTAATCAATGTTAATATCAACAGTGATGTCATGTTGATCATCTGTATCCTTGACATAATGTTATGAATATGACATTTTTCCTCTCTGGTCTTCATTCCAGGAACCCAAAGTCCTCATCTAATCATAAGAAAAACATAAAACAATTCCCAATTGAGGAAGATCCACAAAATATCTGACCAATATTCCAGTATGCCTCAAAATTACCCAAGTCATCAAGAACAAAGAAAGTCTGAAAAACTGTCACAGCCAAGAGTAATCTAAGGAGACATGATGACTAAATGTAATGTAGTATTCTGAATGGGATCCTGGGAAAAGAACAATTAGATAGAAATTAAGAAAATCTGAAGGAAGTATGGAGTGTAATTAATATTCATGTATAAATATTGGTTCATTAATTAAAACAAATATACTATACTAATATAAGATACTAACCAAGGTAAAATAAGGAGTAGGCTATATAGGAACCTTTTTTTTTTACTTCCTTTGCAATTTTTCTGTAAATCTAAAACTTTCTTAAAATAAAACTTGCTATTTTATTTTTACAGAGACAGAGAGAGGGGCAGATAGGGACAGACAGACAGGAAGGGAGAGAGATGAGAAACATCAATTCTTTGTTGCAGCTCCTTAGTCTCCTTAGTTGTTCATTGATTGCATTTTCTTATATGCCCTGACCAAGGGGCTACAGCAGAGCAAGTGACCTCTTGCTCAAGCCAGCGACCTTGTTTTCAAGCCAGCGATCTTAGGCTTCAAGCCAGTGACCCCTGGGCATAAGCCAGAGACCTTGGGGTCATGTCTATGATCCCAAGCTCAATAATGACCCCGCACTCAAGCTGGTGAGCCTGTGCTCAAGCCAAATGAGGCCATACTCAAGCCGGGGTCCTCGAAATTTCAAACCTAGGTCCTCTGCATCCCAGGCTGACACTCTATCTACTGCATCATCACCTGGTCAGGCAAAATAAAATTTGCTTTTAAAAGTTACAAACTAAGGGATGGCTCAATTGGTTGAAGGATTGTCCCAATATGCAAAGGTGAGGATTCGAACCCTGGTCAAGGCACATACAGAAACAGATCGATGTTTCTGTCTCTTTTTCTCCCTTCTTCTCTCTCCAAATCAATAAATAAAAAATTTTTAATTAAAATAAAAATTATAAACTGGGTCTGCAGCTTTGATGAAAATCTGATAAGATCTAGAGCTTTGAAGTAGTTCTCTATGGAAGAGACTTGGAAGTAGCAGCAGAAACCTAAACTTCAACTCATCCTAGCCTACTGCCAAATCTTGTTCTTACATGAGAGAGACATCACTTACTGAAAGAGCCAGCTTCTTTCCCTATCTGATGTGGTCTCTGCGTGCATGCATTTCTGCCCTATGGCGTAAGAAATAAAGAGCCAAGATCTAATATTGCATGAACCGTAGCAGAAGTGCTGGGGATAGTGTCAATTACAAACCAGAGAACATTCAGGAAGCCTAAAGATATTCATCAATGTTCTAAAAATGTCAAAGGGCAGGGAGTTTCATAGACTCCAAGAAAATCTGGAACAGCATCTTTCTTGGCACCCTGGAAAGAAATTATTCCTTTACAAGCATAAAGGTTCATTTTAAAGAGATCTTAACAATACCACATATTCTTTAAATAGGTCCACATTGGACTTTGCTCAGATCTAGAAAAAAAAGTCAGTTTATTTATCTTCTTGACCCTATAGCAGCCCTCATATTCTGAACATTTAAGTGCACCAAGACTTCAAACAGGTCAATCCTTTTTCTTATCCTTGCAATTATGAAAAGGAAAGACATTGGAAAATTGAGGTATTCTCTCTCCTCACTGCACCTTTGATGAGCAGCTGTAAGCATCATCTGACAATCCAATTGTGGCACCTAGACACCATAATCCTGCCCCTGTTGCTGAAATTATTTTTGGCTACAAATTGGAGTGATTCCAGCTGCTTCTGGAGTCATTCCTTCAGTGGCTCAGGAACAATCAACACCCAAACCTAGTTCCAGCCTCACATCTTGAGGTGCCACAACCACTTGCAGGTCCTACTTGTATGTCATAGTTTTGGTGCCCCCTTGAGAGAGCTGCTCCAAAGTTGCAAAGAGAACCTGTAGCTCACCTACTGGTCCACTGGGCTTGAGGTTTCCACATTCACTAGACCCACCGTCCTTAAGAAATAAATAACTCAAAGACAAGCACTCCCATAAATTTTAAACATAGCTTTAGCATGTAGATTCAGTTTGCTGCAGTTTAATTAAATTACATCAGTCAGCTCTATATGTAGAGGATCTTAAGGCTTTAACAATTTTAGAGAGAAGTCTAGTGACCAAAGAAAGTATTATTACAAAGTGACATTTAATTAGGGGTTCCCCAGACAATTTAAGATATATTGTTCCACACAAAAAAAAAAAAACTCACTAAGGCAGACATAAAATGAAATCTAAGTCTTTCAAAGGCGTGATGCAACAAGAATCAGGAAAATAACTGGCAGACATAAGTATATAAGATTGACTATAGATAATCTCCACTTACCACTTCGATAGCATCTCATGCTTTATTTACTAAAGAGGGGTTAGATGGAGTATAAAATATAGAGATGTATCTAACTGACATTTTTAAAGTATTTGTTTTAGAACAACACAGTAAGTGGGCATCTAGCTATCAATTAACTAAATCAGAAAAAGAAAATTTGCGAATACATGTAAATGACTTTTCTTAAATATGAACTTTTACATGAATGAAAATTAACTTTTAAACAATTCTCCATAAATGTTTATAGCATATAAGGGGAAAAATCCCTTTAGAAAGCTTTTAGCCTTACCAAGAAAGTTGTTACTTAGACATTTATATTTCCTGTCTACTGCAACAACTTCAGTTATTTGGGGCAGGAGGTTTTGTTGGTGAATAATCACATCAATTATCTAACCTTTTTTCTGCTTTTGAGTGTTCTATTTAGATAGTTTGCACTCCAAGGCAAGCAAGAAAAGGTAGAGAAGATAGAATTCATATTAATTTATTTTGATTATTAAAATATTCAGGCCATTATTCTAAACTCTACAAAATATATCCCAAGTTATTTTAAAAAGTAAGTAAAAAACTTTACAGTCTGTCCAGTGGCAGATTTAACAGCAGGCACACTGGGCGCACACCCTGGGCCCTGACTTCTGAAGGGCTCTGCAAAATCCCAGCTTTACCCTTTTTTCTAATGTAAGTAGCCCAATATTTTCTTCTGCACCTAGGACCTCAACCAACCTTACTCCACCTCTGAGTTATTTATTTAATTGTTGGCTTCTACTTTTTAATTTTTATTTCTTTATTTATTTTATTTTATTTTTTTTTGACAGAGAGAGGCAGGGAATAAAAGACAGAAACATTGATTGAGCTGCGTGCCCTGACCAGGGAATCAAACTGGCAACTTCACTTTGGGACAACGCTCCAACCAACCCAGCTATGCAGTCAAGCCTTAATTATTTTTTTATTTGTTTGTTTGTTTATTTTTAGAGAATGTGGGGGAAGGGAGAGAGGGGGAAGGGAAAAAGGAGAGAGAGGGTAGAAGAAAGGGAAACATTTATTTGTTGTTCCACTCAATCGTACACTCATTGGTTGCTTTCCATGTGTGCCTTGATCGAAGATTGATCCTATAACCTTGTCATTTCCAGATAACTCTCCTAAACAACTGAGCTAACCAGCCAAGGCCTTACTTTTATAAATGCTATGTATGCAAAGTTGCATTTTAAATATATCTAATGATCCTATTTTTAATGTAATATTCAACTACCCTGTTAATTTTACAGACTTCTATGCAGTTTATGCCTATTTTTTTCTCTTATTGCATTGGAAGTGAGAAAAAAAAAGAAATGATAATTTCATATTCAAAAAGTGATAACCTCAAGCAGGGGTTGTCTTATCTTTAGGTGCTAAAACTGTTCAATATGGGCTGTGACATAGCAAAAATACTTTTGCAATCCTTTGCTCCATAAAAGAATTAAAATAAGAAATTCCTTAATGCCAGTCACTTGGATGCAGAAAACAAGAGAAGATAGAAGAAAATAGGAGGGGACACACTAGAAAAGGTTGGAATGGGGGAGGAAAGTGGAGGTGAGGAAAAAGCTTTTCTACTTCATATTTTTGTACAGGTCCAGTCCTGTCCTTAACTAATGTTTAGGCAATTAGGCCAAGAAACGTGAATTCCTGTTTTGTTCTTTCCACTTCACATTCTTAAATCATTTAATTCTTCCTTATTTTGACAATAAACTAGTCCTCATTTTCTCATCACATAACACTATGCCACTTGACTCCCAGATTTGTCTATGAAATGCTGAACAGAAATATAAACCATACCACATTTGGAAGTTTTCTCCCAGACCTAAACCTGCCTTCAACCCAGGCAGTGGAATCATGTAGTCATAGGTACCAGTAAAGTATCTGAGAATAATGCAAAAGATTGTCATCATGGGAATTGTGCATTGTTGTTTTTACATGTAAATCACAAATCACTAACCATTTTCAATTTAGAAATTTTATCTGTGTAGTCAACATATGTGCCAAGTTTCAGTTGAAGGCAATGTGGAATGGTTAGATTATAAAACTATCAAATAGCAGCTTGGTAAATGGAAATGCTGGCTGATTTTTAGCTCATAAAATCCTCCCACAGATCAAGGAAGCTGAACTGAAGAAATGCTCACAAGAAGGCTCAAGCAGGTAGACTAGGGTAACTCTTTCTTGCAAGAGTGTTCCATCTCAAGGATAGGAGTTGCCCTGAAGCTCTGCAGGCTAAAGCCAGCCAGCTCTAAGCTGGAAAGGAAGAACGGACAGTAACTTAAAGCAATCTGGGCTCCCAGGCTCCTTGTAATTGATGAGAAGGGGACAAGGAAATGTCACTGGTCTGGGCTCAGAGTCCCTAGGTTCTAGGTATTATTGGCAGCTAGATCTCTGTGGATCCTTGGGCAATGTCATTTGGAATTCTTTCTTTCCCACCACAATATTCACTACCCTACTGGCAGCTAGATGACCCCAAATCAATGACTTCATTTTTGTGCCACACCCTTGTTCTGAGGTTGTAACCAACCTTTATTGTTAAAAATGTTTTGACAACCTGTAGACACTCATATTTAAAATTCTAGTTCAGTTTACTACATGTGTAACCTTTTAATTACTTCAGAAATTTTCATTAATTACTTCAGAAATTTTCATGAATGAAGGTTTTAAATTTTATACTGCAAAATTTAACTTAACAAATATATCCCAACAAATCTAACTTCTTGAAAGCTTTCATGAAAGGTCACTAATAGACCATCAACCTTTTTCAAATTGTGGAGTGATTAGAATTGCACTTTGAATATAATCCAAACATGATTGTTGAGAAACACCTTTATTCTTCTTATCCCTCAGAACTAATTTTACCATGTAATTTGTTCTTTTAGAACCCTGAGAGATTATATTTAAACAATTGTACTGACAATTTTTAAAAGTTTCTTAATTGAATGAGTAGGAGTTTTTTTTTTCCCTTGGAAAAAATCTTCTGCCCATACCTAGTTCTTGTTTTAAACCTTGGTATTTTAAGGATTCTTTGAAAGTGTTTGAAGTATTCTTAATAGTTACTCAATTACTATAAAACCCAATTTCTCTTCTTCTAATCTCTATAATCAAATCTTTACTTTCATGACTTGCTATTAAGCCTCTATTTTAGGATTATAAAATCAGATATTCATCTCCTGTGACTTGTTACCATCCAATTGAAGGTGGCGAGAATTTCACACATACTTAACGTGAATGTGTTTCTTAGGCACACAGTCAGGAATGAAATGTGTGTTAGGGTTCCTATAATATTCATGGAAAAGCATAGAACTGAACATATGGCAGGGAAGTTGATCAATGTAATGGTCAAATGTACACTATTAAGCTTGTAGACACCCTGAGCAATAAAGTGCATGATATATACCATCTCAGAATCATGGGCAACCTGATTATAGCCAATACCAGTATGATTGTCTTTAAATACTATGACTACCATAGCAACTACACATAAAGAGAAACCTGAAAAAATAAAATACAAGTTCAGTGGATAAAAATAACAGTTGCAAAATAATATGACTGTACTTAATACCATTAAACTATAGTTTTAAAAATGGTTGGAATAGTAAATATGATATTATATGTATTTGACCACAATAAAATAATAATAATAATAGCAAATGTATCTGTGCTTTCTGTGCCACCTGCTTTCTGTGAATTACCCCTTTAGTCTTCAAACCAACTCTTTGACAAGATACCAGTATTATCCTTCACTGAAGGAAACCCAAGAACCATAAAGAGAAAGAAACTTCTCTAAGTAGTTCTCACAGAACTGCTGAAAGATAGAGGCCTGTTGAGCTCAAGTATTCTGATTTTTGATTCTGTGATTTTTAACTATATAAAACATGACTTCTACAGATGTTAATAAAAACAGTCATAATTTTATGGAAAAGGAGCCTATGTTAAAAAATAAAACCATCTCAAAATTTTAAAATTTTAGCCAAAACAAAAAGACTGCTAGCTGAGCTGTGCCAATAATGTAGGGCAGGAGGAGGGATGTCCAGTTTGTGATTATTTATTTCTTTATCTAGGCAATAAATAACTGGATGTCTACTAGGTGCTAGTATCAGGCACTGGGAACATTAATGTGAATAAGATAGACAAGGAACTTGCTTTCTTAGAACTTATATTTTAGTAGGCCAGAGATAGTAACATAAATAAACAATTTAGCCAGTGCTATGAGAAAGTAAAACATCAATGGTGAGAAAGTGACAAGTGTTAGAGACAGGGACTGTTTTCAGGGTTTCCCGCTCTTGGCACTCTTGATCTCTCAGGCCAGGTAAGTCTCTGTTGTGTAGAGGGCTGTTGTGTGTACTGCAAGATATTGAGCAGCATTCTAGCTTCTAATCATTAGATTCCAGTAACATAACCATTGTCCCAAGTCATGATAAACAAAATTGTCTCCAGACATTGTTCAATGTCCCTTTGAGACAAAATCATCCAGTGGAGAACCACAAGCTTAAAGGGCCATCGCCATCTTCTCTGAAAGGGTGTTATGTGACATGAGGCTAAATAATGTGATAGGACCAGCCATGAGAATCGGGGACTCAGCATTTGGCATCAAGGCACAAAGACCAATAAGGGCAAACAGCCTAAGGTGGAAAGAAGCCTAGAGTGACCGAAGCTCAGTAAGGTGTAGCCAGAGTGGCGAGAGGGGTAGCAGAGAGATCATGGAGGTCCTACCGGCAATTGAGTTCTTTTAAGTGTTTTAGTTTATCAGGAAAAATTTATCAGCAGGGAGATTTTTTTTTTTTTTTTTTTTTTTTTTTACAGAGGCAGAGATAGACAGGGAGGGACAGACAGACAGGAACGGAGAGAGATGAGAAGCATCAATCATCAGTTTCTCGTTGCGCGTTGCGACTTCTTAGTTGTTCATTGATTGCCCTCTCACATGTGCCCTGACCGCGGGCCTTCAGCAGACCGAGTAACCCCCCGCTGAAGCCAGTGACCTTGGGTCCAAGCTGGTGAGCTCTTTGCTCAAGCCAGATGAGCCCGCGCTCAAGCTGGCGACCTCGGGGTCTCGAACCTGGGTCCTTCCGCATCCCAGTCCAACGCTCTATCCACTGCGCCACCACCTGGTCAGGCAGCAGGGAGATTTTTTAAACTCTAAAATAGATAATTAACAAAAGTATTTTTCGACTCTCTTTGAAATTTTTAAAGGAGTTTAGCATTTATCACAACTAGCATTTATCTGGGATGAAACTGTTGTCCTCTTTAGATTCTACATGGCCGGTCATTCTTCATTTGCTATGCAAATATTTATTGAGTGAATAGATGTTCCAGACACTGTCCCAAGCACATGGAAGATGTTAATGAACAAAAGAAAGATCTTGCCCTCTTGAATTATATATTCCAATTGGCAAAGACAGATATACACTAAATTCAATGTAAATTAGTTATACAGTGTGGGAGATGATAAGACTATAAACCAAAAAATAAATAAATAAATAAATTAGAATAAAAAGATAAAAATATGGTGGGGACACACATAAGTTTAGAAGAATAAAAATATAATAAATCTACCATGTTTTTAGGCAAAGAGTTAATACATTTCCAGAGATTTTCATTTATTCTTTTATTATCATTGAAGTTTCTGCAAAATCAAATACTTTTGTCTTTCATTCTTATAAATGGATCTTGTAAACTGAAACTGAATGGAAGACACCTAAAACTGTTAACAGGGCTTAACCCTGCACCTGTGCGGAAGCTCAGAGCACCCCAGAAGGAGAATATAATTGTTTGACAATCAATAATGGATAGGTGAAGCCCTTTGAGTCATTTTTGTTTGGAGATTTGAAGAAATGAGTATATCACCATTTGTCTGAATTTAAATCAGGATTAATGAGAAACATCCAAAAATCTGTTGACCAGTCACTCATACAATAATCTGTAATGTGCGTAATATCATCCCAGGCCAAGTCTAATTTCCCTTTTTTGTTTAATTACTAAAAAGTTAAACTAAGATAAAGCTAAAGTAAAAAACAGTGGCAATTTTGAGTGTAGGTCATTGTAAATACATAATTCCTACAGCTGACTCTTATTAAATGACATTTCAAATAGTAAGATAAAAAAAGTTAAAATTGCCTCAGTAGAGACAAGACTGTGAGATAAATGTATGCGTTACCTAGCGCTGTTGTAAGAAATTACAGGGTGTGCTCAGGTTATGACAGTCTTGACACAGGACGTTTCGAGTTTACAATGCTCACTCTCATAAAAACTGTAAAAAATTGAGACATGAGTGTTTTAGTTTACACCATTAGCACCACACTTACGGACTACATGGGCAAAAAAGTTCAGTTGCGCATGGCGGAAGAATACCCAGTAATGTGATATATGAGTGAGGCAGCTGGCATCCCCCAGTATGCTGACCCATGCCATTTTGGAGTGTTAAAGTGCAAGTGTTTCGCTTGTGTTGCTTTATTTGGCTTAGTTGTGTTTTTATGTTCTAGATTATGATTTTACAACTGTGTTAGGATAGATAAGGGACTTAGGCTAGGGTATGTTTCAACTTACACCAAAATTCAGGTTATGTCACTGTCATAGGAACGGAACTGTGTCATAACCTGAAGATCCCTGTACCACAATCTTTATTGCTTAAAACAGCAGAAATTGATTCTCTTACATTTTTGATAACAGAACTCTGAAATTACTTACATTGGGCCAAAATCAAGGAGTCCACAGGGCCACACTCCCTGTGGAGGCTCTAAGGCAGTGGTCCCCAACCCCCAGGCCACGGACCGGTACCAGTCCGTGGGCCATTTAGTACCAGTTCACAGAGAAAGAATAAATAACTTACATTATTTTCATTTTATTTATATTTAAGTCTGAACATGTTTTATTTTTTAAAAATGACCAGATTCCCTCTGTTATATCCGTCTAAGACTCACTCTTGATGCTTGTCTCGGTCACGTGATACATTTATCCGTCCCACCCTAAAGGCTGGTCTGTGAAAATATTTTCTGACATTAAACCAGTCCATGGCCCAAAAAAGGTTGGGGACCACTGCTCTAAGGGACAACCTCCCAGCTTCAAGAGCCCCATTATTCCTGCGGAGCCGCATCCCTCCTACATCTCCCATGGTCTTCATATCACCATCCTCCTGTTGTCTGACTTCCTCTGCCTTTCTCATAAAGACATTTGTAATGGCATTTAGATTGCACTCAGAGATCTAAGATAATCTCATCATCTCAGGGTCCTTAACTAATCACATCTGCAAAGACCCTTTTTCCAAAATGGTAGCATATAAAGGTTCTGGGGATTAGGACATGAGTAACCTTAGGGCCCATTTTTTCAGTTGACCACAATGAACAGAGGGAAGTAGAGAACCACACTCAAGCATGTGGGAGAAATCCCCATTCTCATACGAGCATTACAGTCCATCACTCAAGCAGCACAGGTTGCTCTGTATTTCAAGTACTTTTTTATCCCACTAAAATGAATTGGAAGTGTTCAATAAAAGTAAAAGACAACATATAGGTTTCATTCTCATTGACTTGAAAAAAAAATTACCATAGCTTTTCATTTAAAGGAAAACATTATTACAACAAAGTTAATTGTTTTATCACCATAAGGATAAGCTTTATGTTCCAATGCTCATAGAGTTGGGCATCAATTCCAACCTGTCAATACAAACTAATATTAAAAGACCAGTTTTAGCACACTCTGCTTTTTATGTACTTTATGTTTGCTAAGAAAGATTACTCCTAGTCCACACTCAAACACTAAAAATCATGTGACATAAATTTCTGTTCCTCTTAGCATTAAAAAAGCCATGACAGATTGTTCCTCTCACAAGAGCAAAATGAGATAACCTATAAAATCATAACTCTTCTTGAACCTAGCAGAAAGCTGAAGTCACAAAGTCACAAGACAATCAGGTGAACTAAATTCGAAAGAGTGATAATCCCTCTGAAGAGAAATGGGATATATGAATTGTTTCATCTTTGGCAGAGTACAGGAGGAAGAAAGAATCCTCAATTGTAACGTGGGTAAGAAAATTGAAATGTTTACAAATTCTTAAAGGCTGCGTGTTGTGTACTAGAAGGACAATGTGGACTTCGTGGGAGCTCCAGACCTGAGGAAAGCACACATTCATTCTCCAGCACTTGCCCATGAGCTTCAGCTGGGTGCTCACAATGAAATCCGGGTGTGACAGGAGCCCTTGGAGAAGCACAGGCAGAAGACCCTGTCTGCGTCTCACATTCTCCTAGGAAGCAAAAGTCTAAGCCTCTGGAACAGGACCAGTAAAGCCACCCTTCTAACGCAAAGATCCACAAGTAAAACACTGCAGGTTCACCTGCTCTCACTTACTCACTCATCAGTTTAACTAAAAGCTCAAATGTCTGGGAAGGGTGGGAAAAAGAAGAAATGGAGAAAGTTGGAGATGAAAAGCAGGGACTTGGAAGTGGAGGTGGAAGAGCAGGAAGAAAATTTTTCTCCTACTGGAATTGACAGTTTCTCCAGGCTCAATACGATTGGTGACCTGTGTTTGGATTCGAGCTTCAAAGGGCTGGATAAGCAACAAGAAATTATCACTATGCAAGTTTATTCCATAGTGTTGGAGTATTAAAAGTATTCTGTGTGGAGTTAGACCTGAGCTTAAACCCTGGCTCAGCTACGGAAACATTGTAGCACTGTCTCTCTCAGTTTCTTAACTTCTGTAAAACAGCAATAACAATATTTAACTGATAATGTTTTATGATGATTAAATGAGAGTTTGTAAAGCAACAACTATAACTGACATGGTAAACCATAAGTCATAGTTGCAGTGGCTGAGTCATTTTTAGTAGTAGTCACAGTAGTAGTCGCAGGAGTCTTGGTAATGGTAGCAGCTCAATTAGTTCTCTGGTAAAGGTTAAGAGAGAGGGAGTTGGATGGAAAGGTCTGAAGACCACTCTACAGCTCTTGTCCCTTCTAAGTCTTTCTCATTTCCATCATTCTTTATTGTGATTAAATTCCTCCTGTGATATGCAGACTGTGAAACAATGAACTAAACTGTTCCATATGAGAATAAATAAAAGAAAGAAAATTAAATGAGATTTTTATTTCTTGGAAACATTTTTCTTTAATATAGAACCAAAGCATCACAGTCAGCCAAATGTTTTTTCAAAGAACATAGAAAAGTGTGATTGTACTAGTCTTCAGAGCCAAGTAATTAATATAATGACCCTCGCTTTTGTGAATCAATTTGGAAGTTTGGGGAATGCTCTGAACATGCAGCCTTTTAATACCCAGTTATTACAAGAAGACTGATCCTGCCCCTCTGAGGAAGGGGTAACAGACACCTTGAAAAGTTACCCACTACCACACACAAAATTCAGAGATCATCTAGGAGACAGAAATTTCCCCAACATGGAAATTTTACTTTAGCTTTCTATCTATAAATCCCGAGGCAAATTTCATGTACTATAATTGCATATTTTAATAAATGCTTCTATACATGATAAGATGAGAAGTAAATAAGACTTGTAATGCCATAGCACCTGTATGAGTTAAATTCACAGATGTGTGAGCACTTTGAGAGAGGGACTGAGAAAAAGTGGGGAAATTTGGAACTATATATTAGAAAAAGATGAGAACTTTAGAGAGTAGAGACAGAATGATTTGTGAATTGATGTGGATGAGAAAAGTAACAGGTTTCAAAGATAGGAAGGAAGATGAGTCTAGAGATATATACAATAAAATGAGAAATGAACATTCAAAGATTTCTTCAGGTAGATATATCATAGAAATTTTACTCAATAAAACTCTGAGGTGTCACAGGAAAAATCTCTTTATTCTTCATCAAAGCCTAAGGTCCAGAAAGAAATAATCTTGCTTTCCTCATTTACCAAGGTGCTAAGAGAAATGGTTCTGATGTGAATTGAGAGATATTCAGAAAAAGATCAGAAAACTCTAAGGGTCAGAGATTAAAGGGAAGTACAGAGAAAAGAGCTACTTAGAAGCTGATTAATCAACTAAACTATACTAAACTAATTTGACGTTATTGTTGATGTGTGACATAACTACATCAATATATAGTCCATTCTCCCTGTTTGCCAGTTATGTTCTAGAAAGTTACTGCAAACAGTGAATTAGCAAATACTGAACCACTGTTCTAGAGGAAATAGAAGTTTAGGTCCTTGTGGGCCTCTGCCACAACATTTACATCAATTAACCAATACATGTGTGTTTCTATTTAAAGACATCTTATTTAATATACATTTTTGATTTATTAACATTGCATTGATAAAAAAGAGCATTATATCTCATACCTGAGTGAAGCTTACCTAAAACATGTGTTTTCTCTGGAAGCACAACATAGCCGCTTAGAATACCAGCCAGCACTTCTGCACTATGTGTAGGGGGGCATTTTAAATAATAAAATCACCCAAAAAAAGTCCAAAAATATGAACAGCATGGCTCTAAACAGACTGCAAAGGGGATATTTGTTCATAGTTTGAGCACTGAAAGAAGAAGGCAGAGAATCGCTTTGTTTAGCCTCAACTGGGAACATGCATATAGGGCTAATCAGACTTTCTGTCACTCTCTGCATAGCTACAAATGGCCATGGAAGTGCCATTAATATTGGTTTGGGAGTCAAAAGTAAATATTAGCAAGTAGGCAAATTCACATGTACAAAATCATTGAATAATGAGAATCATACCAGGTTCTGCTTCCTTTGTTCCTGAACCCATGGCCTTTCCTGTACAGAGAGAAGTAGAAGGGAAAAGACCACAGGTCCAAGAACAAAATCTTTGGAGAAGGAATTCCAGTAGCTGGGGCTAAGTGGCAGAAAGTCCATTCATAAAAACTTCCAGGGATCCTTCTGTTTGAGAATTAACTTAGGGAGACTAGAATCACTAATATAGCAATCAAAACTGACTGGGCTTTCCAAAAGATACAAAAGGTAGTGAAAAGGCAAACTTAACTTAGGAATAATTTTAATGCCAAATGAAATATGGCATGCAGATTCCAAGGCCAACAGGGAGCTCTAAGAAAGGATTATTTTCTTCCATTCTTTTGGAAGGTGGGAGAAGTTCAATGAGGGAAAAGACATCCAGTGTGGAACTTAATAAGTTGGATGGAGGTTCTTATATAGGAGAGAATGTGAAGCAAAGGAGGAAGCAAGAAAGCACCACATGTGAGGTATTCTGGTTTAGCTAGGAAAGGGTGAATGTCATTGGGGCAATTTTTATGGCCTGACCTGTGATATCAGGCTGAGTGGTTGGCATCTAATTCAACAAGAAATTAGCAATCCTCAGATGATATGAACATAGGATTCACCTGCCAGCAAAGTAGGCAAGAAGATGGGAGATAATTAGACCACCTTAATAGTCTAGACAAGAAGCAGCAAGCTTCTGAAACAGGATATTGGCAGTGGAAGAAAAAAAAACAGTGCAGTTTTGGTGTGGATATATAAATGTTAGAACTGATTTCACTGACAGAAGCAGGGTGGGTGTGACACAGGCAAGAATAAAAGGAAGATGGTGAGGTTTTATTTTGGGTGACTGGGAAGGTAGTGGTTCCATTAAAAACCTTATGCATATAATTTGGAAAGAGATAAACAGTAAAGATGAGTTATGTTTTAAAGAAAATGAATTTTTAAATGCTCCCAATTCATCCAAACACAGACTGAAGAAAGAAGAAAAGAGTTGATCATTGGAGATGCCAGTGAGACCAGAAATATAAATTTAGGACTAATCAGCATGGAGTTACAAGGAGAAGGCAGAGAGAAAGAAGAAAAAAGTATAGGGTATAGGTCTTAGGCTTATCTACATTTAAGGAAAAGGAAAATGAATTAACAAAGAGGATAGGCAAGGATTGTCCAGCACTAAAGAGTTTCAATTACACAGAAGTTTTTTTTATTATTATACTGTACACTCAAATATAAGCACTTCAGCTATTGCTCTACACAAACAAAACTGAAAACTCACTTTTTGCTTCTGTAGAACAGAATATTAAAACATCATTATGATCCATCAATGCAGTTTTGTGACACATCAAATATGTGGATGGAATACATTCTATGAGAAATTTTTACATTGTTCTGCCACATACCATCTTTACACATAAATTTAGTAGAATAGTTTCTTTTAAATATCACTTAAGACCATTCAATTATGAGAGTAGAAGAGGGCCCTTTAAAAATAGTGTTGTTGAATATTAGAGTGAAATCCTTGAGCCCCTTGTCTTATGAAATAAGTCTTTTTGTGTGCATAAAATATAGTTCAACATTTAGCATTTTCTACAAAATGGGGGACAAATCCTAGCATAATCTTTATACAAAGTTATTTTAGATGCCTAATGCCTGTAAAATTATATTTGTGTCTTGTCATAAAGTTGAGAGTCTTTCAAGATTTTCATCATAAACCTCATTTTTCAGGAGCATACAACTCAATTATAAAAATTTACTTCGGGACGAAACTTGGAATACCCAATTTCAATTTGATCTAATTATAACCAGTTGAAATATAGAAAAAGTTTGCATTTTATATTTCTTATTTGGTATCTGTACTTTTAAGTTTAAAGAACCACTTTCAGGCATTTCTACCAATTTCTCAATTTTTAAAAATCTCTATCTTTGGAGTTTTTGAAATAGCAGAAAGGATAAAAAGAAATTTAATAAATAATTACTGTCTCTCAGGAGAAGGATAAAGAGGTGCTGAATTCTTCACAGCCAAGTCACCCTCCAAAATCGAAGTCAGGTCAATAGATATTGAAACTCATTACAATGTAATAACATTTATTTTCAGTGAAAGGCTTTTATTGAATGAGGATAGAATACCTAATTGAGGCCAACAGCATAGAAAGGCATGGAAAAATTTAACTATAAAATGAGGTAATATTTTAATTTTCTACGTGAGAAAAGACTATTCTGAAACAATAACAGTAGCTTATATCTCAAATATTTGTTTCCTTACACATATAAGAAACCACCTTTTTCTAATGAGAAGATGTATCCATTTAGTGGGTATAAAGGTACTTAAATATAAAAAATTATAAACTATTATTGTAATATTAAGTCTTAGAGAGGACATGCGGAATAAGTTGATTTAACAACTAAAGAGTGAATATACTTCCTTAGCCCCTACATTACTCTTTAACAAGATGAGGGACCACAAATGTGGTCATTGCTTTGATTATTCCTATTAACACAGCCATATCTTTTCAGAGCAATCTTTCATCATGTTCATGTTGCCCAGTGTCTCCCATCTTTTATACACTCAACCTTCATTGATCATGCAGCACCACCTAAAGTATACAGAGAGAAGTCTTCCCATGTCTGACAAAGAGCAGGGACTCAGAACTGCTCCATTACCTTGTGCTTCCTTCCTCCCTCCCTCCCATCGTCAAGAACATCCATGCCCTATCAGGGTCTTCAAACTCTGCGGTTAACATGCACTGTTGACTGTCTTCCATAATGTACCTGGGCCAAATCTAATTGATTTAAGATCAAGATACAAGAAAGAAAATCAGACTCGAGAGCTAAAGTGATCAAAAGGAAAGAAAGTAAGTTTTGTTGAACAGTAACAAGACAAAAATCATTCCAGATTTTTATTTCCGTCACCCGCTCCTAGCCAGCTCTTCTGAACCTGACTGAGCTTGAATTTTCTTAGGTGCAAAATAAAAAGTGGATCAGAGGAGTTTAAAGATTCTTTCTAGCTCTAAAGTTCTGGAATTCTTGTGGAAATAAGTACTTAGCCCAGTTAGGTACATTTTTCCATTATTTAGCTCAATTAAACTCACAGATAACAGGTTTCTCCCTCCAGAGTATTTTACTGTCCTGTCTAAACAGGATATTATTTGGTAAAAATGAGATTGCTACTGAGTTTTATCTTTTACTAATTCATGTACAAGACATTAGCAGCTACCTTCCCAACAGTAGGTAGCTGACCACTTGACCATTGCCTGAGTTCATGGCCAAACACAAAGAAGAAAATAAGGACAGAGATTCTTGCTGAAATCCCTCATTCTTGTAAATTTAAAACAACCCATTGGAAAATCCAGTGGCTTCTGTGGCTTAGCTGTGCATAGGAAATGCAAGTTTGTTAAGAACTTAAACCAATATTCATAATTTAATGTCAGCCAGATTCCTTTTTGTTCCCCTCCCCCAGTGAAGTGTAATCCAAAAGAGGATTATAAAGATGAGAGAAGGAAGAAAAAAATCTATATACATTTGAATTATCTTTAACTCATTGTAAAAAACGTACCAGGAATTTTATAGTGCCAGAATCTGACAGTGCAAAGAGAATTTGGCCAGTCAATTCACTTATCCCAGTAGTTATTTAACTAGAATATGGAAAAAATGAAAAAAAATACAATTAAAACAGATCCAGGCCTTTCTAATTCTTCAGAAGCAGGTCAGACAATATGACAGAGTTGTGCCTTTTCTTTATAAATTAGAGGTGCTATCAGTCTATCTGGGAACCAAGGCCCTGCTCTGACTCGGCCAAATTACTGGAGGAGAATAGGGATGCCCCTTCTCACCAGGACATAAGAATAGACTGAAAATGCTGTAATAATTCAAGTAGGAGGATAAAAGCAAGGATGAGCCATGTGGAAAGATCAGGCACTTTCTGAGTGTAGAGGAATCAGATCCCCACAGGAGCCTCGGACTCTCCCCTCAGTGGAGGTCCGTTTTGGAGACTCTGCAATGCAAGCAAAGGTCTCAGGCAACCGTGTGCCTGTAGAGCCCATGGCAATTTCTTCTTTATGAAAGTTTTGAGGTCAGGAAGTACCACTTTAATTTGCATTACAGTACAGTTCTGAACATGCTTTAAGTATTAAAAACAGGAAATTTAATGTAAGGAATTGGTTATACAGGTTGCAGCATTGCTGAGAAACCAAACTGGACAAAGTAAAGCAACCCAGAAAGAGGCAGAAGCAGGAAGCCACTCCCGGGGGTGAAGGAACAGAGGATGGAGGCAGTATTATCAGGACTCAGAGAAAGGTCCCCCCAACAGAAACCAGAAGCATTGCAGCCTGCCCATCAGGGGATGGAGTCAGAAGTGGTCCCATCATCCAAAGCACATAGAACCAAAGCGGAGAAACACCTTGCTTGCAGCCTTCTTCCTGCCCTTCAACCTCCACCACTGCCTCCTATCGCCCACACCCAGAAGGAAAACGGTCATGTGGGAACCTGAGCAAGTCAGCCTGCTGGGATCCACTTCCCTGAGGCATGGAGCGGAACTGAGCAAGGGAGGGGAATGGATCCAGGAGCACAGAATGGAAAACGAGTGAGGACTTTTGTGCGCTCATTACCATACATACAGAGTGAGTGCCCGCTGTGGGCCAGGCCTCACTCACCGGGCCATGTCACTAACTCACAGGCACAGGGAAGTTAAGGTATGGTGGCAAGGACAGACTTGTAAGCACTTAATTACCACCTTACCCTGAGAAGTGAAAAGATACATCAGATCTCAGAAGGGAGTTGCAGTCTCGGAAATGGTACTTTTCATACAGGAAAAGCGTGCTCCTTGAATGCCCTCAGGAAAAATGTTAAAAAAAACGGTATCTCTCAAGTGGGAAACTTAGACTCTGTATTCTTATTGCAAAATCTCTTCTCTTAAAAACTTTTTATAAAAGGTCCTAAGGGAATTACTTTTGCTCTTTTTATTTCTTGTTCCCTGTGATCAAATGACTTCTGTCATCATTGAGGGATTTTGGAAAATGACGGCTAGAGTAACCCAACCAAAATGAATGCTGTGGTAAGTAGCCCATTAGGCTGGAAAGACACCCAGCCAGAGTGCCTTTGGAGACTATACCAGTCTGGTGGAGGGTGAAGGGAGTAAGAACAAAGTCGGCCTTTGCAAATGTAAAGAGATTTTCCAGTAAAGTGACAATAATTTAATTACAAAAATGCTTCTGATATTGCTACCCATGAAATCTTTTTTGGCAAAAAAAAAAAAAAACCTGACAGATTAAGTGCAGCAGGCTAAGTGATTACTTATAGGTTTGAATTAGAGCCAGATTAAAGGTACTGTACTGGCTTTCTGTGTAGGGTGCTTGAGGCAGGAGGCTTTTGATCAAATCTGAACCCTTCCACTGGCATATAATCTGAGGCCACCATGTTCTGTCAAGGCACATTAACAAGTTTTAAGTCAGGGGGTTGAATATCAACATTTTTCTCTCCTGATTTATTTATCATTAGTACAAAATATTAACATGAGTTGGATTGAGTTTTATGGCAAAAAGCAAATGCTGCTGCAATCACGTTAGACATCTTAACTACAGAATGATCACGTTTAAAGAGCAAATCGGCTCACCCTGGAGAGCCACAGTAGCATTTCCACCCTTCACTGCCCCACAGTGCTTCTGTTTTGTACCCAAAGTCTTAACAGCTCATGAAGGCTGATAAACACCTTGCCTTTAATAGCAGTCTAAGAATGCAATTATCATTAAGTGATTTTTAAGCCTGGGTGTGACTCCATTTATATTCGACTGGTTTTTAAAAATGAGGCTTTGTATTTTACTGGGAACCATCCAGTTTTTTATTTAAAACAGAAATACTTTAAAAAAAAAAACCAAAAAAATACTACACAGTTTCTGTTCTGGACCATTAATTTTTCAGTCAGATCTAACTATCATTTAATTGGTTCCTGATGCTAAAACTTGGATTCCACTTTAAACGTTTGAAACTAGAGCATATAGAATAATTTGTTATGCTGAGCTATTCATCCCAAATGTCCAGGGAAAATAAACCAATCTCAAAATAAAACTGGGCTACTTTCTGTGATGACACAAAATTAATAACATAGTCAAAGAAATAAACTTTGAATCTGTGTTTGCCCCCCAAAAAATCATTAGGGTTTTCATGATGAAGTAATATTTAATTCATATGTTTAATGTAAAAGGAGGTCTGTTAACTTAAAAAAAAAACAAAAATTCTGTGAACATAATCTTTACAAGTTCTACCTAATTTAACAAGACCCAAAATCATAATTCAAAGAAATCTGTTTTTCTTGGGTATGTAAATGAATTTTGAGTACCCCTTATTTTTTCTATTTATAGAGCAATTAAAATTAGTTCTGGAATTATTTTAATCCTATGATTAATTTCTAGAAGGAAATTTAAACTTTCCAAAGATTTCAAGGCTGCCTATGTTGTTACTCTACAACTTCAACTCTAAAAAAAAAATAGTTTATAGACTGACTTTTATTTTTGTAAGGTAGGATAAAAATTATTGGATAACTTGGGAATTTAACCAGAACAGTGGCTTGGGAGATCTGCATTGTAAATAGGTTTCTTTCACAACAAACAGTCAATTTGTAATCTGGCTCAACTAACCAGCTCAGAAAAACAACCTCTGAACAGGAGGAATTCCACATATGCAGATAAGCACTAGTGCAAATCCTTGTGAAATAACTGCTAGTTCAGCACCACCCTTGCAATTTGGTAACCAGTCCTCTGAAGAGATACCAAATTAGTTAGATAATTGCTGTAGCCTGAGGATAGCCCTAGAGGTGCTAACCAAACTTCTTTGGAGCTTTTTAAGGATAGCTATTGACTATGAACAATGTTTCGGTAACATCAGTAATCACAAAGTATGTTGTTAATGAAGTACTCTCTTTACTACTGAAATGAAGTTTAAAGACAAGGTAGCTAAGCTATTTTCCAGTAACTGAAACTGCAAACTAAATAGAAGGTATAAAATATGCAATTCATTTGATTAAGAGAAGGTTGGGCATATATATTTGACTAGTCTTCCAAAACCATTTTGGAAATATACTAATAAAATTCATCCTTATTGTTATTTTAATCTAACCCCCAATCAATACTTTTATCCAGATGCAAAGTACTAGGTAGCTACATAGTTATTTTTGCAAGTTTTGTTATTAATCAGCTCCTTCTTAGTTGTTTGTAATTGTTTTCTTTTCTATTCAATTTTTTTTTTTGTATTTTTTGTATTTTTCTGAAGTTGGAAACGGGGAAGCAGTCAGATAGACTCCCGCATACACCAGACTGGGATCCACCCGGCATGCCCACCAGAGGGCAATGCTCTACCCATCCTGGGCGTCGCTCTGTTGCGACCAGAGCCATTCTAGCGCCTGAGGCAGAGGCCATGTAGCCATCCTCAGTGCCTGGGCCAACTTTGCTCCAATGGAGCCTCGGCTGCGGGAGGGGAAGAGAGAGACAAAGAGGAAGGAGAGGGGGAGGGGTGGAGAAGCAGATGGGCGCTTCTCCTGTGTGCCCTGACCGGGAATCAAACCTGGGACTCCTGCACGCCAGGCCAATGGTCTACCACTGAGCCAACCAGCCAGGGCCATCTATTCAAATTTTTTGAGTAGCAGGACCAGAAATATTTTTGTAATTAAATGAGTGTTGCTTTACTGGAAAAAAATCTTCTTACATTTACAAAGACTGACTTGGTTCTCCCTCTACTCACCCAGTTGACCCGGAGTCTGTGTGTCCTTCCATCAAAATGGCCTTCCCACCAACATATCAGAATATTTATGTCTATTTAACTATCTCTCTTGGTTCTCTTCTTTCTAGCAACAGCCTCCACTGACAAGACAGTTTGTTAGCTTCAAGACACAGTCTAAATTAGTGCTGAGAATTCATCTCCCCTTCCCATCACCTTCCCCCCACACCTCTTCCACCTTTGGTACTACCTAGATCAATAAACAGGGCCAGGTCACAAGCCAGAAAACTGTCCGGATTCAGAGCCTCCCATTACTCCCTCAACCCCTGTATCTAATCATCCACTAAGACCTGTTCAGTGGACCTCCAAATGAGCCTTCCTTTCATTTCCTTTTCCATCCTTTGCCCACCGTATTTGATGAGGCTCTTACAGTTTTTTGCCAGGACCATTGCAATACTCCTTTATATTGTCTCTGTACATTCCTGCTCTTCTCTTTCCCTTCTGTTTTAACACTAACGAGGCAGGTCCTTCCACTTTGTAAACTCACGTATGACTCCAATGCCTACTGTCTAAAGTCTGAATTCCTCCGCAGCCCTACAAGACCTTCTTCTGGGCCCCATCTCTGACCCATCTTCACATTTATCCCAGTTTGCATGTCCCCAGACTTCTCATTTTCTTTTTATCTGTGAGTTTGCATAGAGTATCTTTCCCCTCCCACCTTGTAATGTCTGTGCAGAGAGTTCCTTAGAGATTCGGGTTCTCCTGCCTCCTAAAAGGAATCTCCCATCTCTGCCCCGGCCTTCCTTCCTGGGCACTGTTCCTCCCACTTTTAAAACACTCACCCTTCTGCCAGTGAATTAGCAGTTTACAGATAGTTGTGAGTTCCCTGCAGACTGGGTTGTTTTCTTATCAGTTTCTGTATCCCCAGCATCTAATCCAAGCCCTAAGAATCTGAAGGGGGCAGGGCAGTTGAAGAAGGAAAGGAGAAGACAGAAAAGAGAAGGAAGAAGGAGGAAAGAAAGAAACGAAGGAAAGAGCCGGAGGCGGGAAGGAACCCACTTAGCTACCCGTGTTAGAATAAATACTTTTAACCAGCTGGAGAACCAGCTACTGAAAAGCTGGGCAGTGAAAGATACAAAGAAAGAAATACATTCTTAGCCTATATGTGGAAGCTGTATGTGAGGCCTGAAAAAAAAATTTTTTTAAGACAATACTATCCTTTCTAACATAACTGAATCATATGTTGAGATTGGTTTCTGAAACCAATAATACCTGAAAATAAAGAAAATAATGAATGCCAGAATGGTGTACGGGGGTGGATTTTTCTCCAAAATACACCTAGAGGTTAAAAGGGAGGGGAGAGAATAAAGATTGACCAGAGGTGAGGGGAGCCAAAAAAGCATCTTTTCTCCCCTTAAAAAGGCATCAGAGAAAGGAAAGGGGGATTGGACATTAATGGGAAAAAATCAACCACTCTGATTACAATGTTACATATTTCTTACTTACTCACAAGGCTAGGGGAGGGATTGAAGGGTGTGTTTTTACTAATGATTAATCTCTTTCTTTCTGTGTTTTTCAACCTGGTGACATTGTTGAACTTGGGGGAGGGGAGAGAAGAATTAAAATAGCAGAAAGTAAGTTTTCTCTGATTCCACTATAACAATATCCTTAACAAAAATTTCCCTTGATTGTTCACTTTTATGTACCCTCTGAAATTCCTGATTGAGAGGGTTTTCTTTTATGACTTGGCACCTAAACATTTCTTGTCTACTTACTGTGAAAAGTCATCAAATAAAGGAAGTTATAGAACAACATTTTCATCCCAAAAGCAGTTTATAATAGATAAGGCATTCTAAGTTTTGTCTGGTTTAGAAAAGTAATGTTTCTGAGATGATCACTTGTTAAAACATTTGAGAAAGATATGAATGTCTTACTCTAAAGGAGTCTGTTCTTCCTATATGGTAGGGGGGAAAAAAAAGCCTAAAGACACAGCAGGAATAAATAATTCTTGGTGATTTATTTACAGAGCCCTGGAGTGTATGGTTCTGAACGAGATATTTCCCAGAGCCGCAGCAGCAGCCTGACGCAGCACCAGGCCCGCTCCAAGCTCCTCTTCCACAGACACCTACCTCTGTTTTCCATGCTGCATTTCCTGCTCCAAGGTCAGCAACTTATTTCACTTACTTTTTTCTCTACCCCATATGTCTATCCGATCAAGCTAGACATCTGGGGCCTCAGTTTCAATGATGTGGGTGAGACCTACTCAGGGCTCTTTAATCCCCAATCAACCCAAACACTCACCTGTATTTTATCACTGATGTACTGCCTGTCCCAAATAAGCAATTTAACATTTATTCATTCATTCATTCAACATACATATAATGAGAAACTACTGTATACCTGGCATGGGCCTGAGTCCTGGGGGTGGGGATGGGGGGCTTCTCAGTGTGAACCCACATGGCAGCCCTAGGTAACAAGTGCTATAAAAGAGGAAACAGAGAGCTAGAACGCAGAGAAGAAGGGGAGGCCAACACACTAAAGCCTTTCTCCAGGCAAACAGAACTTTGCCTTCAAAGGAGAGTGACTATACTTCATTGAGGGCTAGCACTTCGCTGTCGCTGTGAGGCTCCTGTTCCCCCTAAGCTGCAGCCCCCATCTCTGAGGCACCAGTTCAGGAGCCATTCCAAATAGTAGGAGCCACAGCTCAAACATTGCTGACAAAGACGGCTCCAGAGTGATTATCAGCCTCATCAATATATTACTGATCATTTTTTAGCACTTGCTTTTAAGACAAGTGTAAGAATTCATTTGTAATTACAATATTACCTATTTAATAGAGAAATATCAATCCATGAGCAATAAGCGGTTTCTCTGTTCTATTAGAGAAATCGTGTACTTTTTGTCATTTAAGACTATTGAATCACTTTAATACTTGAGCTATATAGAAGTGCTACTATTTTAATGATAGTTTTAAAGTGATGTTATAAGAGCAGTTCTCAATTTTTTCTCCATTTACCTATCTTAAGCACTCGCTACACTAGTAATGAGAAAGAACATTAAATCTGAGGTTAAAGTGAATCACACCCAATTCCAAAGAAAATCATATTGAATGTATGCATGGAATTTTTTGGATTAACATTACTCACAGCAAAGATACATAAATGACATTCCACGTGACAGGAAATTTGAGATTCTCGCCACTGTCCAGAGCACATATACATACCATCCAGTCGTAATGTTTCGTTGTAAGGGCACTGTCAAATGCCTTGTATATGGCAACGTTAAATATGGGTCTGGAAGCCAGTTAGAAAATCCCTAAACTGAAGTTACTTGAAGGCTTAACAATATAAATTGCAGAAAGAGAGAGAATCTCCTAGAGAAACTCCTCTACAATGTAACAGTACAAACAGCCATCCAGAAACATATTTCTTCAGCTGAGTAAGATCCCCTTGGCAGGCCACCTCCCAAGGGTAAGCCACAACATCTGTAACATCTCCAATTCTGGGAGAAAGATGACATTCTCTGAATCCTGGAGGAACCGTATTTTCCCCTTAGAACAAAAAGCATCATCCTAGAGCACAGGCCTTGTCAGCTTTATTACCAAGGCCAAACCCCACATCTCCCTTCCCCCAAGCCGCTGTTTCTCTCTCCCTCTCTCTTTCTCTCTCTCTCTCTCTCTCTCTCTCTCTCTCTCTCTCTCACACACACACACACACACACACCACCATAAAGAATGTAACTGCTAGCAAGAGTAATCGTATCATTCACTGAGGCTTTTCAGAGCTGAATAATTAAGGCTATCTGATCTCTGGGGTGGTTAGACCTGCACCTTTTGCTTTTCCATTGGAAAATGAAAAAGGCATCTATGGCAGAGCCAGAAGTTGCTTATCTTCCATGTCCTTCTTGGCAAAAGAACTCTTATTTTTGCTTGGGCACACTGCCCCCCCCCAAAAAAAAAATAAAAGAGAATGTTTCCCAGCCTCCTTTCAGCCAGATGTGACCATGTCACGAAGTTCTGCCTAAGGAAATGGTTAAGTGAGTGACTCAGATGGGAGAGTGCTTTGTCCTTCAGCCTTCCCTCCTTCTGATTTGCAACATAGATACATTGACTAAAGCTGTCACAAACAAATGGCCCAAATGGCCATCTTGGACCATGAAATGACTTTGAGACTGTAAGTCACATGTCAAAGATGATATCTTAAAGTTAAGGTAAACTGTGCTACTCTAGCAAAGAAAATCCAGACTGGGTGACTTTGTAAACAGATTATTCCTATCTTTTGAACAGATTCAAAGTGAAAGTTCCAGGCAATGGGCAGTTTTGCTCCACTCATTCAGGAACTCAGGGTCATGATGTCATCATTGTCGTGAGGCTACCACTACACAGCCAAAGCCAAAATGAACAAGTGGAAACCAGGACGTGGAAGGCCAGGATCAGCAATCTCCTCCTAGGCAAGTGAGGGGGAAGCTGCCAACAGCATTTCTCCACACATTCCATTAGCGAGGGCTTCATCACATGGCCCCATCCAGCTACAAGGGAGACTGTGAGACCCAGTGCCTGACTAGACAGCCACATTCCAGTTGCAATTCTATTATAGAAGAAGAGAAATAAATTTTAATACATGAATGCCAGCCTCTGGACAGACAGTAAGGCAGGATGATAGGATTGTGGACCCTGATGGCATGTTGGGGACTGTGCTCTATACTAACTGCATCTACAGTTCTTTTATTTGAGAGAAAAATTTATCTTATGCTGTTAACCATTTTTATTTTGTAGGTATTTTTCTTTGCAGTCAAGCATAATCCTAAATGGTAAAATGAATCATATTTTACCTTTCAACATAAGAACATTTTGGTTTATGAGTACAAAATATATATTGGTCAATTAAAAAATTACAATATTTACACTATAAAGGATTACTCTAACAAGACATTGGAAATAATGTATGTCTGTAATTTTGAATTAATTTTTAAAATGGAACTTTTTCTTATCTTTCTTCATATTATTTGTCTTTTTACTTTAAATATACCATGTAATTTTTCTGTTTTGAATATTAATAATATTGGAATAAAAACTGAGATTTATTTAAAAAGTGAAACAAGTTCTAGACTTAGGAATTACCTAGTAGTGACATGTATCTAATCTAGATGATTTAATATATCATCTACTTAATTCTCCATTTTTGATTTTAAAATAGAAAAAATCACTTATCTAGTTGATAAAATCTTCTATGAGTTAAAAGAAAACATAGAAATCAAGATACAGATTTCCCATGTGAAAACATTTAGTCAGTAATTTCGAGTGATAGATTTTCTTTGATAATGCATAACATTTTTCTTGAGATTGATAAAAATAGCATTCAAGTCTAAGGGAATCTCATAACTACTTTTAAATCATTTTTAGTTGAGTTTGGCTGTTATTGTTTTTATTTTTGTCTTTGCAATTTTATAGTCTTACATGTTCTGAGTAAAGCATCTGCATGCATTCTAACCATATTGTGTAGGGAACACATGTACATGGTATAAAACTTGTTTTGGGGGGATCATCCATAAGTAAAAACTCATTAAATTCAATTTTCTTCAATTCCTCAGTTAGCAAAGTAACACTTTTAAGTGATACCACAGCAACATCAAGTTGAAATGACTTGGAAATCTGCTTATTAATGTCAATGAGGTCTTTAAGTATGGGAACCAGAAGACATGGGCTCCGGCTTTATGGTCCAGAACTCGAAAATCTGATCTTGAGTAAGTCCTTTATTTACTTTTGATCCCATTTTTCTGGTTTTTTAAAGCAACCATTGAAATCAAACAATCTCCATAATCTTGTTCTACTCTACCCATTATTTTTCATTTTAAAGTTCTCCTGACCCTGTGACTACAAGGCCAAGCTTTGTATGGTCATACATATAAAGCAAATGGCATAACTTTATAATAAAAATCCTTAGGAATGTAAGAAAAGTCTATATCAGAAATGGTTACACAGTTGTAAAATTGGTAAAGCCATGTTCTCTGCCTTCCATAACAACTTTTGGTAACACTGATAGTTACCTTTTACTGGGAGTATTTTATTACCCGGCACTGTGCCAAGTGCATTACACACACTATCTCAGTTAATCCTCCTGATTAGAGGAGAAGAACCAGGTAAGAGCAGTGGTGTTATCCCCATTGCACAGATGAGGAACTGGAGGCTTAGAGTGATTAAGTAATTTGCCTGAGCTACACCAAGTATAGACTAGAATCCAGGTCGTCATGGCAAACTGTTCTCACCCCCACTCTATGGTATGCCATTTGAGTCACCCATATTTAATTACACTATGAAGTCTCCATAGTAAACATTCTTTGTGTCCCTTCCAACTGCCTGCCTTTACTTCTCCTAAGAGAAATGAATATTAATTGAGCATTTGCCATAGAGCTCTGCTCTTTAAATAGATTGTTTCATTTCTCAACAATCCTCTGAGGTAGATTGCTATTATTCTGTCCACGGAAATACACTGTGTAACAGAACAGGTAAATACATTGTCCAAGCTACCCAGCTAATAAAAGTAAAAGTTTGAACCTAATTCTAATTCCAAAGTAAATGAAAATGTTTAAGTTCTGGTAGTGTTGGGCCCTGTGCTTCACATAAAACATCACATTTAATCTTATAACATAGATATTATTGCTATTGATATCATTTTTCAGATAATAAAACCCAGGCAAATCTTGGGTAAGTCATGAGAGAAAGTCAGAATGGTTACAAAATCAGACATTCACATCAAACAGACCTCTGGTTAGCACTACAAGTTGAATGTTCTCAACAAATTACTTACCCTGTCTTTGCCTCGGTTTCCCCATATATGAAATGGCTAAGTTATGAGGATTAAATGTATTAGTATATGTAAAGCATTTGAACCAGTCTCTGACACAGTAAAAACCATATTCTTAAGGCAAAATAAATAAAAACCCAGACTTTGCCTTTTACTACTGAAGTTGCTTTATCTCTCTGTGTCATTTTCAAAAAATATATATTATAGAAACAAGGCCTACCTTGTGGTGTCATTATAAGGAGGAGATGAGTAAATACATTTATAGAGTAAATTAATAGATATGTGTTAGAACAGTACATTGCACATAAATGTTCAATAAATGTAAGCTTTCATTGTTGTTGTTATTCAGATTATAGCATTATTCTCATTTTGATCCTTTTCCCAGTCACACAAAAAATTCTTCTCTGTCTCAGGAGTAATCAAGCCAGCCCTGCCTTTTCCCCACAGGGGCAGAAATGATGTCTAAGGTGGTCAGCAATTCAGATCATTTCAGGTGAGTAATACATACAAGTCACAGAATGCCTTCTTCCTCAGCACTCAGCCCCAGAAAGGCAGGAACAATTCTCAGTATCTGGGCATGAATGATACTCACTGCACCATGCAAATCAGCGTGTAATTATACCCTGCCTTACAATGTTTTCTAAGAATGCGGCTGACTTGCCCGACTGACTGCAAGGCTCTCAGGGCAGGGCCTTGACATCCACTGTTTTGATGACTCCCATAACACAAGCTCTCATCCAAAGTATTGACTGATTGCTTGTTTGACTGACTGACATAACAACTGGCCCTTCCATCTGCGCTGCTTAGCTGAGATTGCAGGCAGTCCTGCTCCCCGGAGTCAGGCTTGCAGAATGGTTACATGCTGCAGGAGCCTGACTGCCTGGGTTAGAAGCCTGCCTCCAGCTGAGGTAATATAACTCACTACTTTGTGCCTTAAAAATCTCTGAAATGGAAATCATAACAATCTCTACTCTGCAGATCAGTTGAATTTGTCATGTAAGTTCTTAGAAAAATGTCTGCACATATCACGTGCTCAATAGATGTCAGCACTATTGACTGGCTAGCACAACTAACTTAACGTGGTCTGGGTCGTCTAGTCGTTTCACAGTCATATGGTATGTCCCTATCTGAACGTAAAACAGAGAGAGCTCCCCTCCTTCTGTGGGTGTAACCTGTCAGTACAGCAGGGAGAAGGCTTCCCACAGCAGCTGTGCCCTGCCTATCACTCCAGCAGCATATGTGTGCCAAGTATACATACCTTCATGAATCATTTTGGCTGTTAAGATGCATTCACCAACATGACCTTCTCTTTTCTTCTTGAGCCATGTTAATAAGGCTATATCACTTGCCACTCACACTTACATACACATGCAAAAAAAATTAATCTTGCAACAATTATATCATGTAGACTTGTCCTTGGGCCCTGAGAGTACTATCTGTTCCTTCTTTCTCTTACTCTGTCAAAAAGCATTTATTGAGTGTCCTACTACTTAGACATGGGGAAAGGCAATGCAATCATATGGTGAAAATAGTTTGTAAACAAAGTTCATAATCTTAGGGGATAGAGGAGGTAAAGTAGAAAGAGAAGTATATAAGCAAATATAGCACCATGTGGCAAGCATAGAGTTTCTGGTGGGGCACAGTGAGGGGGTGTTGTCAAAATTTAAGCACCAAACCAAAAATCAGAGGTTCAAAGAAGGTTTCCCAAGAGAAAGTGGCATCTAAGGTAAGAACTGAAACAAAAGTATTTTAATTCTCACAATTATCCATTATGTGTGTGGTGAAACCAAGACAGAATGACATTCGTCTGAAGTTATAAAAATGTATGGAAGTTTTAGGAATAAAACATTGTCCTGAAGACTTGGAGTTTTTCTCTTCTGCCATCACACCATGCTTCCTCCCTCCAAAAGATCTAAACATTTTAAGTTTATGAGGCTGACAACTTCAATGGCATTCCTTACCCAGGCTATAAAATTCTAGCCCTGCCACCACAGAGCTGTTTTTTCTGAATTTCACAAACTTAGAGATAACACTGACTCTAGTTTTCTGGACAGCAACAGTAATGGAGCCCTGAATCTCAGTTTGTATTTGAAGAGTAACTTTACAACTGCAAAAATGCTGGTGCCTGTAAAATCCAGGCCAGAGTGTAAGGGTAAAAGAAAGGAGCTTTCTCTGAGATTTCCTGCTTTGGGAAGCTAGAAGTTGCTAATCATTTTGTTAATCTTGGTTTTCCTTTCAAAGTTATTTTTAGAGGGTTTTGTTTGTACCAAAACAAAAATATTATGTCATAATCATAGCTATATAGTAATAAAAATGCTCTATCTTTTCAAAAATAAATACCCTATGTGAAAAAGTTAAGTAGCTATGATGTAATTATTTCTCATCTGATATTGACTAGTCAGCAAAAATAAAAAGGTTGGATCAACATGTCAGCTTTGCACAAAGGCATCAATCCATAACCCACCTCGGAAAATATAGTTTTAAGTAAAAAATTTCCTATTTTTTACATGTATGCATATGTCCATTCTCAGCTCTGATAACATTACACAAGCATTCATTAACCAAGAAACTTTATATGCCATGGTAAAACTGGTTCAACCAAAATATTCAATGATGTCCTTTGCCAAGCATGTGAAGGCCATTGCTCTTACAGCCAAATCTGTCTTACTTCTATTCTTATAATCATATAATTTGACAAATGAGACATCCTCACTCTCAACCCCTTTCATTTGGGTCAGATTGATTCTACTATCTCAGTTCAAGTTTATAACAAGACAGATAAATTATTATGAAAATAAAGATGTTATTTTGGCATAATTATAATCAGTAACCTGAGGCGTGCCAAAGTTAAGTCAATAAAGGTTATTTATAAAGCATGAGGTACCACAGTACTGTTAGGAATAAATAGAACCCAGGACTTCAATTTCTAACTTCAGCTAACTCTTTCTCAACCGAAAGAAAGAATTACTGCTAAAATTCAGGAGAAGAAATAGTGTCAGCAAGACTATATTTTGCATTTTTAATTAAAAGAATATTTTAGAAATGAAACATGATAATAATCAGATGTTTACTCCTATAAAAGAATGGATTCATATCCACTTTTGCTTTCATCGTCTGACTGTATGATGCCTGTAAATCTGAATATAGTCCAAAGAAGAATATAGGTCAAAGTGCATGGGAGGGCCAGAGAGAGCTTGAGGCTAGAAAGCATGTTCTCCTAGAATGATTTTTCTCTTTACCGACTACTTTACAATTTACAAAATCTGTTTTAATATGACCAAAACTCATCAAATGCCTTCTGTGTGCTGGTGTTGTCCTAAGAGCTCTGACCAGCAAGGAAATCAAAGTACCATCCCCATCGTCTCATTTAATCCCTGAAACAAACTCACAAGAAGTGGATGTTATCCCTATTTTATGGTTAAGAAAAGTGAAGTTTAACAGGATTAAGTGATTTTCTGAAGATCCCGGAGTCGTCAGACTGAGAAAGCAGTAATGAACGCTGGTCATTTGATTCCTACACCAAACTCCTGTAAAATAAATCACTCTACCTCCAGGGGGTGCCCTTGAGCCCTCTTGTGGCTTTCCGTAGAGCTTTTTCTGTGAACCACCTATTAACTGGGGGACAGCTCCAGCAGTCAGCTGACTGACCTTTGAACAGAAGGTTGGAGGAAAGAAAGAACGCTCAGAAACTGGAGAAGAGGGTGAGATGGAAAGGAGTGATGTAAAATAGGGGGGTAAAATTACAGCCTTAACCTTTCTCTCCTCCCCACACCTAAATAAGGAGAAAATTGTCTTTATTTGAAAGTAGCTGCAAATTGTAATATTAATGTGTTAATATTTATTTTTTAAATAAGTTTGGCTTCCATCAAATTTTATAGTTGCTCAAAAAAGTTTAAACTAGTTATATGGAGAATGCCAAAGTTAGTCCTAGATTCAAAATTATTTCATATTCTGCCCAAACCATATAATAACAAAGTCCATATTTGTGATTAATGTTCAGGCACCAGGTGAACATTAGATTCACCTGGAGAGCTTTTAAACATTACCAAGTCTCTGACCCTCCATATAGTAATTAAATCAGAAACTCTGGTGATGGAACCCCAGCTTGAGTACAGAGTCAGAGCTCTTGAGGTGAGTCTGCTGTGAATCAGAGGTTGGTAACCTCAGCCTTCTAGTGCTTCTCAAAGTGTGGTCCTGGAGACCAACAGCAGAATTATCTGAAAAGTTGTTAGAATGCAAATTATCAGCCCCCTCACTCTGGTTTAAAGCACACTGTGGAGGTGAGGCCCAGCAAGCTATTTTCAGAATCTCCCAGGTGATTCTGGCACGTGCTCAAGTTTGAGAATCAATGCCTGGAAATATTTTGTTAGTCAAATAAACAAAATAGCAACAGACTCATAGACACAAAGAACAGATTGACAGTTATCAGAGTTGGGGGCTGGGAAGAAAAGGTGAAGGGATTAAGATGTACAAATTGGTAGTTAAAAAATAGTCATAGAGATGTAGATTATGGCATAGGGAAATAGTCAAAAATATCGTGATAACTATATGTAATAGTCAGGTGGGTGCCTGAAACAGCTGGGGACCACTCCGTCAAGTACATGCTTTTCCAAGCACTTTGCTGTATACCTGAAACTAACACAGAATAATATTGAATGTAAACTGTAATTGAAAAATTAAAATTAAAAAAGCTATAATCTATCTAGTTAAACATCCAAAACAGCTCCTAAGCCATTTCATTTCTTAACATGAGAAAGAATAAGCCACTTGAAAAATGTACTTTGCATTTAGGAAAATAAAGACCACAGTAAATAAATTCAAATTAAATGATGTAGGAAAGAAAACACTCTTATTTAATTCACTTTTCTGAGATTTTTCCTTTTTTTTTCAATGATTTTTTTTCCTTCTGTTTCCAGTGATCAAATGCTGACAGTTTCAGAGAGCAGGCCTGATGGAAATGAGTCTCCCTTCTCCCTAATTGCATGAGACACATGTGAGCGCAGAAATATGAGTTACAGATTTATATGTATTAATCTTTGTGAAAGCAGCATTCTCCACGTCTCATGCAAACTTCACGTGACAGTCTTGGGTGCCACAGGCAGGCATAAGTTGTTTACATTAGCAAATACATTTCCACAAAAACACATGTTGCCACTTAGCACTCTCAATTCCTTGCACAAGCCATCCTGTGGGGAGTTAGACTCTGTTAGAAGGATTTAAATTTAAAAGTCCCTCTTTTATAGTTGGTTCCTAACAACCGTCTGAAGATTTCAAAAATTATTATGGATATCTTAGAGTTTCAGTTCTCGGTAAATACAAGGAGTTCAGGTGTGTCTGATCCAAACCGTAGAGTAAAAGTAAGAAATGCAGAGCTCTGCAGGCCACGATCAGAGTGAATGCTTTGGGGGAAAGTGCATGGCGGGAACTTTTCATTCAGAAGCCAATGAAAAGAGCTCGTGTTGGAGACCAGGGTCATAGACAATCCAGGTAAGTGCAAGTCTGAATTGCTGAGGGATGTCATTAAAGTGACATGGGCTAAGGACAAGCAAGCTATTTCCATGGGCAGGACTAATACTCAGCCTGTGGGTTTAAAATGTACATACTTCTATATTGATTGGTAGTTAGTTGGTGCTCTGAGCCCCCACAATGCCATCTCACTGCCCTGGCCACCCCATTGCTACCCTACAGTACCACCCCACCCTGAACACCCCTGCACAGCCCTGCACACCACTGCACACCCCCCTGCACTCCTGCTCTCTGCATCCTGGTCCTGCAGCTGCACAGCCAATGCCAGCCAGAGCTGCCAAAGAGGTTGTTGAATGTTTTGAAGGTCACACCTGTATCCATTTAGGCCTTAAAATGACTCCAAAATAAATGAAATAAATTTCAAGTGATGTAACTGTAGGGCCAGAGGCTGCCGCCGTCGTGGCCATGCAGGTTCTCGTTGGATTCGGGCAGACGGTAAAGAAACAGTGGTGCCAAAAACTGGTGGGCCATTCCTTTATTAAAGTCTCACACCGGCCAACAAGCAAACAGGCAGGGAAAACACTTCCCTTTCATTCAGGGCTCCCAAAGCCCGGATGCATTCTCCACTTCCACAACCAGAAGAATCTTCTCTGGTTCCTCCTAGGATCAAAGGACCCACCAGTCTCAGTGAAGCTTTCAAAGCCCCTCAGCTCTGGTTCCCCATCAGCACATCTTCTCTTCCTGCAAAAATGGCTGGACCCACAAAGACCCCTCCTCCAGCAAACATTAGCAAAACAATGGCCCCTCCCAAGCAGGAATGCAATCCACAATTTGCAATCAAACCACCCTGCTCTGAGGGCAAGCACACACAAGGCTGCCCAGCGCCATTTTTTAGTAATAAACATGAGCAAATGAAAAATACAAATTTTACAAACTCATTTGCCCAACAGTAACAAATTACTAAATATATTTAACTTCTTAGCTTAACGCCATATGCTTTTGTTCTGAGGGGAAATGCCCTTAAACATACTTATGTTTTCAAATGTGGGGTTATATTCCAGCAGACAGGGCCCTGTTTCTACTAGTAGCACTGGCATCAGCAGTGTCAGCAGTGGCCATTGTGGTGGCAGTCAGGGTGACCACAGTACTGACGTTACGCCCACCCTGCTTCTCTCATCTCCTAACCAAGTAGTGCCGTGGCCACCAGACTGCGGCCTTTCTTCTGTTAAAGCAAGCTTTCGAAGGAGCACACAGTGGCTTTGGGGAAAAATATATAAAAATCACAAACTTTAGAGTTCAAATGTAAAAACCTTTTTTTACTTTTTATTTCAAAACATTTGTTTCTGCTACCTTGAAAGGATCTCCCAATGCAAGTGTCTCGATGGACTGTGGATGGGTCATATTGCAGATTCATAAGTCAGGACTGTTCTCTTGATGGAACATCCTCAACCTTTTCCATCGAGCCTTTTTTGGCTGATTAAGAGAGAGAGCAAGGCTCGAGGAAACACACGGAACCGTGCAGTCCAGCATAAGGTATAAAATCCAGCTTGACGGGACCGGACTGTCTGAAGGAGGCTCAGCCACAGTCATTCAGCCTCTAACAAAATGTTTCAAGCCCCCACCTCCCAAACCTGCTCATTCAGTTTTGCCTGTTGTCTGATGCACACCCATCACTTCTCTCCAGTGCTCTGTTTTCCTTCTCTGCCAGCTTTCTTGGCTGGAGGCTTTACTTCCTGGTCCACTCTTGACCCCAGTGTCCTAGGGTCATACCTCTAACCTTAGGACACACCCAGCCCCAGTTCCTGGAAGCCTAGCATGAGCAGACCCCCGGACCACTGCTTTCTTGGCAGGGGAGAGAAGAGCCAGGTTCTGTGCTCAGTACTGGGGCATTTTCACAAGGAGTTGCTGCCCCTGGATCACTCAATCCCTCCACAAACACTGTCGTTTAGTCAGCTAACTATGTCTATGCATGAGCTCTTACAAGTTATCTCCTCAGAACTCTGGAATCCTTGCCTCACCAGGGCTTAAACTGCTAGTAGCACTAGTGGTGAGTCATAATAAACATAAAAGAAAAAGATGTTTTAAGATCTGTGCAGGTAAAAGGAAAGATTCAAATAAATGTATCTATAGTTTCCAACATGGAAAATGTCCACCTTATAGACCTCTGTATTACCTAGCTGCTAATAAAAAATTTCTACTTAAAATGAGCCTCAAATGAATATGTTATATGGAAAATTGCTTCCCTTTTTCAGGTTATTCATTTTTAAGAAATTCTAGAAAATATTAATGTAGTGCCCCAGCCTTTGCTTTAGCCTTGATTACTCTCATCCAAATTCTAATGAGGTTTACTATGCAAAGAGGATTAACTTTAGCATTTAATTTAAGCACTCTAAGGATTATATTATCTATAAATGTCAGTAAATAAGTATTATCTTTATCCTTTGGTATACAAGATGTAACACTCTTGTACTGAACTGGTTTTTCAATAACAGTTGGCAAGTTTGGTGTGGGTGGGGCTTCTTTAGAAACTGGTGTGAAACCAGCAATATAGTCCAAAGATCCTACTGGCGCTTAAATTCCTTCATTTTCCCCCACTTATTGTAGCTTATTTCAGTTCCAGTTTTCAGTTAATCAGACCCATAACAATATCATTAATTTTTTCCGGAAGTACACATCTTTGTCTTCAATCCTATGTATTCGGATTTTCATATTTCAAGTACCTTCTTTGTAGAAATCCCTGATGTTGAGAAAGAAACACTAACTTAGATCTACCTTAGCAGCAGGAGCATTCAGTCTTAAAAGCTTTGCTTATCAATTTGTGCTTTACTACAAATATTTTGTTTGCTTCCTCCTAGTCTTATTATCACATTCGCTGTTATTACGATTCTGCTAACAGAGCTGGCTATAAATTCATCAAAACTAATGCTCTTGAAAAATTACCTATAAAATTCATTATCTCAGACCACCACGCTAAATCTCACCTCTGCTAAAATTACAAGGATAATAAAGCATTAGATTTCCAACATCACCCAAAAGTCTTATTTTCTTTGTCAATTGTTTTATTTTGCAATGACAGCTCAATACAAACATCAGGATTTTACTTCCCTTACGAAATGCTTGCAAAATCTCCAGTGACCTTATGGAGAAATATATTTACAAAATAACAAAGCAGTAAGGATTTGGCAAAGCAAAGAACTGGAATACCTAAAAGCAGCAGAACAGTCAGTACTCATTTTTCACATTTCTCCACCATGGCAAGCTGCTCCTATCTCAGCATAACATGTTTCCTACCTAACCGTGGTGTTTGTTCCTCAAGAATATTTGTGTAGATAGAGCTAAAAAATTCCAGCACAGTAACATCTGACTGTGTAGGAATCTCTTAGGCTTTATTTATGGGAAGATAGAAATGTGGACATTCCATCTCCAATTGAGATCAGTTTCTTGTAGAAATAACCAAAGATAACGTAGGCCTTTCTAACATACTTTCTTGCTTTCCCAGAATGTGAATTTACATCGGTGCTTGGAAGAATAGTCACAAGGGTTATTCTTTTTTAATCTGAAAGCATAATGATGTTTACCTGATATGACTTCAATTGAAGACATTTTATATTTCACCATGGAAAATACGCTGCTGATATTTATGTCAAGATAACTTACAACATATTATGATTTGTGTCTTTAAAGTCCTTCCTTCCAATTATTGGCATCTTTGTTCATAGGATTTAGAATGAAATTATTAATAGCAATAAAATGAAAGACGATACCGGAAGAAAAGAAGATTATGTCCTATTAGTAGTTATCATCCAGAATCTACACCAGTGGTTTTGTATCCTGACTACATATCAGAATTAGAATTTGTAAAAACACTGATATTCAGATCACATCTCAGACAAAATAAACCAGAACTTCTGGAGTGGGGTCTGGACATCATCATTTTATAAAAGATTCTTAGGTAATTTTAGTGGCCAGCCAGGATGGAAAAACACTGTTCATCCTGTACATCCACCTAGATTTTCCTTATTATAACTTCATTTACACTTGTAATTAGCCTAACATTTTTTTTTGAGATATTAAGATACATCATGTATCCTCACTAAAAATGTTGTTTTATTTCAGTCATTCAACAGTCTTTGCTGAGTGCCTGCTATGTCCCAGGTACTGTGCTACATTCAGAGGGAAGATAAAAAGTACTGAGCAAGTACTTAGGGAGATAATGGAATAAAAACAAACATTAAACAAGTAAAGACTATATAAAAAGTAAACCAAAATATTATAAAGTTAAGTACCATGAAGTTAAAAAAAAAGAAAGAAAGAAAGAAAGCCTGTCTGAGGCTGAGACATGAAGGATAAATGGGAGTCCACCAGATAAAGAGCAAAGAAAACAGCATATGTGAACTTGTGAAGTGGACTTGGGCTTGTTCAGGGGACTGAAGAAAAAAAAAAGATGCCAGTATTTGGGGCAGCACAGGGTGAGAGAGAACAGATAGCTCAGAGTCAAAAGTCACATTCTTAGGGCCTTAAGGTTGCATTAAGCAATATATGTTATATCAGGGGTCCCAAACTTTTTACACAAGGGGCTAGTTCACTGTCCCTCAGACGGTTGGAGGGCCGGACTATAAAAAAAAACTATGAACAAATCCCTATGCACACTGCACATATCTTATTTTAAAGTAAAAAAACAAAACGGGAACAAATACAATATTTAAAATAAAGAACAAGTAAATTTAAATCAACAAACTGACCAGTATTTCAATGGGAACTATGCCCTCTCACTGACCACCAATGAAAGAGGTGCCCCTTCCGGAAGTGCGGCAGGGGCCGGATAAATGGCATCAGGGGGCCGCATGCGGCCACGGACCGGCCGTAGTTTGGGGACCCCTGTGTTATATTGTAAGCACAATAGGAAGCCATTCAGATATTTAGAAGCAGAAAAAAACAGAGGCAGAGTAATGAGATCCAAGTCATCCCAAGTTAACAAGGGAGTAAATGTCCTCCTTAACCCACCAGGTGACATTGTAAGAGTAAAATGATCATTAACTGGTGAGTGTCTAGTAGTTGGTGGAATAATTAAATAAAGTGTTTATGAAAATAAAGTACTGTTCTGCAAATTTTACTGCCCCACCCACAAAGCACTGCCGACTACTTAAGGATCATCTACACTGGTAAATCAACTCAACTTTATATTGGCTATCAAGACTTAGCTGTACCATTTCTCATAATAACTGATTTTTGATGCAGTGTTTGTCATTCTGAAAAATTAATAAATGGATGTTTGCAATCATTTTCTTTTATTGACAAACTGAATGGCTGTTCTTTGTTAAAACAGAACCTGAGTTCCCTCTGAAGAGAATAAAACACTTTAGTCATTTGCCCAGGAAAGGCAGTATCATTTTAAGCAAAAGCTGTTAATTTGATTTTTATTGATGAACATTAGACTATTGATAAATCTTCAAAGAGAAATTTATACCTCCATATAAGCACAATGGATTTCTTATATGCTAATAGAATTGGTTCTATGGAGAATCCCAGCAAGATAAATATGCTCTGGGGAAAAAAAAAATCATTTTTCTAAGTAACAGATTAATGGTTTTAATGACTTCTTCCAATCCTGGCATAAACATAGTGCCCAAGAAGAAATCATCAGGTCTGCGCTATAATTATCATTTTATGACTTAGGTGAATCTCTTATTTATTCATTTAAAAAATGTGTTATCTTTGAATTAATTTCACAGAGTTTTCATAATAAAAACTGCAAACTTAGTGGTTTAAAGCAACAGAAATGTGTTCTCTCGCCATATCAGCAGAGTCTAGACTGACTCCCTTCCTGCTTCTCCCAGCTTGCAGTGGCGGCTGGCTTTCCTGCTCTCATGGCAGCATAACTCCAGTCTCTACCTCTGTCTTTACCTGGCCCTTTTTTCTGTGTCTCAAGTCACTTTCTCTTTTCTCTTATAAAAACACATCACTGGATTGATTGCTCAATCTAAGTCCAAAATGATCTCAAGATTTTTAAGTATATCTACAAGAACCTTGTTTTTAAATAAGGTCATATTCACACATGAGGGGTAGAACTTTGATATATCTTTTTGAAGAACACAGCTCAACTCACTATGACCTTGTAAGTACTGTAGTTAATATTACAAAAGAGAATCTCAAAATAATAGTGGCTTAAACAAGAAAGGTTTCTTTTTCTCTCAAAGTAAAGGTTTCTTTTTCTCTCAAGGAGGGAGGACAATGTTGCTATAACTCCTCATGTTGTGAGGGAACCGAATTGCTTCTATCTTGTTTCTGAGAGGATGACCTCTATCTTAAATTTACCTCATGGACCAAGATAACTGCTCTATCTCCACCCATCACTTCTGCATCCCAACCACCAGCAAAATAAAAAGATAGGAGAAAAGTATCTTCTCTTCTTTTAACAAAACTTTCTAGAAGTTTTCCACATTACAACCAATTACATCTCATTAGCCAGAATTTACATATGGCAAACCTAGCTGGGAGAGAAGCTGGGAATTATAGTTCTGATTCAGGCAGCCATTTACCCAGCTAAAAGTAAAGAATTCTATTACTGAAGAAGAAAATAATAATCGTATTGAAAGATACCTAAACACCTTGTCCCAACAACAAAATAGCCTTCCAGGGTTGTTCTGAAGAAGTGAACGTCCTGAATCCCTGCCTGCATAGAACCTAACTAATCTGTGAAATGCACACTTTTTACAATAGTCTCTCCCACCCCCACCTTTTTTTCCTTAGTACTATCTATTTATTGCTTTGGTCTTCACATGTACCAGTTAAAAAGTTATTACATTTATTGACTATTGCCACAGTCTTATCAATCTCTTTCTGCTAATAATTAAGATACTAGTATCTAACTGGGATTACTGTAAAAAGTGACATGAATGAATGGTGCCATACCGGCAAAGGCACGCGTTTTGAGTAATAGGGGATTGCAGTCAGAAGAAGGAAACAGATTTGGAAAAAAGGAAAGCAGAGAAGAAACAGCAGCTTCCACTTTAGCAGGAAATAAACTGTCCATTTCACCTCAGACTGTGACAAAAGAACAACTATTCACCAACAACAAAAACTTAAGACCTGTATATAAGTCCTGATAGAGGGTATCACATCTGAGCTGATGGAAAAAAGAAATGCTTCAGGAATCCCTGTAATAGTAACATTCAGAAACAATTACAGATTATGACATTGACTAGGAGAGTTAGCTTAATGTAATATAGAGGAGGTGGGGAGAAAACTCAGCACTAGGAATTAAAGCTTATAGGAAACAAGTCCCAATAAACCAAATGGAGTAGTGGATTACCCCTAACTCCCTACTAGTGAGCAGAGAGCTAAGACAAAGAAATCTAGAAATGAAAAGAAGACCCGGGCACTAAGGAAGTAGACTGTCAGATAGCTTTTCCAAGTCTAGACAGATGCTGCCAACCACAAAATATGGTGTCTTCTGAAACCTTGCCCTAAGGAACAAGCAAACAGAAAATATTTGCCAAGTAGTAAGTGGGGAAAGCATGTCTTAATAACTTAATAGGTGAAGTGCCAGCACAACCTGCTGGTAAGATTCATCTACCAACAGTGAGGTCAAATCCCACCAAAGTAAGAATTGACCACTACTTTCTAAAATATGTGCATATTTGTATATCAAATACCATGTTCATTCTGTGTTGACCCATATCTGAGGGCTTTCATGTAAATCTTAAAAACAAGATTGTGTTTGTGACATAACCCACAGCTAACTCATTTTAGGCCTTCAGTTTTTTTATTCCTAGTCATAAATCTTCTACCCTTACCATTGAAATGATTGTTTATTACACCTTGTGTCTAATTATAGAGACAATTATATTATTCTGAATCACTACCTAAATGAGCAAATCCAAATCTCCCATTAATAAACCTATGAAAAGAAGTAATCAGAATTCAGGCACTGCTGGAAGAATTCATGTGTTTTCAAAATGGTAGGCAATGAAAGATTTTTTTTTATTGCCATTATTTGAAAGGCAGAGTCATGGTCCCCAAGACCCAAAATAGAAAAAGTACTTAATTACTCCTCCAACAACTACCAAAAGTTATAGAAATAATTGTGTCATAAAAGATAGAGAACTTTCATTTATTATTGGTTCAAACACCCATCATCTGACCAGATGATTTTTTTTACCTGCCAGAATATCTTTTTTTCCCACAGCTATTATAATGCCTTACAAACACCATACAGTTTATATATATAAAAATCACATAAGCATAACCAGGTGGTAGCACACTGGATAGAGTGTCAACCTGGGACTCTGATGACCCATGTTCGAAACCCTGAGGTTTCAGGCTTGAGCACAGGGCTCTTATCAGGCTTGAGCATAGGATCATAGACATGATCACTGGCTTAAGCCCAAAATTGCTGGCTTGAGCTAGGGATCACTGGCTCAGCTTAAGCCCCCAGTCAAGGAATGTTTGAGAATCAATGAACAACTAAATTGCCACAACTACATGTTGATGCTTCTCATCTCTCTCTTTTCCTGTCTATCTCTGTCTCTCTTTCCTCTCTCTCGCTTAAAAAAAAAATCATATAAAGAACCAGATATGAGGGCACTTTATGCAGTTCAAAGTAATATATTGATGCAAGATGTTCATATTTCTACAAGCATGAACACTTTTCTCTAGGAGTATTTTTGCTCGCTCTGACTCACCACAGAACCAGAGTAATTGCCAGTGTTGAGAGGATTTTGTTTTATGTTCATTGCTATATAGATTATGTTTCCATTTCATCTTCCAGGTCTTTATCTTGATTCTTCGATTTGTTTGCTGAATTTTCATTTTGCTTGCTCAAGGATAAAAATCTTCTGTTTATGATCCTTCCACTGCACAATTTTTTCTCATTTCACACATGGAATTGTGTGTCCTTAAATGCTTCTTTTGGGAGAGCACACACATAGGAGTGACTTCAGATGTTCTTTCATTGCTGATTGACTTAAAAGTTTTAAAAGGAGGAGAGCAAGTTAGTTCAATGGGTGAATTGGCGGTAGAGGGGAACACGGGTCTTCATCCTTGCTCTCTGTCTTCAAACACTGGGAACACTGAATCTACTTGGACCAGGCCTTTTTTTCCTCCCTCAAACAAGACTCCATACATCTTAACATATGTTTTCCCTGACAATAATAATCATGTTGGTGTTTTCTAAAGACTTCAATGTCAGCACTGAACCAATAAAAAGTAAGGCAAAAGAATCAGCTAATGAACAAAAACATCAACTGTATTACTGACAGACTAAGTTAAAGGACTTGGCTTACTGTGAGAACCAAAATGGGCTTGCTTACTCCCAACCCTCCGCCTAGTCCTTGACACAGCCTACCTGAGGGACGGAAAGTTTGAGACCACAAGGCAACATACTTACCCAGGTCACTACGTCCACCTCTTTGAATGGAGAACACAGAAAAGTAAAAGATACAAAATCCCCTCATGTTCAGGACTTTTAATAAAATAACTCCCCACAATCAAGGACATTGGAATAATGGCTGTCACTAGGCAAAAACACATCACCAAGAGGAGTAAGGAACTGGTCAAAAGTTCGGTAGTATGTAGGAGTGATCTCTCCTCATAGAAACCAGGAATCAGAGGAGGTGTTTCTTGTGAATAATAATAGCTAACATTTATTGAGTTCTCACTATGTGTCAGGCACTGCCCTGAAAGCTTTACCAGGATTAACTCATTTAATTATTATCTCTATTTTACAGATGAGGAAACTGAGGCACAGAAAGATTACATAATTGAGTGAGAGAAAAAGAAAAAAAATATCCAAATAAAAGGCTTACCAGGAGGCAAGACAACATTATATCACTTATAAAAATTAATGATAGTCCAGCCTGCATGAAAGATTTTCTTTTCTTTTCTATTTAGGGTTCTTCTCCCAATGCATCTGGGGCTGTAGAAAAATACCTGTGCTGCTTGCACACTGGGCTGGTCTTGATAAGGTATGACTGGAAAGACAGGAGAAGTGTTCCTCTCTCTCTAGATATGTCTCCCCTTAGGCTGGTGTGGAACCTGCATGAAATCCTCACTGACATCTCTCTTAGGGTTAATGTTATCTAAGATAAGTTGTAAAAGATAAGCATTATTAAAACAGGGTAACAATGAGTTATATAATCTGCCTTTATCTCCTTGCAACATATTGATTTGGAGGTGGCAGTTAATCCTAAAAAGGAGCCCTGAGGAAATGAGAGAGATTGGAGAAAAATGAGAAGAAGGGGAAGAGAGTTGTCAGGGAGAGTGGCTTGGTAAGAAGGATTCACAGGTGTCCAAGAAGTAACGTGAGGGCACTGAGTACTGAGAGAACATGAGCACAAAACAGGGAATGGCCTCTCTCTCTTGTACTCCTTCATTTTGACCTAATGTTCCCAAGTCTTTTGGTGGGGGTTTCCCTCTTAGAACCCCTGTCGTTTGCCAAAAGATCATTATTGCCTGTCTAGATTGCAAAAAAGACCACTCATCTGTCCCTGAAGCTCTTCAACTGCCCACTCCCACTAGCAGACACTGACTTGCCCTTAGAGTGCATGAGGTGATAGAAAGGACATCAGTTCTGTGGTATTACATGTGTAACATGAGTTCTATAATATCAGTCTTTTCCTAGGATTAATTTCCTGTGAATGCTATAACAAATTATCACAGACTGCATGCCTTAAAACAGAAATTTATTTTGGAGGTCAGAAGTCAGAAATCAAGGTGCGAGCAGTACTGCACTACCTACAGAGGCTTAGGGGAGAATCGTTCCCTGCCTCTTCCAGCTCCTGCATTCCTTGGCTTGTGGCCACACCACTCTAATCTGCCTCCATCTTCATATCATCTTCTCCTCTATGTCCTCTGTTCTTCAGTCAGACTCAAATCTCCCTCTGTCTTTCTGTTATAAAGACATTTCTCATTGGATTCAGGGTCTACTCCAGAGGTCAGGAACCTATGGCTCGTGAGCCAGATGTGGCTCTTTTGATGGCTGCATCTGGCTCGCAGACAAATCTTTAATAAAAAAAATAATAACATTAAAAGTATAAAACATTCTCATGTATTACAATCCATTCATTTCCTACCACTCATGTTCATGGTTGTGGGTGGCTGGAGCCAATCACAGCTGTCCTCCAGGACAACACCAAATTTTTATTGGATAATGCGTAATGTACATGGGTTGTTGTATGGCTCTCATGGAATTACATTTTAAAATATGTGGCATTCATGGCTCTCTCAGCCAAAAAGGTTCCTGACCCCTGGTCTACCCAGATAATCTAAGATGAGCTCATCAGCTCACGATCTTTAACTTCATTGTATCTGCAAAGACACTTTTCCGAATAAATTGACAGTCACAGGTTTCAGGGATTAGGATGTGAAAAAAAAAAAAAAATATATATATATATATATATATATATATATATTAGGATATCACCATTCAATCTCCTATACTCTATCTAAAGGACAAGAGGGGAAAATGGGAAATTAATGAAATACTACATTGTTTTAGAATCCCAACCTACCTCACTCCATCAAGAAAAATGATAAAATGAGAGGTTGTATAATGATGTTCTGAAGAGCTTGCCAGAAAAACAAAACAAACAAACAAAAATATCGGGGTACCTGCCCCAACAATGTTGATAAGTAGGAATGTGGTCTTGGGTGATGCATTTACTCTTTCAGGGCCTCGTTTATCTGTAAATGAGAAGTTGCTCAAATGTTCTTGGAGAATTCTTCCAACCCCAACATCTTATGATTCTACAGAAAATTCCAGGCATGTTTGAAAGCCCAGCATGCACAGTTAGAAAACAGACGAAAGTAATGTTATCACAGCTAGTCTTTCACTCCGCAAACACTGCAAATGCTTTCTTTATGCCAGGAAAAGGAAGAGGCCTCAGTACACCGATAAATAAGCCATTTCATTAACTACATCTAAATCCCCAGGATCTCTCAGTGATGCTAAATCGACAAGCCCTCACCAAATTTTAAACTGTTTTATATCGTAAAGAAGAAAAAAAGGAGGAGGAGAGAAAGAAGAAAGAGTCCTAACATAACTAATCTGAAGCAGAGCTGCCTGGTTGGCTCTATACAGACCTGATTTTGTACTATGCTAGGGAGACATCGTATTGGAAAAGAAAGTGTAGGGGTTCTTAGATTAATCCTAATTCTATGAGATCTTGAGCAAGTCACTTAACTTTCCAAAACTTGTTTGCTCATGTGGGAAATGAGAAAACCATAAAAACGCATATTCCACAGAGAAGTGGTGAGGACCCAGCTGGAGAAGGTATGATAGGCATTCAGCAGCAGCTGCCTGGCACGTGTTATTTTTTCTATTTGTCCTGCCCAGGAGAAAGTAAACAGATCTGATGTTACACAAAGTTGTAAAGTTCACTATTCACCTGCTTCCTTGTATTTTTCTTTTCCCTCTTGATGATAACCCTTTCATGGAAGTTAACTTGTCACTTAAAGGTGTTTATTAGTGAAACTGAAATTATTCATACCAAAATGTTACCTTTTTGAAAGCGAAGTTTCAATTATTGTGTCTCTAACTGTAGAATGTATATCAAAGAATATTTGGATATGAGCAAAAAGATGACCGAAAATCATGGGGTGGAAGAAGAGAAGCTGATTCCGCAGTCCCTTGAAATGAAACTAGGTTCCCTCAACTGACTCAAAAGAGGAATCTCATTAGATGTTTTAGACACACATGCAAGGACTGAATGCAATAGGCATTGGTTGCCCTGTTTGTTATCCAAGTAAGCATGAAAGCTGGAATTTCACTCTAATCTGCTGCTAGAAGTGATTTAAATAAAATAATGACAGTGCATATTCTTAAATAAGTCTATTCCATCGTCACATGCACCTTTCCCCAATTTACTTATTGTGACCACCTATATATCAAATATCAAGATATATAATGAATGTTTTCTGAAATAATTTGTGCATTATTAATATTTTATTTTTTAAACCAAAAGTTTCTAACAGCTGTTATCACCCCTCAAAACAATGCTACTGTGGCTTTTAACTATAATTATGAAGTTTCCAAAATACATGTGCTAGAATTATTTTCCTCACTAATAGAAGCAGTTAGAAGTGAGTGTGAGCATTTGGACCGAAGTCAGGCAGGCCTGGGTTGTTTCCCAGTTGGTGACTATTTGCTCACTCTGTTTTTGTGATAACTTGGAAAAGTTATTGCCCCTCTTTAAGTCTTAGTTTTCTCATCTGCAAAGTGAGGACAATAATAGTACCAATGGATACTCATTACAAATAAGCTAGAATCACCATCTAAAACATAAACATATGAAAACAAAACCTTTTTACTTCAGTCTGAAGAATGGAAGAAGCATTAGTATGAATTAATGGAATATTTAACTGAAAAATAATTTTAAAAAGAACATAAAAGAGTCCCACACTATTGCCTGGTGGAGAGCTTGACTGTGCCATTAACCAACAAATAAGATGTGTTTGTGGACCCACATAATAGACCCATGATGGAAATTTGACTTGAGCGAAGCATATAAAAATGAACCAGGCTGCTCACAAGTCAATCTAATAAACTTATTATTATCAAAATTGCCAGATAGGCCATTTTTAGTTCTGATCATTTTCATCACAAGGACAGTTTGTCAGTTTGGTCCATTTATTCTTCCATTCAACAAATAGCAATTTTTGATAACAAGGAATTTTGATTGGACACAAGGTGAATAATATTTTAGCCTATATATATGTATGTATATTGTGTGTGTGTGTGTGTGTGTGTTTCCTGCACAACATAATCATGCACGTTGTCTAATCATTTAGAAATATAGCTAATTCCGGTCAGTTATCTTTATAATGAAAATAATTACATTAATTTCTTATTTCTCAAGATTATTGGTGAAATTAAAGAAT